>NC_088407.1:63984110-64288797 GCF_034236695.1 Oncorhynchus nerka
CTCTCGCTCTTTCTGTGGCTCTCTCGCTGTGGCTCTCTCTCTCTCTCGCTGTGGCTCTCTCTCTCTCTCTCGCTGTGGCTCTCTCTCTCTCTCTCTCTCTCTGTGGCTCTCTCTCTCTCTGTGGCTCTCTCTCTCTCTGTGGCTCTCTCGCTCTGTGGCTCTCTCTCTCTCTCTCTCTCTCTCTCTGTGGCTCTCTCGCTGGCTCTCGCTCTCTCGCTGGCTCTCGTTCTCTCGCTGTGGCTCTCTCGCTGGCTCTCGCTCTCTCGCTGTCTCTCGCTCTCTCTGTGGCTCTCTCGCTGTCTCTCGCTCTCTCTGTGGCTCTCTCGCTGTCTCTCGCTCTCTCTGTGGCTCGCTCTCTCTGTGGCTCGCTCTCTCTGTGGCTCTCTCTCTCTGTGGCTCTCTCTCTCTGTGGCTCTCTCTCTCTGTGGCTCTCTCTCTCTGTGGCTCTCTCTCTCTGTGGCTCTCTCTCTCTCTGTGGCTCGCTCTCGCTCTCTGTGGCTCTCTCTCGCTCTCTGTGGCTCGCTCTCGCTCTCTGTGGCTCGCTCTCTCTCTGTGGCTCTCTCTCGCTCTCTCTCTGTGGCTCTCTCTCGCTCTCTCTCTGTGACTCTCTCTCGCTCTCTCTCTGTGGCTCTCTCTCGCTCTCTCTCTGTGGCTCTCTCTCGCTCTCTCTCTCGCTCTCTCTCTCGCTCTCTCTCTGTGTCTCTCGCTCTCTCTCTGTGGCTCTCTCTCGCTCTCTGTGGCTCGCTCTCTCTCTGTGGCTCGCTCTCTCTCTGTGGCTCGCTCTCTCTCTGTGGCTCGCTCTCTCTGTGGCTCGCTCTCTCTCTGTGGCTCGCTCTCTCTCTGTGGCTCGCTCTCTCTCTGTGGCTCGCTCTCTCTCTGTGGCTCGCTCTCTCTCTGTGGCTCGCTCTCTCTCTGTGGCTCGCTCTCTCTCGCTGGCTCTCTCTCGCTGGCTCTCTCTCGCTGGCTCTCTCTCGCTGGCTCTCTCTCGCTGGCTCTCTCTCGCTCTCTCTCGCTGGCTCTCTCTCGCTCTCTCTCGCTGGCTCTCTCTCTCTCTCTCGCTGGCTCTCTCTCGCTCTCTCTCGCTGGCTCTCTCTCGCTCTCTCGCTCGCTCTCTCTCGCTGGCTCTCTCTCGCTCTCTCTCGCTGGCTCTCTCTCTCGCTGGCTCTCTCTCTCGCTGGCTCTCTCTCTCTCGCTGGCTCTCTCTCTCTCGCTGGCTCTCTCTCTCTCTCGCTGGCTCTCTCTCTCTCTCGCTGGCTCTCTCTCTCTCTCGCTGGCTCTCTCTCTCTCTCGCTGGCTCTCTCTCTCTCTGTGGCTCTCTCGCTCTCTCTGGCTCTCTCGCTCTCTCTGGCTCTCTCGCTCTCTCTGTGGCTCTCTCTCTGTGGCTCTCTCTCTGTGGCTCTCTCTCTGTGGCTCTCTCTCTGTGGCTCTCTCTCTGTGGCTCTCTCTCTGTGGCTCTCTCTCTGTGGCTCTCTCTCTGTGGCTCTCTCTCTCTGTCTCTCTCTCTCTCTCTGTGGCTCTCTCTCTCTCTCGCTGGCTCTCTCTCTGTCTCTCTCTGGCTCTGTGGCTCTCTCTCTGTGGCTCTCTCTCTGTGGCTCTCTCTCTGGCTCTCTCTCTCTCTCTCTCTGCTGCTCTCTCTCTCTCTCTCTCGCTGGCTCTCTCTCTCTCTCTCGCTGCTCTCTCTCTCTCTCTCTCGCTGGCTCTCTCTCTCTCTCTCGCTGGCTCTCTCTCTCTCTCTCTGCTGGCTCTCTCTCTCTCTCTCTCGCTCTCTCTCTCTCTCTCTCTCTCTCTGGCTCTCTCTCTCTCTCTGGCTGGCTCTCTCTCTCTCTCGCTGGCTCTCTCTCTCTCTCTCGCTGGCTCTCTCTCTCTCTCTCTCGCTGGCTCTCTCTCTCTCTCTCTCGCTGGCTCTCTCTCTCTCTCTCTCGCTGGCTCTCTCTCTCTCTCTCGCTGGCTCTCTCTCTCTCTCTCGCTGGCTCTCTCTCTCTCTCTCGCTGGCTCTCTCTCTCTCTCTCGCTGGCTCTCTCTCTCTCTCTCGCTGGCTCTCTCTCTCTCTCTGGCTCTCTCTCTCTCTCTCTCTGGTCTCTCTCTCTCTCTCTCTCTCTCTCTCTCTCTCTCTCTGGCTCTCTCTCTCTCTCTCTCTCGCTCTCTCTCTCTCTCTCTCTCTCTGGCTCTCTCTCTCTCTCTCTCTCTCTGGCTCTCTCTCTCTCTCTCTCTCTCTCGCTGGCTCTCTCTCTCTCTCTCTCTCTCTCTCTCTCTCTCTCTGGCTCTCTCTCTCTCTCTCTCTCTCTGGCTCTCTCTCTCTCTCTCTCTCTCTGGCTCTCTCTCTCTCTCTCTCTCGCTGGCTCTCTCTCTCTCTCTCTCTGCTCTCTCTCTCTCTCTCTCTCTCTCGCTGGCTCTCTCTCTCTCTCTCTCTGCTGGCTCTCTCTGGCTCTCTCTCTCTCTCTCTCGCTGGCTCTCTCTCTCTCTCGCTGGCTCTCTCTCTCTCTCTCGCTGGCTCTCTCTCTCTCTCGCTGTGGCTCTCTCGCTGTGGCTCTCTCGCTGTGGCTCTCTCGCTGTGGCTCTCTCGCTGTGGCTCTCTCGCTCTCTCGCTGTGGCTCTCTCGCTCTCTCGCTGTGGCTCTCTCGCTCTCTCGCTCTCTCTCGCTGTGGCTCTCTCGCTCTCTCTCGCTCTCTCGCTGTGGCTCTCTCGCTCTCTCTCGCTGTGGCTCTCTCGCTCTCTCTCGCTGTGGCTCTCTCGCTGTGGCTCTCTCTCTCTCTGTGGCTCTCGCTCTGGCTCTCTCTGTGGCTCTCGCTGTGGCTCTCTCTGTGGCTCTCGCTGTCTCTCGCTCTCTCGCTGTCTCTCGCTCTCTCGCTGGCTCTCTCTCTCTGTCTCTCTCTCTCTCTGTCTCTCTCTCTGTCTCTCTCTCTCTCTGTCTCTCTCTCTGTGGCTCTCTCTCTCTGTGGCGCTGGCTCTCTCTCTCTGTCTCTCTCTCTGTGGCTCTATCTCTCTCTCTCTGTGGCTCTCTCTCTCTCTCTCTGTGGCTCTCTCTCTCTCTCTCTGTGGCTCTATCTCTCTCTCTCTGTGGCTCTCTCTCTCTCTCTGTGGCTCTCTCTCTCTCTCTGTGGCTCTCTCTCTCTCTCTGTGGCTCTATCTCTCTCTCTCTGTGGCTCTCTCTCTCTCTGTGGCTCTCTCTCTCTCTCTCTGTGTCTCTCTCTGTGGCTCTCTCTCTCTGTGGCTCTCTCTCTCTCTGGCTCTCTCTCTCTCTCTCTGTGGCTCTCTCTCTCTCTCTCTCTGTGGCTCTCTCTCTCTCTCTCTCTCTGTGGCTCTCTCTCTCTCTCTCTCTGTGGCTCTCTCTCTCTGTGGCTCTCTCTCTCTCTCTGTCTCTCTCTCTCTCTCTCTCTGTGGCTCTCTCTCTCTCTCTCTGTGGCTCTCTCTCTCTCTCTGTGGCTCTCTCTCTCTCTCTGTGGCTCTCTCTCTCTCTCTGTGGCTCTCTCTCTCTCTCTCTCTCTGTCTCTCGCTCTCTGTGGCTCTCTCGCTGGCTCTCTCTCTCGCTGGCTCTCTCTCTGTGGCTCTCTCTCTCTGTGGCTCTCTCTCTCTGTGGCTCTCTCTCTCTGTGGCTCTCTCTCTGTGGCTCTCTCTCTCTCTGTGGCTCTCTCTCTCTGTGGCTCTCTCTCTCTGTGGCTCTCTCTCTCTGTGGCTCTCTCTCTCTCTGTGGCTCTCTCTCTCTCTGTGGCTCTCTCTCTCTCTGTGGCTCTCTCTGTGGCTCTCTCTCTCTCTGTGGCTCTCTCTCTCTCTCTGTGGCTCTCTCTCTCTGTGGCTCTCTCTGTGGCTCTCTCTGTGGCTCTCTCTCTCTGTGTGTGGCGCTCTCTCGCTGTGGCTCTCTCTCTCTGTGTGTGGCGCTCTCTCGCTCTCTCTCTCTGTGTGTGGCGCTCTCTCGCTCTCTCTCTCTGTGTGTGGCGCTCTCTCGCTCTCTCTCTCTGTGTGTGGCGCTCTCTCGCTCTCTCTCTCTGTGTGTGGCGCTCTCTCTCTCTCTCTCTCTGTGGCTCTCTCTCTCTCTCTCTGTGGCTCTCTCTCTCTCTCTGTGGCTCTCTCTCTCTGTGGCTCTCTCTCTCTGTGGCTCTCTCTCTCTCTGTGTGTGGCGCTCTCTCGCTCTGTGTGTGTGGCTCTCTCTCTCTCTGTGTGTGTGTGGCTCTCTCTCTCTGTGTGTGTGTGGCTCTCTCTCTCTCTGTGTGTGTGGCTCTCTCTCTCTCTGTGTGTGTGGCTCTCTCTCTCTCTGTGTGTGTGGCTCTCTCTCTCTCTGTGTGTGTGGCTCTCTCTCTCTCTGTGTGTGGCTCTCTCTCTCTCTGTGTGTGGCTCTCTCTTTAATCCCCTAGACTGTGGTTGTCATCAGGTCTCTTATGTAGGAGGCATGGGGAGGCTTTGTACTGTGCTGTATGCCCGACCAGCACTGTCCCTTGTGTAGCAGCAGCACCCGTTCCTCAACCATTAGTGCTAGTGGTTTGTTTTGTGATATGTTTGTGGACTCTCGTGCCACTGCACATGTGAGTGTGCTGTGGAATAGCATACACCTCTGTGCTTGGTTGACTGTAGGTCGGGGCGGGAGGTCCTGTATAAACACGTTCTCAGTTCCTTGACAACAGCTCTGCTCCATGAAGTATGAATGTCCTTACTTTTGCAGAGGCAGCATCACTGTAAGTGCTGCTTTTCCAATGCAGAAGTCAGATTGACCATGTAGCTCCTTTGTCTCGTCTGCATGGTGGCAGGTGGTGATGCTATTTGCATGTCTTTTTGTGTTTTCATGATACGGGTGATAGGGCTTTTGTAACATGTTCTCTGGCTCCAGGGACTCACTTTGTATAACATTTGAATTGGCCTGTCCAGTTTTGAATGGCAAACTATCACAATAGTTTTCTGGGGAAAGGGAAGTATTTGTGCTGTCTAGATTTTTTTGTTTTTTTGTTTTTGCCATGATAACACATGACCTGTGGGGCTATGCAGGTAAGCAGCAATGAGACTTCTGATGAACTATATTTCACCCTTGGATCAGTGAACAGACTGATAAAGCTATGGCTAACAATGCCACCCACAGCCTCAGGGCAGGCAACATGACATGATTGTGTGTCTAGGTTCAGGGCTTAGTGTCTTTACTATGTCTTATACTCTGTCTCCCTCTGCCTGGCACTTTACCAGTTATAATGCATTAGAGACATTGTATAAATTTGACCTGGTCGATGGATTCTTGTTAACTCTGCTACAATCCTTCTGCCAGTGCTGTCCCTCACGCTGCTAAACTGTGGTTTTCTTCTTATACACATGGACTCTGAGACCTGTAGTAAATCATCTAATTATGAATTGCCTTAATTGGTGGATAAAATGTGGCGCATATGCGCTATTCGGTTTAGTTGTAGTTCAGTGCAGTTGGTATTCACCTCTTATGGCTGTGAGCAGGCGGTTAGTTGTGTACAGTGGGACTTTCCGGCTTCCCCTCCAGGGGCTCCTAATCAATGGCTATGACGCATAATCAGCAGCACACACAACTGGACATTTCCTTAGCTTCCTCACAGCGGTGTCTGTACTGTCTTGTGTTGTGGCTAGATGTTAAGCTGAGACCTGTCCTTGTCTCACCTCCTATAGCAGGGCTATGTCCTCGGCAGCAACCACACCTCCATCTGTGGACAAAGTGGACGGATTTTCACGGAAGTCTGTCAGGAAGGCCAAGCAGAAGCGATCGCAGAGTTCGTCCCAATTCCGGTCTCAGGGCAAACCCATCGAGCTCACGCCCCTGCCCCTGCTCAAGGGTAAGGATCTAATATCAACTACCTCAACTCTACTAATTAGTCTCTACCCCTAACCCTCCTCTCAACCAAACATCACAACTGTAGTGCTAACCTGTGAGTGTTGTGTTGTGGTGGTGTGTTTTAGTAGTGAATGTCGATACCAGCATGGTGGGAAGCGAGCAGTCAGCCTAGTTCCTGCTAATCAGTTCTGCCAGGTCATTTCTTCAGGAAAGCCTGGGCCAATCCCAGTGTGTGAGCGAGTTTTTGAGTCTCTCTATGCTCATGCATTATATACGTCAGTGTGTATGCATGCTGTTGTTTGTGTGACATCCATGACTATGGAATTCAACATGTTTTTATTGCTTAAAGTAGAACCAATGCATTTCGTGTTTTGGACTTTATCAGGGATTTTAAAGAATGGGGCAGAAAGCCCTGTTCTGTTTTATTTGTATGTCTGTAAAAACCCTGAATGCCAAAACACATTGATTTTTACTTTCAGCAATAAATCTTGTGTAATTAAAAAAAAAAATGAACTCCAGGCAGGTAAGTCCTCTCCTTCAGGCCTGGCTCTATACAATATGTTAGTGAGACTAGTGACATGTGAAATGCTCCCCAACAGGAGCCAGGGCCTAGACCCCCGCCTCCCGCCTCAACCTCAGCCGCCTTTAGCAGCCATGGTGTGTCCCTCCCTCTTGAGGTTGTCACCAGTGCCCCTTAGGCATGGCCTCACCTCGCTCTTATCCACTCAGGGCCACCCTATAGTCTGTTTGCCTTGCTGTGAGTGAGTTAGTCTGTCACTGTTACCTGCCAGTGCAGTTGCAAAACATGGCAGAGCTCTGGGCGAGCAGGGTGCAGACCTCTCAGGTTATGTCCTCTCCTTTCTCTGAGGACCGGGTGGGTAGCTGTCTCCTGTTGATGTCCTGTTGTTAGTCAGAATGACACTATGCCCAGTCGCGCTCTAATGTTCTGCTTGTGTGCCTGACTTTGCTCTGCATTCCTGCCTCAATGATAGGTTTGGGCAGCACTGCTGTGCACTATACACTGTGTACAAAACATAAGGAACACATTCCTAATATTGAGTTGCACCCCCTTTTGCCCTCGTCTGGGTATGGACTCTACAAGGTGTCAAAAGCGTTCCGCATGGATGCTGGCCCATGTTGACTCTGATGCTTCCCACAGTTGTGTCAAGTTGGCTGGATGTCCTTTTAGTGGTGGACTATTCTTGATACACACGGCAAATTGTTGAGCATGAAAAACCCAGCAGCGTTGCAGTTCTTGACACACTCAAACCGGTGTGCCTGGCACCTACAACCATACCTCGTTCAAATGCACTTCAATCTTTTGTCTTGTCCATTTACCCTTTAAATGGCACACACACACCTTTTCTCAAGGCTTAAATATCCATCTTTAACAGGTCTCGTTACATTCATCTACGCTGATTTGAAGTGGATTTAACAAGTGACGTCAAGGGATCATAGCTTTCACCAGGTCAGTGTGTCAAGGAAGGAGCAGGGGTTCCTAATCGAGGTCGACCGATTATGATTTTTCAAAGCCGATACCGATTATTGGCGGACCAAAAAAAGCCGATACCGATTAATAAGACAATTTTATTTTTTATTTGATATGACAATTACAACAATACTGAATGAACACTTATTTTAACTTAATATAATACATCAATAAAAATCTATTTAGCCTCAAATAAATAATGAAACATGTTCAATTTGGTTTAAATAATGCAAAAACCAAGTGTTGGAGAAGAAAATAAAAGTGCAATATGTGCCATGTAAAAAAAAATCAAACTTTTAAGTTCCTTGCTCAGAACATGAGAACATATGAAAGTTGGTGGTTCCTTTTAACATGAGACTTCAATATTCCAAGGTAAGAGGTTTTAGATTGTAGTTAATATACTATTTATAGGACTATTTCTCTCTATAACATTTGTATTTCATATATACCTTTGACTATTGGATGTTCTTACAGGCACTTTAGTATTGCCAGTGTAACAGTATAGCTTCCGTCCCTCTCCTCGCCCCTACCTGGGCTCGAACCAGGAACACATTGACAACAGCCACCCTCGAAGCATCGTTACCCATCGCTCCACAAAAGCCGTGGCCCTTGCAGAGCAAGGGGAATAACTACTCCCAAGTCTGAGCGAGTGATATTTGAAACGCTATTAGCGCACACCCCGCTAAGTAGCTAGCCATTTCACATCGATTACACCAGCCTAATCTCGGGAGTTGATAGGTTTGAAGTCATAAACAGCTCAATGCTTGAAGCATTGCGAAGAGCTGCGGGCTAAACGCACGAAAGTGCTGTTTGAATGAATGCTTACGAGCCTGCTGCTGCCTACCACCGCTCAGTCAGACTGCTCTATCAATAACACACAGAAATACGATACTTTGGTCATTAATATGGTCGAATCCGGAAACTATCATTTCGAAAACAAAATGTTTATTATTTCAGTGAAATACAGAACCGTTCGATATTTTATCTAACGGGTGGCATCCATAAGTCTAAATATTCCTGGTACATTGTACAACCTTCAATGTTATGTCATAATTGCATAAAATTCTGGCAAATTAGTTCGCAACGAGCCAGGCGGCCCAAACTGTTGCATATACCCTGACCCTGACACTTCTCTCTGAAAGCAATAGAAGTGACACAATTTCCCTAGTTTAATATTGCCTGCTAACCTGGATTTCTTTTAACTAAATATGCAGGTTTAAAAATATATACTTCTGTGTATTGATTTTAAGAAATGCATTGGTGTTTATGGTTAGGGACAGTCGTGCAACGATTGTGCTTTTTTTGCAAATGCGCTTTCTTTAAATAATCCCCCTGAGTTGCATAGATTATATTTAACGCAGGACACGCTAGAAAACTACACATGGTTGATGATATTACTAGTTTAACTAGTGATTATGATTGATTGATTTTTTTACAAGTTAAGTTTAATGCTAGCTAGCAACTTACCTTGGCTTCTTACTGCATTTGCGTAATAGGCAGTCTCCTCGTGGAGTGCAATGTAATCAGGTGGTTAAGAGCGTTGGACTAGTTAACTGTAAGGTTGCAAGATTGAATCCCTGAGCTGACAAGGTAAAAATCTGTCGTTCTGCCCCTGAACAAGGCAGTTAACCCACCGTTCCTATGCCGCCATTGAAAGTAAGAATGTGTTCTTAACTGACTTGCAAAGTTAAGTAAGGGTGTAAAGTCCAGTGGTTTATTAACTTCCAGCAAGTTGTCTCAAATCATAGTCTTTTAGGGCCAGTTAAAGGGACCAGTGAAATGCAGCAGCAGAGCTTAAATGCATTGAAATGGTGTGTGTGTGTGTTGTGGCCTGTTAGCTGAGCTGCAGGGCCTGGGTTAATCTATCCAACTAGGTTGTGGAGACTGGCGATGCCTCGTCCCTCCACGCTGCTCCGCCACATGCCCTCTTTAATCATCCACTGACTGACCTTTGACCCATAGGGGCAGAGTGCTTTAGTTTGTACTCTGGAGAGTGGTGAGACTGGGAAGGAGGCCTATCAGACTTCACCTGCTAGTCACAGCCAGGGAAATTATATGGTTTTCCTGGAACTTTATCAGAACCTCTTAATGTTTCAGTTCTTTTGAGTTTTCTTGAAAATGGAAAGGGGACAGATTTTCACTCCGCATCAACAATGATACACATTTTTATTTGCTAGGCTGCAGAGCCCATGTCCTCAACAAGAGCACCTTTTTATTCCTAGATGTTTTGTTCCCGTTATGGATGCCTCCGTCAGTGTGCAAGTCAGGAGTTTTGTTGTGGTAGTTCTTTAAGAGCCACTACACAGAGAGTTAGAGGGATGGTGATGGTGACAGAGAAAGAAGTAGTATGAGCCTAACATGGTGCCTGGAGAAAGGATTAGTGTGTCCTAATGCTCCATGGCAGAGGGAGGAAGAGGAGTTTCCAACACTTGGCCAGGTCAGGGCAAACCCTTTTCCCTCATTCCACATTTCCTAGATGAAGTTGAGAATCCCTCTTTCCTCTTTTTACTGAAGTCTTGGTGGGGTGGTGCCAATGTTAAAGGTTAAAAGCAGTCAAACTTGATTTTCCTGTGTTTTAAATATATTTCCACACTGAGGTTGGAAAAATAATGATAATGCCCTTTTTAGTGTAAGAGCTGTTTGAAAAGACCACCTGAAATGACAGCTTGTTTTGGTGGGATAGGTGACTTGCCTTGGTTAATAGACCAATAAGAAAGAGTTCCAAACCGCTGTGCCAATTTTTGTTTTCCCCTCCCCACTCAGACCACTGACATGTCCTAGCTTAATTCTTGCTTTAGAAATTGCTCTTTGCTAAGAAGCTAATTGTTTCTTTTTGACCATTTTTAATTGAAAACAATCCCAGTAAGGTACTTAAATGTTACCCAGAAATTATTTTATATTGAGATAAAAGGCTGCATTGCACCTTTTTAAGGAAGAGAGCTGGGGAGATGCCTGTTTTTAGGACCACGTCTCTGTGTAATACGTATGCTGGATCGCTGTCTCTGACCTCGTGAGCAGAATTTTAAAAAGACGTGAGCAGAAATAGAATGAAGACTGGAACATGGTGTGGGGTGGGTGTAAAGCACCGGCCGTAGAGCCCCCCCACTGCTGTTTCCTGGGCTCTGCCCCATGCCCCCTCCACACCCTCCCCTCAGGGGTAACCTGATCCACGAGGTGTTTCTTTAGACTTCCAGACCGACTCGCTCCAAACAAGCAGCACAGGGGAGCGTGGGCCCACAACAACAAACGGATTTTTACACAATCATGTTTTTATATGTTTTGTGAAAGATTTTTGGCTGATGGATTCTCCAGCGGTACGGAAACCTGCTTGAGTGAGTGTCCGTGGTGCTGCTGGGGGTAAGAGTGCCTTAGTTGGCCTGCTAGGTGCCCTCTACGACTTGGCCAGCAGGGCTGGTCTGTCTGTGGGGCTGAGTGGAGAGAATGGAGTGGAAATGGCATAGGGACATGGTTTACTAGGCTATAGTAGAGATGGAGAATGGAAAGAACGAAAGAGGGTTTGACTGAGCTTTTAAGTGGGACGTAGGAGAAAGGTGGATCTACCTGTACAGCAAGCATCTATAAGGAGTGCTGGTGTAGAGGTGAGTCGTACTGTGGATGGGCAGTAGCTTCTCTGTTTGCCACACAGCAACCTTCCTCTCCTGTTGGCTGTCTGTCTGCCAGAGGATGTTGTGGTAGCCAGGCAGGTGTTGCTGCAGGCAGGGCTGCTGCTTGCAGGTGTTTTCAGAGTTGTGCTTGTTAAGGGCATAGTGTGGTGTCTATGGCTCGTGGAATGATTGCTATGTGATTTTCACAGATCTCGCTGCCCCTCTCAGCTGTTGCTGTGTGTAAAGAGAACCTTTGTGGGGACAGCCCTAGATTAGAGTGCCTTTTTGAAAGGAAAGGAAACATATTTATCACATACACTGGATAGTTGTAGTAGGACTGGACTATATGTCCAAAATATCATATCACCCTAGGGTGGCAACACATACATTCTAAGTGATTTCAATGGGTCTCCATTCTGATTGTTTTATTCTGTTTAATTCATCTTCAACTAAAAATAAATGATCAATTTCTCAACTTCCTGTATTAATTTGAGGTTATTTCCACATTGCCACTTAGAGCTGCACAATATAAGCAAACAATCTAGGCCTTATTTTTAACCAAATGTTGCAATTACTATTTGACTCACGATTTAGAGAAAAATACTCATGTGAACTGTTGTAATCATGGAAATGGAATGATTGTTCAAATTCTATAGTTAGAATATAATCGTGTGCGCTATGAATATAGTGTTTGACGTGACAACGAATGAAAAATGCCAGGAAGAGTTATTGTGGAGGTGAAAGAAACACACACCTGTTCATGCGAGGTGCTAGCTAGTGGAGTGGAACACTTGGAAAAAGAAAAGGAGTGCTGCACACTATAGGATCTCAGATGCAATAATTTCATAACCAACGTTTTGAAAGACAAGCTGTCATCAGGGTATAATGACACACTGCGGGTCACTAGTTTATATAGTTTCAAAGGACACACATAGGTGTCTGTAATCATGCCTGGTTGTGGCTTGATAGCAATGGTTATTAACAGATATAAACTGAACATATAAAACACATGAATGGGTAGCATACAATCATAGATACAATTTGGCTACATACATACATACATTTACAATGTATAGCAAAGTCACATTCGCAAGAATGGCTTTGTATCAAACGACGTTGAGACCGAAGGGAGCAAAGCTCTTTAAATTAAATATCCAGGCAGCCTCTCATTTAAAAAATGAATTGTCAAGGTCACCTCCTCTCCTAGGGAGGGTGACGTGTTCGATGCCGATACAATGTAAGGACGAAGTCGTGGTTCGCTTCCAAAAAGTGGGCAGCAACTGGGTACATCGAGTTTTTGCACCTAATGGTACAACGATGCTACGAGAGGAGGAAGAGTTATTGTGACAGGGTACGAACAAGTGTTGTTTCCTAGGGGACCTTATAATCTTTGGCTATATTGAATGTTTTCTCTTAGCTACTTCATGTAGCTAACACATTCATGCTTAACGTATTCTTTGATTTAGAAGATACTATTGCACAAACATACTGATTTAGCTCTACACCATCACTGGTATTATCAGGCAGTTACGTTTGCTCTGACTCAGTACATTTATTAGCTAGCTAGCCAGCTAACTAGCGATTAGCATTAGCGGCCAAACCAATTTAGGCCCAACTTGCTAAGAAAAGACAAACTAGCCATTTGCAGATGTAAGAAACACAAACTAATAGTATAATTATAGAACGCTAGTGGATTTATATTAAGAAGAAAAGTGAAAACAGCGTTGTTGGTGCAGTGAAATGTCTCTACTAAGAGGTGATGTGATTTTTATTAGTGATAACAAATGAACAGTTGCTTTACAATGCCTAAGATGCTTTCATTGGCCTAAGTTAACAAATGATATTGACTGGTCATATAGTGTTACCATAGTGGGGAGCCAAGTTTGCATAGGATGATTACATCAGTCAATGATTGACAGTAGTTCATAATGATACTTCAGGGAAGTTTCCATATGAGGACACATAAATGGGCAAATAGCTGAAAATATTACAAATATTTAGGCTTGTATCAACATTTACTTTAGTCATTCATTTGTATAGTGGTTGACTGAATTATTAAAAATAAAAAAAATCCGATCTGCTTTGGTATTTTATTATATAGAAAAGTCAATGTAGAGAGGAGAAAGATACTAAGAGGGGCACACAAAGGGCTCAGGTGAGAATTGTAATCCTGTTGCAAAGGGGATGTGTGGTTCAGTTGGGTGTTTCAACTAGGCCAGGGGTTCTTAAACCTTTCCAGCCTGCGACCCAAATGAGAAATTGTGTTTTACTGGGCACCAAGCTTATAAAAACATAAATATCTGTACATTTCATTGCCCTTATGCCTGAAACAAATGTAATATAGACAAATAACAATGAAATACCCATATAAATAGCATTTCCTGTAAATGTTTCCCCATTTTTAAAAACACATCTTTCTAGGTTGGAACTGTTGCTGTTAAAATACAATAAATCATTTTCATTCTGAACTGAAATAAACTGATCACGTCACACAGACTCGCATAGTTATGTGGTGCCAAACAGGACCAGAACATCTACTGCTTTCTGTTAGGCAGGAGACCGCTTCCTGCTGTAGATAAGCAATCCAGAACTGTGTGTGTGTGTGCCGCAAAATAGCATCTTGCTTGCTTGTTCATTCCAGTTCAGAATTAAATTATTTAGTTGTATTTTAACAGCAACAGTTCCAACCTAGACTTGTTTTCACCAATCATTTCTAGAGTAAGATGTATAATAGGCCTGCTCATTTTTTGTATGTGGCCCATTTCAGGAAACTAGGTGTATGTCGCGGGTCACTACTTCACAGGAGAGCCGTTTGAACGGAAACTATATAAAAATGCCTTCTGGAACATGTGAACTTTCATGTATCTTAATAACAAACTTGTATGCTGTCTGTAAATGTGATTACAAAAGCCAGTGAGAATGCAGAGCACAAAATTCAAATAAATTACTATAAAAATCAAACTTTCATGAAATCACACATGTAAGATACCAAATTAAAGCTACACATGTTGTGAATCCAGCCAACATGTCAGATTTCAAAAAGGCTTTTCGGCGACAGCAAACGATGCTGTTACCTGAGGATAGCACCTCAGTAAACATTTGTTTTATTTTACCCCTTTCTCCCCAATTTCGTGGTATCCAATTGTTAGTAGCTACTATCTTGTCTCATTGCTACAACTCCCGTACGGGCTCGGGAGAGACTAAGGTTGAAAGTCATGCGTCCTCCGATACACAACCCAACCAAGCCGCAATGCTTCTTAACACAGCGCGCATCCGACCCGGAAGCCAGCCGCACCAATGTGTCGGAGGAAACACCGTGCACCTGACAACCTTGGTTAGCGTGCACTGCGCCCGGCCCGCCACAGGAGTCGCTGGTGCTCGATGAGACAAGGATATCCCTACCGGCCAAACCCTCCTTAACCTGGACGACACTGGGCCAATTGTGCGTCGCCCCACGGACCTCCCCGGTCGCGGCCGGTTACGACAGAGCCTGGGCGCGAACCCAGAGTCTCTGGTACAGCGTCCTTAACCACTGCGCCACCCGGGAGGCAAGAGAAGCATATTTCAACCCTGCATGCGCGACACCAAACGCAGAAATAAAAATATAATTCATGCCTTTGACGAGCTTCTTCTGTTGGCACTCCAATATGTCCCATAAACATCACAAATGGTCCTTTTTGGTCAATATATATACATTTTATCCAGAAAACACCGGTTCCAACTTGGGCAATGTGACTACAAAATATCTCAAAAGTTACCTGTTAACTTTGCCAAAACATTTCAAACTACCTTTGTAATACAACTTTAGGTATTTTTTTTACTTATTGACACACCCATCCCGTTAGCGGGATCATTTTCATCAACATCTGCTGAATTGCAGCACGCCAAATTCAAATTAAATTACTAAAAATATTTAATTTTCATGAAATCACAAGTGCAATATAGCAAAACACAGCTTAGCTGGTTGATAATCCACCTGGCGTGTCAGATTTCAATACAGCTTTTCGACGAAAGCATAACAAGCGTTTATGTAAGAACATCTCTCTCAGTAGACACAACATTACAAACACTAGCAGCCAAGTAGATGTTCCTTTTATTCCATAAAGATTATTTTTATATCCAAAATACCTCCATTCGTTTGGCGCGTAATGTTAAGAAATCCACAGGCTCGAGCGGTCACGACATCACAGATAAATTCCAAATAGTATCTGTAATGTGCACAGAAACATGTCAAAAAAAAATATAATCAATCCTCAGGTTGTTTTTAAAATATATAATCGATAATATATCAACCGGGACTGTAGCTTTTTCAATAGGAGCGGTAGAGAGAATGGCTGCCCCACTCTGTTGCGCAAACAAAATTCTGAACACCCAGCTATCCAGTGACGCGATGTGATCTTTCTCGCTAATTTTTCAAAATAAAAGCCTGAAACCTTGAGGAAGCCTTATAGGAAAAGGAATCTGGTTGATATCCCTTTAAATGGATGCAAGGCATCCAATGGAATAGAGAGCTTTCAGGAAAAACAGCACTTCCTTGTTGGATTTTCAACAGGTTTTCGCTTACAATATCAGTTCTGTTATACTCACAGACAATATCTGACAGTTTTGGAAACATTAGTGTTTTCTATCCTAATCAATTATATGCTATTGTATGCATATTCTAGTTTCTGGGCCTGAGAAATAGGCAGTTTCAAATGGGTATGTTTTTTAGCCAAAAACAAAAATCCTGCCCCCAACACTCAAGAAGTTAACGTAAATAATTGATCAAATTGAAGACGGGATGATCTGTGTTCAATACAGGAGGAAAACAAACTGTAGCTTGCTTTCTGGTCACGTGCCTCTATCTAACAGTACACTTCAAGTTACTATCCTTCTGGATGGCCGTACTTCTTCATTACACAAAGGAAAAACCTCAACCAATTTCTAAAGACTTTTGACATCCAGTGGAAGCGGTAGGAACTGCAAGAACGCCCCTTTGAAATCTGGATTCCCAATGAAAACTCATTAAAAAGAGTGACCAAAAAAAAAAAAACGGAATGGTTTGTCCTCGGGGTTTCGCCTGCTAAATAAGTTCTATACTCACAGACATGATTCAAACAGTTTTAGAAACTTCAGTGTTTTCTATCCAAATCTACTAATAATGTGCATATCTTATCTTCTGGGGATGAGTAGCAGGCAGCTGAGTTTGGGCATGCATTTCATCCGGACGTGGAAATACTACCCCCTGGCACCAAGAAGTTAACCTCTTCAGTCGACCCTCTACTTTTTTGAACATTTTGTTAAAAATCGCGCAACATTTCAGCGCCCTGCTACTCATGCCAGGAATATAGTACGTTCATATGGTTAGAATGTGTGGATAGGAAACCCTCGGACGTTTTTAAAACTGGTTAAATCACGACTGTGGCTATTACATAACGTGCGTTACATCGGAAAGCGCAGGAAAACCTGATCACAGAAAATGGAAATAAATATCCTTGCGCCACTTCCAGCAATTGTTAACAGTGAGCCGAATTAGATAAGACCGAGCATTCAACTCCCACAGCATCCCCATGTTGTCTAGAGTCTTGTGAATTGAATCATCTTTGATTCTTGGTTGAACCGAAAGAGGGGCACGACTTACCTCCGGTCTCCGCCCAGATCATTCCGGAAGAGCTCTCTCCTGAAATTTTTTCCAAGACGACAGCTAATGATTTCTACATCGCCTATGGATGATTTTTATCGCTTATTAACGTTTACTAATACCTAAAGTAGCATTACAAACGTATTTCGAAGTGTTTTGTGAAAGTTTATCGTCTACTTTTTGAATTTTAAAAATGACGTTACGTTGTGAAATCGCTGTTTTTTTCGTTTATCACACAGTCTACATATAACGATATCTTGGCTTTATATGGCCCGATTTAATCGAAATAAAGACCCAATAGTGTTTATGGGACATCTAGGAGTGCCAACAAAGAAGATGGTGAAAGGTAATGACTGTTTTCTATTTTATTGTGCGGTTTGTGTAACGCCGAAATGCTAATTATTTTGTTTACGTCCCCTGCTGTGCTTTTCTGTTGTAGTGTATTGGTGCATGCTATCAGATAATAGCTTCTCATGCTGTCGCCGAAAAGCATTTTAAAAATCTGACTTGTTGCCTGGATTCACAACGAGTGTAGCTTTAATTTGATACCCTGCATGTGTATTTTAATGAACTTTTGAGTTTTAACTAATACTATTAGCATTTAGCGTAGCGCATTTGCATTTCCAGAGCTCTAGTTGGGACGCAAGCGTCCCAAGTAGAGGCAAGAGGTTAAAAGACTACTATGCAAGTAACCATTTCGGGTGCGTTTCTATGTCTACTCTCGTCTGACTGTGCCAGAGCGCAGAATAACTGACGAATTTATGAACGCTCAACACCCGTTGAACATGTCCGGTGTCAGTAAACATTGGCAAAATAGAGTTATTAAATTGTTGCCAGCAGCACAGTTGGTCACCATCGCTCTGGATTACATAACAGCCTAACCAGCTCTGCTACGGCGACTAAAATGGTCAGAGTGGGGTGTTCTCTAATTTCTGTTTGGAAGTACCTAATAAGCTAGCCAATGGATCAACCCTACACATCGGCCAGAGGGTCCAGTGTACGCTCTGATTTTACGAATGGACAACCTGATAGATAGCACAGTTGCAGTCACCAACGCTCTGGATAATTTAACAGCTTAACCAGCTCTACTTGGGTTAGTAATGTACAGTGAGCTTTTCTCTCATTTGTGTCTGGAAGTATCTAGCAAGTTAGCTTGGGTGCTTGACTGCTGATGTTAGTACAGAACACTTAACTCAACCCTTAAAGAGATGGGCGGGGCTAAAGCTTAAGAGGGTGTGAACGATGTTGAATGGGTGTAGATCAAGAAGCGCTCTCTAGTAGTAGTACCAAAACATTCATTTTATTAAACCTTTTATTTAACTAGGCAAGTCAGTTTTTTAAGAACAAATTCTTATTTACAGTGACGGCCTATGCCAGCCTAACCCGGACGACGCTGGGCCAATTGTGCGTTGCCCTATGGGACTCCCAATCACGGCCAGTTGTGATACAGCCTGGAATCGAACCAGGGTCTGTAGTGACGCCTCTTGCACCGAGATGCAGTGCCTTAGACCGCTGCCCCACTCCACATAGGTTCTTCCTCAACTGTAGTGTAAAAAAATTGTACTTAAGACCATTTTGAGCTGGTCAGTCTCATGTACTGTTACTTAGGGTTGCACCATCAGTAGCTAGCTAGCTTTGGCTAATGTTAGCTAGCTACATGGGGATTTTTTTTAAAGAGAAACTCTCATATACTACTATGAGAGGGAGTACTCCCTCCTTGCTGCTTATCACCGGTTATAAAATGACAACGACAATGCCTTCCTTGCTAGCTGACTTACTCTTCCACGGTCGAAGCACTGTTTCCTGAAGCATTCTGTCCTGTTCTGAAAGAACTCCCTGGGTTTACCGCCATACTGTGGATGTTTGGTCAGGATGTTTTAATTTGTTAATTTTTAGAGACTCATTACTAAGCAATTCCCCGCACAAAACCCATTGTGGGCGCTCCTCGTTATTTCTGTTTTAAGCCAAGAGAAACTCGTCTCTGTATTTGCGCTTCATCGAGATTGATCTGTCAGAACTTGTGGCCAGCTTGAGTCCATTTGATGATCGTGGTGAGTGATGGCGAGTGGGAATGACAAGTCAGTGACTGACAACGCATCATCTGCAGCGTGTGGATCGCTGCAAGATAACTGACGATTTTTAGAAGATCCAGTAAACCGCGAAGCACACAGGCATCTCCCACCCACTCATGCAGCTGCCAAACTGAGCAGAGACACCACTGCTAAGTAGAGAGCGCACTGAAGAATGCATTTGCACTTGGCCAAATCAATTCCGGTAATTAATGATACATTTACTGACACGCCGCAACCTATATTTTAAGTACGACCGGTCTATACAAGACTGGGGTGCAATCCTCTCACTCAAACACACCTCCCTAACCCTTACCTGGCTGGGTGTCTTATCTGCAGCTCAGAGACTATGGAGACTGTGTGTGGTTCTCCCTCTGTGTTGTGATGGTCTGCCTCTCTCTATACATACAGTACATATCGACCTTCAGCCTCTGGCACGGTGTTGGCCTGGTCACCTGCTGGGCCCATCTGTTGGAGCCTCTCACTCTCTCTTGCAGCCGTAACTCAAGCCTGACCAGCCAGTCACACACACTGCTTTTATTGAGTGGCCCGGGACTTTGCGTGTCTCTGTGTGCGTCATTGTAGTGTATCCTTCTCATTTAACTTTTAATTCCGTTTTCCATTGATGGTCTCCTGCCTTGCTTCACATGGCAGCCCTGGCTGTAATGCCCTGTTGATTACTTGTGATTGGCCGACAACAATTTACATGCGCCACTCTGTATAGGCTATTCTGAACAGTGACGACATGCTGTAAACTTTTTATCCATCGGCGTGGAAATCTTCTGTAAAGTCAGTGTTCCCAAACTGGAGATTTAAATGATGTAGGATCTTCCAATTCTGGTTTATCGACTCCACCACTCGCCATTGTACAGAACTATTTCCCGGCTGAGCTTCACAAAAGGATAGTTTTAAATACGCCAGTTACGATGAGAATTATGATTACTACGTGCGCATAGGCTATAGTTGTTTTAACGAGATGGCCTAATGTTTTTTTCAGCTCAGATTTACTTGAGGCAGTGGCATACAATGCAGTGTAGGCATTAGAGGTCGACCGGTTTATCGGAATGGCCGATTTTAATTAGAGACGATTTTTCAAGTTTTCATAACATTCTGTAATCTGCATTTTTGGACACCGATCATGGCCGATTACGTTGCACTCCATGGTAGGCTGACTACCTGTTTTGCGAGTGCAGCAAGGAGCCAGCTAGCATTAAACGTAATCTTATAAAAAACTATCTTAACATAATCACTATTTAACTACACATGGTTGATATTACTAGCTTATCTAGCTTGTCCTGTGTTGCATATAATCGATGCGGTCCCTGTTAATTTATCATTGAATCATAGCCTATTTCGCCAAACGGGTGATTTAACCAGCGCATTTGCGAAAAAAGCACTGCCGTTGCACCAATGTGTACCTAACCATAAACATCAATGCCTTTCTTAATCCATTTTTTATTTATTTTTTTATTTCACCTTTATTTAACCAGGTAGGCTAGTTGAGAACAAGTTCTCATTTGCAACTGCGACCTGGCCAAGATAAAGCATAGCAGTATGAACAGACAACACAGAGTTACACATGGAGTAAACAGTTAACAAGTCAATTACACAGTAGGAAAAAAAAGCGGAGTCTATATACATTGTGTGCAAAAGGTATGAGGAGGTAGGCGAATAATTACAATTTTGCAGATTAACACTGGAGTGATAAATGATCAGATAGTCATGTACAGGTAGAGATATTGGTGTGCAAAAGAGCAGAAAAGTAAATAAATAAAAACAGTATGGGGATGAGGTAGGTAAAAATGGGTGGGCTATTTACAGCGATCGGTTAGCTGCTCAGATAGCAGATGTTTGAAGTTGGTGAGGGAGATAAAAGTCTCCAACTTCAGCGATTTTTGCAATTCGTTCCAGTCACAGGCAGCAGAGAACTGGAACGAAAGGCGGCCAAATGAGGTGTTGGCTTTAGAGATGATCAGTGAGATACACCTGCTGGAGCGCGTGCTACGGATGGGTGTTGCCATCGTGACCAGTGAACTGAGATAAGGCGGAGCTTTACCTAGCATGGACTTGTAGATGACCTGGAGCCAGTGGGTCTGGCGACGAATATGTAGTGAGGGCCAGCCGACTAGAGCATACAAGTCGCAGTGGTGGGTGGTATAAGGTGCTTTAGTGACAAAACGGATGGCACTGTGATAAACTGCATCCAGTTTGCTGAGTAGAGTGTTGGAAGCAATTTTGTAGATGACATCGCCGAAGTCGAGGATCGGTAGGATAGTCAGTTTTACTAGGGTAAGTTTGGCGGCGTGAGTGAAGGAGGCTTTGTTGCGGAATAGAAAGCCGACTCTTGATTTGATTTTCGATTGGAGATGTTTGATATTAGTCTGGAAGGAGAGTTTACAGTCTAGCCAGACACCTAGGTACTTATAGATGTCCACATATTCAAGGTCGGAACCAATAAACAAGTATATATCTTTAAACCTGCATTTAGTTAATATTGCCTGCTAACATGAATTTCTTTTAACTAGGGAAATTGTGTCACTACTTTTGCGTTCTGTGCAACAGAGTCGGGGTATATGCAGCAGTTTGGGCCGCCTTGCTCGTTGCGAACTGTGACGACTATTTCTTCCTAACAAAGACAGCCAACTTCGCCAAACGGGTGATGATTTAACAAAAGCGCATTTGCGAAAAAAGCACAATCATTGCACGAATGTGCCTATCCATAAACATCAATGCCTTTCTTAAAATAAATACACAGAAGTATATTTTATTAAACCTGCATATTTAGTTCAAAGAAATCCAGGTTAGCAGGCGATATTAAACTAGGAAAATTGTGTCACTTCTCTTGCGTTCATTGCATCAGAGTTAGGGTATATGCAACAGTTTGGGCCGCCTAGCTCGTTGCGACCTAATTTGCGTCATTATGACATAACATTGAAGATTGTGCAATGTAACAGGAATATTTAGACTTATGGATGCCACCCGTTAGATAAAATATGGAACGGTTCTGTATTTCACTGAAAGAATAAATGTTTTGTTTTCGAAATGATAGTTTCCGGATTTGACCATATTAATGGTATTTCTGTGTGTTATGTTATAATTAAGTCTATGATTTGATAGAGCAGTCTGACTGAGCGGTGGTAGGCAGCAGCAGGCTCGTAAGCATTCATTCAAACAGCACTTTTGTGCGTTTGCCAGCAGCTCTTCGCTGTGCTTCAAGCATTGAGCTGTTTATGACTTCAAGCCTATCAACTCCCGAGATTAGGCTGGTGTAATCGATGTGAAATGGCTAGCTAGTTAGCGGGGTGCACGCTAATAGCGTTTCAATCGGTGACGTCACTCGCTCTGAGACTTGGAGTAGTTATTCTCCTTGCTCTGCAAGGGCCGCGGCTTTTGTGGAGCAATGGGGAACGATACTTCGAGGGTGGCTGTTACCTGGTTCGAGCCCAGGTAGGGGTCGAGGAGAGGGACGAAAGCTATACTGTTACACTGGCAATACTAAAGTGCCTAAAACATCCAAAAGTCAAAGGTATATGCAATACAAATGGTATAGAGAGAAATATTCCTATGACCACAACCTAAAACCTCTTATCTGGGAATATTGAAGACTCATGTTAAAAGGAACCACCAGCTTTCATATGTTCTTAGCAAGGAACTTAAACGTTAGCTTTTTTTACATGGCACATATTGCACTTCTACTTCTCCAACACTTTGTTTTTGCATTATTTGAACCAAATTGAACCTAGTTAAAATAAGTGTTCATTCCATATTGTTGTAATTGTCATTATTACAAATAAATAAATGCAGTTGTCCGATGTAATTGGTATTGGCTTTTTTTGGTCCTCCAATAATCAGTATCGGCGTTGAAAAATCAATAATCGGTCGACCTCTAGTAGGCATAGCCTATAGACTTAGTGTTTTTATCTTTTACATTTTTTAAACGTATTCATTCGGGTTCACAGTGCGGACCGAACCGAGGTCCCCGTACCGAACAGTTCAGTATGAGTACTTGTACTTTTACTTAGCAATGTTGCTTCTGCGTTTTGCTTCTTGCTTTTCTCAGCCTGCAGGTCTCTCTGTTTAACCCATCTTTTTTAGTCAGGTTAAAAGGTAAAGGTAAGGAAATGGCAGACAGCGGGCTGAGTTGGAGTTATATCACCATGCAGTGGAGTTGTATCTTAGTGAGTCCATGTCTCTGAGACAACTTCTAGTACACGATGTCCCTGAGGCTCCAGTCTCATCAGTAGATGTGTCCTATGAAAGGACCCTGTTTGTGGCGATGATGACTGAGCTCTCTGTATAGGCTTGCACTCTGCTCAATAGCTTTAAGTGACTATCACATTAACTTTGAACATTTCCTGTGGTGAACTGTTAAACTACTCTCGTTCTCCATCTTTGAGAAGCTCAGCTTTCTCCACATTAATATAACACCAGTGTCTTCATTTAGTCTGCAACAGGAGATAAGATGATGCTCCCATCCCTGTGCTGGGGCTTGTCAGATTTCTAGAGTTCACTGCACTGGATTGAGCTCAACTCCTTGTGCTGACCTAGTCGGGGCTGGGCTATGGGCAGGGTGCTGTGGATTGCTGTGCTCTGCTGGTATGGGCTTGACATCTGAAAAATGTCAATGTCATTTTAAATGAAAGTTTCACCGTATTTGTGTAAGTGCTGAGCAATGTTCTATAGATTCGGTTTTCAATGTGTATCGAAACCATTTGCTGTTCAAGCACAGTTGGACTACTTTTGCATCGTCATACCAGCTGTGTTTCTGGTTGCTTGAATAGCTAAAATACACATCAAAACAATTAAGGACCCCAGGAATCGATAGAACGTCACTCAGAGATGCACAAATAGGATACAACAGAAATTGGTTAAATGTTTACATGGAGCTGATCTTTCCTATGTAGTTTATTGGGGAAAATTGGGATTGAGACATGCTGAATGCTTTATCTTCAGTGGTGTGAATCTGGGCCCAGGGTTGTGTTAGGATAGTCTGGCAGGGATGGGTTAGACTTGGACTCCCACCTATTTTCCACTACTAAATATATACTTTGTTACACATTGGACTTCTGGATTGTACTGTGTTGGGCTGTGTCCTGGGCAGAGAAACATACTCAGTATTGTAATAACCTGAGATGGTAGAGCTGGTATCTGAATGGTGCTGCTTGCCAAGTCTGGGTGTTCCATGCCGTTCTAGGCGTTCCATGCCGTTCTAGGCGTTCCATGCCGTTCTAGGCGTTCCATGCCGTTCTAGGCGTTCCATGCCGTTCTAGGCTGTGCTCCCTGTCATGTGCGGCACTGTTGTGGTCAGCTGAGCGGTGTTCCCACTGCTGGGTGGACAATGTGTGCTGTGTTGTGGGCAGGGCTGTCATGTGTAGGTTTGTTCAGTGTGGTTTGGTGTACTACGTCAGAGGGGTATCCTATGAAGCATGCTAGCTCTACTCAGGCTAGTCCAACTCTGAACTCTTCATTGAGGCAATGTTGAAGCATCAATCTCATGGGCGAGTGCCACATTTTCATTTGTGCTGAACACTTTTCTTTCATTGAGAGAGCTTCCAAATTCAGCGGGCTGTGGTGTGAATTAGGCATTTAGTGCCGTCTTTTATTTTATTACTTATCGTTAATGCGATCTTTGGTGTGCTTATCAGTGCAAACACAACCCACTTTTCTCCACTCCTATCGCTCCTTCTATTTGTGGCTGTAGACATAATCCATAGATGGGTTTTGTGACCTCTAACACTGATAATTTGCCTGTTAAACTCGTATGCTCGCAATGGCTGCCAGTCTTTACTTGAATGGGAACTACCATCTATGGATTGTCTACAGTTTGGAAAAACAAATGCTGTCATTACTAAATGTCAAGTGAACTGTTTTTTAACATTTATAGAAAAATCTTTTAAATTAAATATTTAATCAGTTGTCTTCCTAAAATGAAGGGAAATGGTATACCTAATCAGTTGTACAACTGAATGCATTTAACATAGCCCCTAAGGACAATGACACAATCTTTGCGAGAGGGATGGTATCTAATTTCATTGATCCTCAACTCCCACTTCATTCAAGCTAAATTGAGTTAGCCTGCCCTGGAGCAAGTTAGTTCTGAAGGATTTGTTGCCATAGAAATATAACTGACTTTTGTTTGACTGGTTGTCCTGATTGGTTTTCGCCAGGCATAATAGGACCAAACACTGCATTCCACAGTAAGAACCTCATACCAACGGTTAAGCATGGTGGTAGTAGTGGGATGGTTTGGGTATGCTTCGCTGCCTCAGGATCTGGACGACTTGCCGTAATAAAAGGAATCATGAATTCTGCTCTGTATCAGAATTCTACAGGAGAATGTC
Organism: Oncorhynchus nerka; assembly: GCF_034236695.1. Lineage (NCBI taxonomy): Eukaryota > Metazoa > Chordata > Actinopteri > Salmoniformes > Salmonidae > Oncorhynchus > Oncorhynchus nerka. Next base: position 64,009,008 of record NC_088407.1, read on the forward strand.
AGGCCATCCATCTGTATGCCGAAGCGCAGCTGGGTCATGCAGCAAGTCAATGATCCAAAACACAATCAAATCATGAATTAAAAAAAAAAAGCAATACATTTGAAGGTTTTGAATGGCCTAGTCAAAGTTCAGACCTAATCCCAATTGAGATGATGTGGGAGGATTTGAAACGAGCAGGTCATGCTTGATAATCCACAAATGTCGCTGACTTAAAGCAGCTCTACGTGCAAGTTTGGGCCAAAATTCCTCCAAAGCAATGTGAGAGACTGATCAACAACTACAGGAAGCATTTGGTTGCAGTTAAGGTAGCACAACCAGTTATTGTGTGTAAGAGGGCAATTACTTCTTCACATGAGATTTGGGTGTTGCATAACTGTTAATAAAATGGATACTTATGTTATTTATTTAATTGTTATTTGTATACTCAGGTTCCCCTTTTATCTAATATTAGGTTTTGGTTTAACCTCTTACCTCTACCTGGGACGCTTGCGTCCCAACTAGAGCTCTGGAAATGCAAATGCGCTACGCTAAATGCTAATAGTATTAGTTAAAACTCAAAAGTTCATTAAAATACACATGCAGGGTATCAAATTAAAGCTACACTCGTTGTGAATCCAGGCAACAAGTCAGATTTTTAAAATGCTTTTCGGCGACAGCATGAGAAGCTATTATCTGATAGCATGCACCAATACACTACAACAGAAAAGCACAGCAGGGGACGTAAACAAAATAATTAGCATTTCGGCGTTACACAAACCGCACAATAAAATAGAAAACAGTCATTACCTTTCACCATCTTCTTTGTTGGCACTCCTAGATGTCCCATAAACACTATTGGGTCTTTATTTCGATTAAATCGGGCCATATAAAGCCAAGATATCGTTATATGTAGACTGTGTGATAAACGGAAAAAACAGCGATTTCACAACGTAACGTCATTTTTTTAAATTCAAAAAGTAGACGATAAACTTTCACAAAACACTTCGAAATACGTTTGTAATGCTACTTTAGGTATTAGTAAACGTTAATAAGCGATAAAAATCATCCGTAGGCGATGTACATATCATTAGCTGTCGTCTTGGAAAAAATTTCAGGAGAGAGCTCTTCCGGAATGATCTGGGCGGAGACCGGAGGTACGTCGTGCCCCTCTTTCGGTTCAACCAAGAATCAAAGAGGATTAAATTCACAAGATACTCGACAACATGGGGATGCTGTGGGAGTTGAATGCTCGGTCTGATCTAATTCGGCTCACTGTTAACAATTGCTGGAAGTGGCGCAAGGATATTTATTTCCATTTTCTGTGATCAGGTTTTCCTGCGCTTTCCGATGTAACGCACGTTATGTAATAGCCACAGTCGTGATTTAACCAGTTTTAAAAACGTCCGAGGGTTTCCTATACACACATTCTAACCATATGAACGTACTATATTCCTGGCATGAGTAGCAGGGCGCTGAAATGTTGTGCGATTTTTAACAAAATGTTCAAAAAAGTAACGGGTCGACTGAAGAGGTTAAGATCTGATACAATTCAGTTCCAAAAATAGAGAGAATCAGAAAGGGGAAAAATACTTTTTCACGGCACTGTAAAAATCTCAATTTAATCAAATTTTAAATTAAGGCTGTAACATAATTTTTTTTTTATTATTTTTTTTTTTCAAATTATTCTTTTAAACAATTTAAAATGGATTACGTTTAGATTTTTGTCACTGACCTAAACACAGTATCGCATAATGTAAGTTGTGTTATGTTTTTAGAATTTTTTACAAATGAATTGAAAATGAAAAGTCAGGAGTCAAGTATTCAACAGAGTGAAAAGGAAGCCTGTACAGAATACAAATATTCCAAAACACGCATCTTGTTTGCAACAATTCACTAAAGTAATACTGCATAAAATGTGATAAAGCAATACATTTCTTTGTCCTGAATACAAAGTGTTATGTTTGGGCCAAATACAACACCATTACGGAGTTCTACTCTCTATATTTTCAAGCATAGTGGTGGCTGCATCATGTCATGTGTATGCTTGTAATCGTTAAGGATTGGAGTTTTTTTTTTTCGGGATAAAAAAAACAATGGAGCTAAGCACAGGCAAAATCCTAGACGTAAACCTGGTTGTCTGCTTTCCACCAGACACTGGGAGATTAATTAATCTTTCAGCCGGACAATAACCTAAAACAAGGCCAAATGTAGTTGCTTACCAAGAAGACAGTGAATGTTCCTAGGTGGCAGAGTTCATTTTGACTTAAATTCACACAAAAATCTAGAATAAGACCTGAAAATGGTTGTCAAGCAACGATCAACAACCTATTTGACAGCGCTTGAAGAATTTTGAAAAGGATAAGGGAAAATGTTGCATGATCCAGGTGTGGATCTCTTAAGCAATACTGTAATCGCTGCCAAAGGTGCTTCTATAGAGTATTGATTAAGGGGTGTGAATACTTATGTAAATTAGATTTCTGTATTTCATTTCCAATAAATGTGCAAAAATATCTTAAAGCATGTTTTCACTTTGTAGATGGGTAGAACAAATCTATTTAATCAATTTTGAATTCAGGCTAACACAATGTGGAATAAGTCAAAGGGGTATACTTTGAAGTCACTGTATGATTGTGTGTGTGTGTTGTGGCAGACCAGGGGGTTTGGTCAAGACGTTTACACAGATCAGACACGGACAGAGTAGGATTAGCTCGGTTTCAAGGGTGTTTAGTAAATAATAAATCAAAAGAAAAGGATAGGTCTCCCCCATGAGACCCTCTCCGGGATACCGTCTTCTGGGCTCTGGGTCTTGCTGTATCCTGTCAGGCACAAAAACTGAACTCCCTCCTGTTAGCTCGGGCACCGTCTCCAACTATACGGAAGTCACCTTTCTTCCCCCAGTCCTTCCCCTTCTGGCAGCTTTATGGGACTCGTACAGCTGGTGAGCAATCAGCCCTTGATTACCCACCAACCGAGATCAGCCCCAATTAGTCCTGGCCGGAGAGCCCGTCGAGACCTGGCACGTCCAACAGAGGGAGCCATTGCCTTGTGATGTAGACTCCGTCTGCCACTGTAGTGGCAAATCGGTTCAAATATGACACAACCAAGAACTTTGAAAATCAATATAGACTTTTAATACAGCAGTATCATAAGCCGGAGCGCCCCGCGGGACCCACCCCTTTTCCAGAGCCCTGGCTCCAGTATTTATCCACATATTGCATATGAGCCCATCCCACATGTAAATTACGTTACATTCCAATCCGTGCATCCTGCTTGTTCAGCTCAATAACGCCCATACCTGCTTTCCGTCAGATTATAATGATGACAAGACCCTTGCTGTTCCTGCACTTAGCTAAATGCATTCTTTTGTTTGTGTATTATCTAGGATCAGCAGACTGTGTCTCCTCAGTTTCTAGCGTGTCCAGCTATACTACAAATACTATACATTCCTCTATCTTACAGCCCTATGTTTTGGCTCTGCACTTAGCTCAATATGTTACTATGTATGTGTGTCTTTATCTCAGAGCAACAGACTGTGTCTTCTCTGTCATTCCTTCTGCATCTCTACGTCCTAAAAATATGCAAACTATGTCTATTGGTCATCAGTTAGTCATTTGACTGACCCCCTCCTTTGTATATCCCTCTGGCCTTGGTATGTCCAGCTATCCTGGCAGCTATGTCACCTTCCCTTCATGTAGTCTGTTTTTAGTGTTCAGCTATTCTATCCATCTTATGCATTTGTCTATGTGTTATATTTGCAACCACACCACCAGGCCTTGACCAGTCGGCGAGGGGGCTGTCGTCGGTGCGACGTGTCTCCCTTCTCGACAGGTAATCCGCGTTTCCGTGCTTCGCCCCTGACCTGTGCACAACAGAAAAAGAGAAGCGTTGAAGGGACAAGAAGGGACGTTCCCCCGTCCGATCAAATACCCCAGGTACTCTACCTCCTTGAACCCTAGTTTGCATTTCTTGGGGTTCGCTGCCAACCCGGCTTGCCTGAGCTCGTCCAACACCACCTGGAGGTGCGTCAGGTGCTCTTCCCAACCTTGGCTGCGTACTACTGGTGGGGTCGAAGTACTTTGTCCATCAGGTGCTGGAATGTGGGTGGGGCTCCGTGGAGACCGAACTGGAGCACCAGGTACTGATATAGTCCGTCTAGTGTCGGAAACGCTGTCTTCTCCCGGGAGGAGTCTGTCAACGGTACCTGCCAATATCCTTTGGTCATGTACCGGGCCTTTCCCAATCGGTCGATGAGTTCATCCACCATTGGCATGGGGTAGGCGTCGAACAAGCTGATGTCGTTCACACCCCGGAATTCATTACAGAAACGCAGGCTACCATCCGGTTTGGGCACCAACACGATGGGGCTGCCCCATGCACTGTGGGACTCTTCAACTACCCCCATCCTCAGCATAGCCTCCACTTCTTGTTTCACGGCCTTCCTTTGTGCCTCCGGAATCTGATATGGACGTTTTCGTACCGTTTCCTCGGGCCGGGGATTCTCGGAGAACACCGCCATGTTCCAATCGATGAGCTCCCTGAGCGCTTGCTTCTGGGCCGGGTTGAGGTCCTCATTGCTCGGGACCACCACTTGTACCGTTGGCGTCCTGGGTCACGACCATAACACGGCCAAGGCTGTCCTCGTGCCACTTCTTCAATAGGTTCACGTGGTAAATCTGTTGGTTTCCGTCTCCCTAGCTGCCGTACGTGGTAATTGACAGGTGCCAGCTTCTGTCACCTCGTATGGCCCGTCCCATGTTGCCAGGAACTTACTTTCGGCCGTGGGGATTAAGACCAACACCCTTCTCCCACCTGGAATTCTCGGGGCTGGGTTCCCCGATTGTAGGCTTGGGCGTGTTGGGCCTTCTCCATAGGTTCCCTTACCACTGGCCATATGGCTGTCATCCGCTCCCTCATTGTCTCCACATGCCCTACCACGCTGCGTAAGGGGGTTGGTTGGGCTTCCCACACCTCCTTGGTGAGGTCCAGTAGGCTGCGTGACCTCCTCCCGTAGAGGAGTTCGAAAGGGGAAAATCCAGTGGAGGGCTGGGGTACTTCTCGGATTGAGAACAGTAGGTGGGGTAGTATCTGATCCCAGTTCTTCCCGCCCTGCTCGATGACCTTTCCGCAGCATTTGTTTGAGCGTTTTTATTGAACTGCTCGACGAGCCCATCCGTCTGCGGGTGAAAGACAGAGGTGTGTGCTCTCCTGCAGATCCGGACATCTTTCATTAGGCGGGACATAAACTCAGTACCTTGGTCTGTCAGGATCTCGTTTGGGATGCCCACCCAGCTAAAGAGGTGGAACAGCTCCCGGGCGATTCCCTTGGATACTGCTGCCCGTAGGGGAATAGCCTCGGGATACCTGGTGGCATAATCTACTATCACCAGGATGCACCGGTGTCCTTGTGCTGTTTTTACCAAGGGTCCCACTATGTCCATGGCGATACATTCAAAGGGCACCCCGATGATCGGTAGGTGGACCAGTGGGTTTCGGATGTGTGCTTTTGGGGCAATGAGTTGACACTGCGACAGTAGTCCTCCACAGCCCTCCTCATCCCGGGCCAGTGTAACCGGGCGGCGATCCCTTCCCGGGTCTTCTCCATTCCCAGGTTCGCCCCAAACAGGTGGGTGTGGGGCAGCTGAAGAACGGTTCCCATGTACCACCGGGGCAGCAACAAAAACCCCTCGAAGTTCCCCCTGTTAGTGCGACACCTGATACAAAAGGTTATTCTTGATTTGGAAATGGGGGTATCGCCAGTCACTCAACCCCAGAAGTAGCTGTCCATCCACTGCTATTCCTTGGGCTGCGGCGGCTTTCAAGTTCAGATCCGAATTGTCCCCTCAGTTGGCCCCCAGCGGGTGTCTCGACTGGCCCCTCGGAATCGGGGGGAGGTTGAACTCCTTCTGACTCCGGACCCGTAGATACAGGTTGGTCAACCGATTGCTTCTGGGCCGTACAGGCGATAGGTCGTCCCTGCTCTCTTAGGCTTGCTCGTATCTTTTTCTTCAGCTCGTGCCCCCATAGGGCTTTGAACAGCGGACATTCCTGTCCAACTAGGAGAGGTACCGGCAACTCTGGTACTGCACCCACCGTCATCTGGAAGCTAGCTCCCTTGTGGCATCATGATGTTAGTCCATACGGTTGGATGAGTCTCCATCGACGAGTCTCCCCCTGGTGGCTGACCTGTTGTACATCACAGTGTATAGACATGGAAGGTACAGTGGGGCAAAAAAGTATTGTCAGCCACCAATTGTGCAAGTTCTCCCACTTAAAAAGATGAGAGGCCTGTAATTTTCACCATAGGTACACTTCAACTATGACAGACCAAATGAGGGAAAAAAATCCAGAAAATCACATTTGTAGGATTTTTAATGAATTTATTTGCAAATTTATGGTGGAAAATACGTATATGGATAGAAAAGGTGTAGAGCAGTAGGTTTGGGTGGTTTCCTGATTTTATTATTTATTTATATGTTTTAATACCGTCCTCTCATCCTGGGATATACGATATGACCGGCATAATACAAAATGCAAAAAATACCATTGGGCATCTGTTACCAGAATGCTAACGAAATTAACACAACTAATAGTGCAATTCCATGTAGGCTGCTATCTAAATGTGCTAATGAGTGAAAACAAAAATAATCAAATTGCAAAGACGGGCAATACAGCTCATAAAGTTATACATAAGCTCAGCTATAAAAAAAAACGTCCCTTTTTCAGGACCCTGTCTTTCAAAGATAATTCATAAAAATCCAAATAACTTAAGATCTTCATTGTAAAGGGTTTAAACACAGTTTCCTATGCTTGTTCAATAAACAATTAATGAACATGCACCTGTGGAACGGTCAATAAGATTCTAGCAGCTTAGACGGTAGGCATTTAAGGTCACAGTTATAAAAACTTAGGACACTAAAGAGACCTTTCTACTGACTGAAAAACACCAAAAGAAAGATTCCCAGGATCTCTGCTCATCTTTGTGAATGTGCCTTAGGCATGCTGCAAGGAGGCATGAGGACTGCAGACGTGGCCAGGTTAATAAATTGCAATGTCCGTACTGTGAGACCCCTAACAGGGAGACAGGATGGACAGCTTATCGTCCTCGCAGTGGCAGACCATGTGTAACAACACCTGCACAGGATCGGTACATCCGAACATCACACCTGTGGGACAGGTACAGGATGGCAACAATAACTGCCCGAGTTACACCAGGAATGCACAATCCCACCATCAGTGCTCAGACTGTCTGCAATAGGCTGAGAGAGGCTGGACTAAGGGCTTGTGTAGACCTGTTGTAATTCAGGTCCTCACCAGACATCACCGGCTACAACGTTGCATATGGGCACAAACCCATCGTCGCTGGACCAGACAGGATTGGCAAAAAGTGCTCTTCACTGTCGACGTGGTTTTGTCTCACCAGGGGTGATGGTCGGATTGGCGTTTATCGTCAAAGGAATGAGCGTTACACCGAAGCTTGTACTCTGGAGTGGGATTGAGGTGGAGGGTCAGTCTTGGTCTGGGCGGTGTGTCACGGCATAATCGGACTGAGCTTGCTGTCATTACAATCTCAATGCTGTGCGTTACAGGGAAGACATTCTCCTCCATGTGGTACCCTTCCTGCAGGCTCATCCTGACATGGCCATACTGCTTGTTCTGTGCATGATTTCCTGCAAGACAGGAATGTCAGTGTTCTGCCATGGCCAGCAAAGAGCCCGGATCTCAATCCCATTGAGCACGCCTGGGACCTGTTGGATCAGCGGGTGAGGGATAGGGCCATTCCTCCCCAGAAATGTCAGAGAACTTGGTGGAAGAGTGGGGTTACATCTCACAGCAAGAACTGGCAAATCTGATGTCAGATGTCAATCTGATGTCAGTCAGATACTGACTTTTGATTTTGACCCCCACCCCCTCCCCCTTGTTCAAAGACACATGATTCAATTTGTTAGTCACATGTCTGTGGAACTTGTTCAGTTTGTTTGAATCTTATGTTCAGATAACTATTTACACGTTTGCTGAAAATGAACGCCGTTGCCAATGAGAGGACGTTTTTTTTTTTTTTGCTGAAGCTACCGAATGTAATTTGTGATGAGTTTGGACATTTTACATGAAAGTGAACCAGATACATTGTGCAAATGAACAACATTTGGACACATGCGTGTCTGAAGGAAGAACAGTACTGGCTCTGAAACAGCATGTTAAGGTTATAGGCTGTGTTGAGTCTGGAGTCAGTAGGGCAAGGGGTCTGCCTGCTCTGCTTGGAGAAGATAGGAGAGGAGCAGACGGGCCGTGGAGAGAAAGGAAATCATGATGGCAGCGGTACAGAACTCATCCTAGGGGCTTTGACTTCTCAAACATGGCAGAAAGCTTCCAAATATGGTTCCCCGTCACCTTATCAATAAATGAACTTACTTACTTTCAGCTAGGGGGCACTTTTGTAAAAAAAAACATGTAAATTGTGTGAATTTTTACCTATTTTTCTCCCCAGTTTTCGTGGTATCCAATTGTTTTTAGTAGCTACTATCTTGTCTCATCGCTACAACTCCCGTACTGGCTCGGGAGAGACTAAGGTTGAAAGTCATGCGTCCTCCGATACAAAACCCAACCAAGCCGTACTGCTTCTTAACACAGCGCACATCCAACCCAGAAGCCAGCCACACCAATGTGTCGGAGGAAACTCCGTGCACCTGGCAACCTTGGTTAGCGCGCACTGCGCCCGGCCCGCCACAGGGGTCGCTGGTGCGCGATGAGACAAGGACATCCTTACCGGCCAAGCCCTCCCTAACCCGGACGACGCTAGGCTAATTGTGCGTCGCCCCACGGACCTCCAAGTCGCGGCCGGTTACGACAGAGCCTGGGCGCGAACCCGGAGTCTCTGATGGCACAGCTTAACCACTGCGCCACCCGGAAGGCCTCGGGGGCACTATTTTTTATGTTTGAAAAAATAACATTCCCAATGTAAACGGCCTATTTCTCAGGCCCATATGCTAGCATATGCATATAATTGACAGATTGGGATAGCAAACACTCTAAAGTTTCCAAAATTGTCTAAATATTGTTTGTGAGTATAACAGAACTGATATTGCATGCAAAACCTGAGGAAAATCAAACCAGGAAGTGGCTTCTATTTTGTAAGCTCCATGTTCCATAGCCTGCCTTCGCTCTATTTAAAGGGATATCAACCAGATTATTTTTACTATCGCTTCCTCAAGGTGTCAACAGTCTTTAGACATAGTTTCAGGCTTTTATTTTGAAAAATGAGCAAGAAAGATAACATCGCGTCGGTGGATAGCTGGGTGTTTGCATGAGTTTTGCTTGCGATCATCAAAGGTAAGCGATTTAATTTATTGCTTTTCTGATTTTCGTGACCAAGCTCCTTTGATGCTAGGTGTTCATAATGTTTTGTCTAGTGATGGATAATTTTACACAAACGCTTGGATTGCTTTCGTAATATGTAAAGCATATTTTCAAAATCTGAGACGACAGGTGGATTAACAAAATGCTAAACTGTGTTTTGCTATATTGCACTTGTGATTTCATGAATATAAATATTTTTTGTAATATTTGAATGTGGCGCTATGCAATTCAGCGGTTGTTGATGACAATTATGGGTGGGTAGCGTCAAGAAGTTAAACTCTTAGACTATCGATACCGACAGAATAAGAACAAGTCTTTGATAGTAATTACTAGTCTGCAGCTAGGAATTCGGTATCATTGAACGCAGGACTCTACAGAGGGTGTTGCGCCCAACGCATCACCGGGGACAAACAACCTGCCCTCCAGGACACCTACAGCACCTGGATGTCACAGGAAGGCAAGACTATCGGCAAGAAGATCGTCAAGGACATCAACCACTCGAGCAACGGCTTGTTCACCCTGCTGTCACCCAGAATGTGAGTTCAGTACATGTGCATCAAAGCTGAGACTAAGAAGCTGTTTTAGTCTATCAAGGCCAACATACTGTTAAAAAGCCATCCCTAGCCGGCTTCCACCAGGTTACTCAACACTGCACCCTAGAGGCTGCTGCCATATGTATATAGACATGGAATCGCTGGTCACTTTAATGTTTACATAATTAAAACTATTTCTTATGTATATACTGTATTCTACTGTATTTTGGTCAATACAACTCCGAAATTTCTTAATTTCATTCTTTTAGATTTGTATTCTGTTGTAAATTGTTAGATCCACTGTTGGCGCTAGGAACACAAGCATTTTCCTACACCCGCAATAACATCTCCTAAATATGTTATGTGACAATAATATTTGATTTGAATGCCAACTGCGAGCCTAATCGCCCAACATCCGTGCCCGTCCTGACAGAATGGTACCGGAGGAGATGGCTGCCATTTTACGGGCTCCTAACCAATTGTGCCACTTTGTGTTATTTCACATTGTTTGCATTGAGGAGTACACCACATCAGTCACCGGCTTCAACAATAAGTGCATCGATGACGTTGTCCCCACAGTCACCGTACGTACATACCTTGACCAGAAGCCATGGATAACAGGCAACATCTGCACTGAGCTAAAGGGTAGAGCTGCCGCTTTGAAAGAGTGGGGCTCTAGCCCGGATGCTTATTAGAAATTCCGCTATGCCCTCAGACAAACATCAAACAGGCAAAGTGTAAATACAGGACTAAGATTGAATCCTACTACAATGGCTCCGACGCTTGTCGGATGTGGCAGGGCTTGCAAACTATTACGGACAACAATGGGAAGCACAGCAGCGAGCTACCTAGTGACACAAGCCTACCAGATGAGCTAAATGACTTCTATGCACGCTTCAAGGCAAGCAATACTGAAGCATGCATGAGAGCATCAGCTGTTCTGGACGACTGTGTGATCACTCTCTCCATAGCTGATGTAAGACCATTAAACAAGTCAACATTCACAAGGCCGCAGGGCCAGACGGATTACCAGGACGTGTACTGCGAGCATGCGCTGTCCAACTGGCAAGTGTCTTCACTGACGTTTTCAACCTCTCCCTATCTGAGTTTGTAATACCTAATGTTTCAAGCAGACCACCATAGACCCTGTGCCCTAGAACACCAAGGTCATCTGCCTAAATCACTACTCAACCGTAGTACTCATGTCTGTAGCCATGGCTCACATCATGGTCATGTCTCACATCAACACCATTATTCCCAGAAACCCTAGACCCACTTCAATTTGCATACCACCCCAACAGATCCACAGTTGACAGAATATCTATTGCACTCAAAACTGCCCTTTCCCACCTGGACAAAAGGAACACATGTGAGAATTATGTTCATTGACTGCAGCGCAGCCTTCACCATTGTACCCACAAATTTCATCATTAAGCTAAGGACCCTGGGACTAAACACCTCCCTCTGCAACTGGATCCTGGACTTCCTGACGGGCTGACACCAGGTGGTAAGGGTAGGCAACACATCTGCCATGCTCATCCTCAATGTGGGGGCCTTCATGGGTGCGTGCTTAGTCTCCTCCTGTACTCCCTGTTCACCCATGGCTGCGTGGCCGAGATGATCGTGGACTACAGGAAAAGGAGTGCCGAGCGCACCCCCATTCTCATCAACGGAGCTGTAGTGGAGCAGGTTGAGATCTTCAAGTTCCTTGGTGTCCACATCACCGACATGGTCCAAACACACCAAGAAAGTTGTGAAGAGGGCACGACAATGCCTATTCCCCCTCAGGATCCTGGAAAGATTTGGCATGGGTCCTCATATCCTTATTGTTCTTCAGCTGCACCATCAAAATTATTCAGACTGGTTGCATCACCGCCTGGTATGGCAACTGCTTGGCCTCCGACCGCAGGGTGCTACAGAGGGTAGTGGGTACAACTCTGTACATAACTGGGGCCAAGCTTCCTGCGATCCAGGACCTCTATACCAGGCAGTGTCATAGGAAGGCCCTAAAAATTGTCAGACTCCAGCCACCCTAGTCATAGACTGTTCTCTCTGCTATCGCACGGCAAGTGGTCCCGGAGTGCCAAGTCAAGGTCCAAAAGGCTTCTTAACAGCTTCTATCCTCAAGCCATAGAACTGCTGAACATGTAATCAAATGCCTACCCAGACCTTTTACGTTTCCCCTCCCCCTTTTTTAACGCTGCTGCTAATCGCTGTTGTATCTATGCATAGTTACTTTACCCCTACCTACATGTACATATTACCTCGACTAACCTGTACCCCCGCACATTGACTCGGTACCGGTACCTCCCTGTATATAGCCTCATTATTGTTATTTTATTGTTGCTCTTTTTTACTTTATTTAGTAAATATTTTTTTCTTAACCAACAAATCAATTTTAAGAACTAGGAGTTAAGGGCTTGTAAGTAAGCATTTCACGGTAACCTGTTATATTCACCGCATGTGACCATTTTGGGGGGGATTTTGCTCATGTGGCTGAGTGGAAGCAAATCCCTGCAGCAATGCTCTTAACATCTAGTGGAAAGCCTTCACAGAAGAGTGGATTCTGTTATAGCAGCTAAGGGGGTACCAACTCTATATTAATGCCTGTGATTTTGGAAATAAATGTTCTTCGAGCAGGTGTCCACATATGTTTGGGCATGTAGTGGGTAAAACAGTATGCAAACATTAGTGAACAGTGTTCAATGACTATGTACATAGGGCAGCAGTCTCTAAAGTGCAGGGTTGAGTACCGGGTGGTAGCTGGCTAGTAACAGTGACAAAAATTCAGGGCAGGGTACTGGGCGGAGGCTGGCTAGTGGTGACTATTTAAGTCTGATGGCCTGAGATATAAACTCTTTTTCAGTGTCTCCATCCTAGCTTTGATGTACCTGTACTGCCTCTGCCTTCTAGATGGGTGAAGAGGCTGTGGCAAGGAAAGCTGAGGTCCTTGATCTTCTTGGCCTTCCTGTGACACCAGGTGCTGTGGATTTCCAGGGGGGCAGGAAGTGTGCCCCTGTTGGATGCGTTGTGCTGACTGCACAACCCTCTGGAGAGCTCTGCAGTTGCGGAGTGTGCTTGTGTGTATTTTATGAATCCCCAAGGCCATAAGGTGTATTTTTATCTGTTTTTTAAAATCTAATTCTACTGCTGGCATGAGTTATGTGGAATAGAGTTCCATGTAGTCATGGCTCTATCTAGTACTGTGTGCCTCCCATAGTCTGTTCTGGACTGTGAAGAGACCTCTAGTGGCATGTCTTGAGGGGTGTGCATGTGTGTGGATCTGGGCTGTCTCTCCTCCCTGGAGGGATTACATGCTCTGTTAATTGCTTCCTTTTAAAGGGAAAGTCTAGTCAAACTATCTAATGTCCATTGCTCGTGTTTCTTGGCCCAAGCAAGTCTTCTTATTATTGGTGTCCTTTCGTTTTTTTTGCAGCAATTCGACCATGAAGGCCTGATTCAAGTAGTCTCTTCTGAACAGTTGATGTTGAGATGTCTGTTACTTGAACTCTGATGCATTTATTTGGCCTGCAATTTCTGAGGTGCAGTTAATTCTAATGAACTTATCCTCTGCAGCAGAGGTAACGCTGGGTGTTCCTTTCCTGTGGCAGTCCCCATGAGAGCCAGTTTCATCATTGCGCTTAATTTTTTCGACTGCACTTGAAGAAAATGTCACATTTTCTGGATTGACTAACCTTCATGTCTTAATGTAATGGACTGTTGTTTCTCTTTGCTTATTTGAGCTGTTCTTGCCGTAATATAGACTTGGTCTTTTACCAAATAGTGCCATCTTCTATATACCACCCCTACATTCTCACAACACAACTGATTGGCTCAAACGCTTTAAGAAGGAAAGAAATCCCAAATTAACTTTAACAAGGCACACCTGTTAATTGAATGCCACGAGTGTGCAAAGCTGTCATCAAGGCAAAGGGCAGCTACTTTGAAGAATCTCAAATATAAAATATATTTAGATTTGTTTAACACGTTGTTACTACATGATTCCATGTGTTATTTCATAGTTGATGTCTTCACTATTATAATAAAACATTTGAATGAGTAGGTGTGTCCAAACTTTTGACTGGCACTGTGTGTATATACAACATTTTTAGATTGATGTCCTGGCCTACCTCTTTCAGGTAATACATTCAATGCAGTATAAGCCTCATATTTAGCTAATTAAAGATGGGGTATGCATAAAAATCAAACATTGCCTCTTGCATAATACGCCCATACCTGTGCTCCACTGGCATCTCCCCTTAAAAAAAACATTCCTTAGCTTTTGGAGTCCCATGCATGAAAAGTTAGACTAGCATCTCTGGACATTTAAAAAAAAAAAAAAATTCTTAGACTATTTGAAGAGGTACCCAAGCTCTTGTTGGTGGAAATTTAAATATAGCAGCCAATAGAAATCACGGGCAGTTTGAAAGAAGAGCGAACTCGCACTGGCAGTAGGCTATAGCAGTTAATTTCAGACCCATAACCATTCAATCGTCGTGAAGAGAAGTGAAAGCCTTCTGCATCTAATTCTAGTACTATAATATGGATGTCAATAGAATGATTAAGGACAAACTTGATATAATTTAACTGTTGAAAGCGAGGAAGGAATGAAGCAACGAGAGAGCGAAAGAGCCAAATAGGCTTATAACATTAGGGAAATATATCAGCCTACCAATTATACAAATAGGCCGTATACTTCAACATTGTCAATGTAATTCACAAGCCTATACTTGTAACTTTGTAGGCTGCATGTGCTGCATCAGAATCCCATGTTCTCTCCCTGCTTTATCATGGTTTCAACGCTGTGCGTAATTCCAGCCCTTATAATTCAATACAGTATTACAGTTCATGTGCAGTAGCCTATATCATATATGTTTGGTCTGGTGAATCCAAATTTGAGATTTGTTTCCAACTGCTGAGTCTTTGTGATGCAGAGTAGGTGAATGGATGATCTCCGCATGTGGTTCCCACTGTGAAGCATGGAGGAAGAAGTGTGGGGGTGCTTTGGTTTGTGATGAGTTGGACTGCAGAGTGAAGGAAAAGAATCCAGTGCTCAGCATATGTGGGAACTCCTTCAATAAGGTTGGAAAAGCATTCCTCTTGAAGCTGGTTGAGAGACTGCAAAGTGTGTGAAAAGCTGTCATTAAGGCAAAGGGTGGCTACTTTGAAGAATCTCAAAATATAAATAAATATATAAAATATTTTTAGATTTGTTTAACACTTTTTTAGTTACTACATGATTCCATATGTTAAAAAATAAAGAAACCCTTGAATGAGTAGTGTCTAAACGTTTGACACTTAATCTAGAACAGGATTATCTATTTTGTTGTCTGAATGGAATTGAGGGGGAGTGCTTGCGCGTGCACTGATTTTAAAGCAACGATATTCGAGTGAGGCTGTGTTAAAAAATAAAGTGACTGCTCAAGCCAGATGGAGATGGGTAAATTAGACACGCATTCGGTCTTTACATTATAGACTATGCTGCAGCAAATGTAGGCCTAACTATGACAAGAAAAAAAGTTACCATGATATGATAGATCTACATGCATTGTGAACTGCGCTCCAATTTGAGATGGGCTGTCTGTTCCCACCCTGAGCTTTGATGGTTCATCATGCAGAGGCCGCAGAGAAGCCATATTTAAACATTTCATATCATTTCACGCCATGCTGTTCTTATATCCTGAACAAAAATATAAACGCAACATAAGTGTTGGTTTCATGAGCTGAAATAAGAGCTCAAAATGTTCCATATTCAGAAAAAGGATTTCTCATTTTTTGCAAATTTGTTTACATCCCTGTTAGTGAGCGTTTCTCCTTTGTCAAGATAATCCATCCACCTGACAAGTGAGACATATCAAGAAGCTTGATTTGACAGCAGGATCATTGCACAGGGGACAATAAAGGCCACTCTAAAATGTGCAGTTTTGTTACACAACACAATGCCACAAATGGTCATTTATTTTCCATAAGCCGCGTCCAACGTCTTATTAGAGAATGTGTCAGTACTTCCAACCGGCCTCACAATTGCAGACCATGTGTAACCACGCCAGCCCAGGGACCTCCACATCCGGCTTCTTCACCTGCGGGATTGTCTGAGACCAGTCACCCGGGCAGCTTATGAAACTGAGGAGTATTTCTGCTTGTAATAAAGCCCTTTTGGGGGGTCATGTGACATCCATAGATAAGGGTCTAATTCACACTAACGCACAGTCTTGATGGGCGTGTGGCCTTCCTCTATGATGGCCACATCTTGGTCCCTGGGCTCTCGGCCCCTCTTGGTAAGGAGCTGCAGCATGGTGGAGTTGGTGTGGTTCCTGAGTTAATTAAGCAATTAACATCCCATCATGTTTAGGGCCATGTAAAAATGCCCAGTTGCCCATTATTTTGGCTACCGTGTCTAGAAGAGATCTCGTGACTTTGAAAGAGGGGTCTTGAAAGGAGCATAGGGGCTTTAAAGGGGTGTGTTAGTCACCAGATCAACCCAATTGAACACATGGGAGATTCTGGAGTGTTTTCCACCACCATCAACAAAACACCAAATTATGGAATTTCCCATTGAATAATGGTGTCACATCCCTCCAATAGAGTTCCAGACACTCTTAGAATCTATGCCAAGGCACATTGAAGCTGTTCTGGTGGCTCGTGGTGGCCCAACATCCTATTCAGACACTATGTTGGGTTTGCCTTTATTTTGGCAGTTACCTGTATTGCCCTGTGTTATGCCATGTTGACAGATGCTTGGCTGAGAATACCATAGCTTAGTGTAGATACTTAGTCTTAGGGATGGCCTGTGATGAGGTCACTTTTATCCACTTTTTATACCACCTGTTTAAACTGCAGGCACTGACTGACTATATAGATCTACCGTAAGTACAAGTACACACAGCCTGGATTTAAGATCTTGTGCAAACTGGTCTCTGATGGAAGCGATTTCATGTCTGGATCAGGTTCCTCTGATTTGTATTGCATGTATGGTCTTTGCGCTTCTACCTGTACTACGCTGTTAACAGCGTGAGCAACATCCACAGTAATCTGTTGACTACAGTGACATGCTGCAGTAATGAGGGACCTGTAGGTTCGTGTGGCGTGTGGTCCGTTGCCTCTATAGCAGCTCATCTCTTACGTAATCATGGAAGACTGAGTTAGTTGGATTGGTTCATCAGGGTGAATATATAAAAAATTAACAAGTGAAGGTCCTTAAATTCACATTTTCCTTTCCTCATTCACTCTCCATCTCTACTCCAATGTTGTCCTCCCCCTCTCCACTAGAAGTCTCCCTATACTAGTAGGCCTCTACTGACCGTTTCTCGTTCTCTCCCTATGTGTGTAGACGTGCCAGCGCCGGAGCAGCCGGAGCTGTTCTTGAAGAAGCTGCAACAGTGCTGTACTGTTTTTGACTTCATGGACACGCTGTCTGACCTAAAGATGAAAGAGTACAAGCGCTCCACGCTCAACGAACTGGTGGACTATGTCACCGTCAGCAGGGGCTACCTGACAGAACAGGCCTACCCGGAGGTTGTCAAAATGGTGAGGCCACAACACATTGTGCCTTAAAGTAAACTAACTCCTAGCCACGCTACAATCTTAGTTTGTAAAATACTGGAGGGTTTCTGGTTCTTACAGACTACTCAGCTTCAGAGTAGTCTGTAAGAACACTAGGACCCATCTCCTAGTTTACCATTTATTTAGAAAAGGGATGTAATCGGATATGATGGTTGCTAGCCTAGTATTCTGGGAGTAAATAATACGGAATAGATGCCAGTTCAACATCAAATATATTCAAAGGATAACTACACTGAAGAAAAATAAACGCAACATACAACAATTTCAAAGATTTTACTGAGTTACAGTTCATAAGGAAATCAGTCAGTTGACTCTTATAAGGGAAGATGGTGCCGACAGAGAGGGTCACCTCGCTTCTAGTCCTTAGGAAACTATGCAGTATTTAGTTTATGTATTTCTTAAATTGTTAGCCCAGATAATCTTTAGTGTTATTACATACAGCCGGGAAGAACTATTGGATATCAGAGCGACGTCAACTTACCAGGAATACAACTTTCCTAAAACGTATATCTTGTTCAAACCACCCAAGGCATTCTAACTGATTCCAGAGGCTGACCCAAAACAACGTTGCCGCGGAAGAGGTAGACGGAGCGTCCTTCTGGTCAGACTTCGGAGGCGCACGCACCACCCACCGCTTCCAAGAATATTACTCGCTTATGTCCAGTCTCTAGATTACAAGGTAGATGAAATTAGGGCAAGGGTTGCTTTCCAGAAAGACATCCGGGATTGTAACATACTCTGTAACATACTTTCTGAGGACATGCTGTCGGGAGTCTGTACAGCCACCGGGATGATTAACGACTCATGGTGTGATTGTAACATACAGGAACTCAAGTCCTTTTGTTCACCTGACCAAGAATTCCTTACGCTCAAATGCCGACCGTATTATCTCCCAAGACAATTCTCGTCGGTTATTGTCACAGACGTGTATATCCCCCTCAAGCCGATACCACGACGGCCCTCAAGGAACTACACGCAAACTGGAAACTATGTACCCTGAGGTTTCATTTATTGTAGTTGGGGATTTTAACAAAGAAAATTTGAGATCAAGGCTACTTAAATTCTATCAGCATATTGATTGTAGTACCCAGGCTGGCAAAACACGATCAATGCTACTCTAACTTCTGCGATGCATACAAGGCCCTCCCCCCGCCCTCTGTTCAGCAAATCTGACCACAACTCCATTTTGCTTCTCCCCTCCTATAGGCAGAAACTCAAACAGGATGCACACCTGTGACCAGGACCATTCAACGCTGGTCTGACCAATCAGAATCCACGCTTCAAGAATGTTTTGATCACGTGGACTGGGATATGTTCCCGGGTAGCCTCCGAGAATAATATATTTATATGCTGATTCTGTGAGTGAGTTTAAGGAAATGCATCAGATGTTGTACCACTGACTATTAAAATCTACCCTAACCAGAAACAGTGGACAGATGGTGGCATTGGTAAACCACCGCATTTAACCATGGAAAGATGACCAGGGCCTCCCAGGTGGCGCAGTGGTTAAGGGCGCTATACTGCAGCGCCAGCTGTGCCATCAGAGACTCTGGGTTCGCGCCCAGGCTCTGTTGTAACTGGCCGCGACCGGGAGGTCCGTGGGGCGACGCACAATCGGCCTAGCGTCGTCCGGGTTAGGGAGGGCTTGGCTGGTAGGGATGTCTTTGTCTCCTCGCGCACCAGCGACTCCTGTGGCGGGCCGGGCGCAGTGCACGCTAACCAAGGTTGCCAGGTGCACGGTGTTTCCTCCGACACATTGGTGCGGCTGGCTTCCGGGTGCGGCTTGGTTGGGTTGTGTATCGGAGGACGCATGACTTTAAACCTTTGTCTCTCCCGAGCCCATACGGGAGTTGTAGCGATGAGACAAGATAGTAGCTACTAAAAACAATTGGATACCACGAAATTGGGGAGAAAAAGGGGTAAAAATTAAAATAGAAAAAATGTCAAAGAAAGACTACCAGGAATATGGCCAAATACAAACAATGTGGTTATTCATTCCACAAGGCAATCAAACAAGTGAAATGTCAGTATAGGGACAAAGTGGAGTCTCAATTCAATGGCTCAGACACGTATACGGCAGGGTATACAGACAATCACTACAAAAAGAAAATCAGTCACATCACGGACACTGCCATGCTTCCAGACAAACTAAACAACTTTGCCCGCTTTGAGGATAACACTGTGCCACCGAAGTGGTCCGCTACCAAGGACTGTGGGCTCTCCTCCTTCGTGGCGGACGTGAATAAGACATTTAAGTATGTTAACCCTAACAAGGCTGACTGCCCAGATGGCATCCCTAGCCGCGTCCTCAGAGCATGCGCAGACCAGCTGGCTGGTGTGTTTATGGACATTCAATCTCTCCCTATCCCAGTCTGCTGTCCCCACATGCTTCAAGATGGCCACCATTGTTCATGTACCCAAGGTAACTGAACTGAATGACTATTGCCCCGTAGCACGAACTTCTGTTATCACAAATTGCTTTGAGAGACTAGTCAAGGATCATTTCAACTCCACCTTACTTGCCACCCTAGACCCACTAACCCAATAGGTCCACAGACGATGCAAACGCCATCACACTGCACGCCGTCCTATCCCATCTGGACAAGAGCAATACCTATGTAGGAATGCTGTTCATTGACGACAGCTCACACCTTACCTGCCACCCTAGACCCACTGCAATTTGCATACCGCCCCAATAGGTCCACAGACGATGCAATCGCCATCACACTGCACACGGCCCTATCCCATCTGGACAAGAGGAATACCTATGTAAGAATGCTGTTCATTGAGTACAGCTCAGCATTCAACACCATAGTACCCTCCAAGCTCATTAAGGTGGAGGCCCTGGGTCTCAACCCCGCCCTGTGCGATTCGGTCCTGGACTTCATGACTGGCCGCCCCCAGGTGGTGAAGGTAGGAAACAACATCTCCACTTCGCTGACCCTCAACACTGAGGCCCCACAACGGTGTGTGCTAAGTGTGGTGTGTGCTACTCCCTGTTCACCCATGACTGCGGGGCCATGCACGCCTCCAACTCAATTATCAAGTTTGCAGACACAGTAGTAGGCTTGATAATAGAATTTGTTTAAATGAATGAATAGAATATTCCACCCTGAAACCATATAATTGTACGAAATTGATTATAGTCAGTAAAATTGTAATTAATGATGTGTGTAGTTTTAGTCAGAATTAGGGTAAAACAATATATCTGTACAATATATTGTTTATAGTATCTTAAACAGACTGTCTGAGCAAAATTTGGTGCCGACCTTGGCTAGGGGCCACAGATTTGGGAGAGGGCAGGGAGTACTTCTCACGGCCTCTCTAATCTTGGGGGATGACAGGAAGTATTGTGGAATTGTATTGTGGAAGTATGTGCGCCACCATAAAATGGATGTCTTTGTATTGTGGACTTCAGAACGTTCTCGTGAATAAATTGTACTGACCTTTTGCATAAGCTGAGTCTTTGACTAATTATTATTAAACCCATGGTTTTACAGACCTCGGGGATTGGTCAAAGCTATTGATTGATTGTTCAATCCCAATGATAATAACATTCTCGTGACAAGGCTTCATCACCAACAACGACGAGACAGACTGTAGGGAGGAGGTGAGGTCACTCGGAGTGTGGTGTCAGGAAAACAACCTCACTCAACGTCAACAAAACAAAGGTTGTGGACTTCAGGAAACAGCAGAGGGAGCACCCCCCCCCTATCCACATCGAAGGGACAGCAGTGGAAAGTTAAGTTCCTCAGCGTACACATCACGGACAAACTGAAATAGTCCACCCACACATCTAGTGTGGTGAAGGCGCAACAGCGCCTCTTCAACCTCGGGAGGCTGAAGAAATGTCTTGACACCCCAAAACACTCACTAACTTTTACAGATGCACAATTGAGAGCTTCCTGTATGGCAACTGCACCGCCCACTATCGTATTGCTCTCCAGAGGGTGGTGTGGTCTGCACAAGGCATCACCGGGGGCAAACTACCTGCCCTCCAGGACACCTATAGCACCTGATGTCAGATGAAGGGCATAAAGATCATCAAGGACAACAACCACCTGAGCCACTGCCTGTTCACCCCGCTATCATCCAGAAGGGGAGGTCAGTACAGGTGCATCAAAGAGACTGAGAAACAGCTTCTATCTGAAGGCCATCAGACTGTTAAACAGCCATCACTAACACAGAGAGGCTGCTTCCTACATAGACTTGAAATGATTAGCCACTCTAACAAATGGATCACTAGTCACTTCATTAATGCCACTTTAATTATGTTTATGTATCTTGCATTACTTATCCCACATTTTTATACCATCTATTGCGTCTTGCCTATGCTGCTCGGTCATTGCTCATCCATATTTTTACATGTACATATTCTTATTCCACCCTTTTACTTATATGTGTGTGTATTAGGTAGTTGTGGAATTGTTAGATTACTCAAATAACATCTGCTAACCATGTGTATGTGACCAATAAAATTTTATTTGGATTTGATTTTTCATTATGCTCTAGTCTATGGATTTCACATCACTGGGAATACAGATATGTTTCTGTTGGTCACGGATACCTTGGTCACGGAGCAGAACTTGTCCGTATCTGGTGTGACGAGCATTTGCCTCGTTCAGTGCGACATGTCCTTCGCATAGTTGATCAGGCTGTTGATTGTGGCCTGTGGAATATTGTACCACTCCTCAATGGGTAGCATGTCTGGTGAGTTTGCAAGGCTCTAAAACAATTTTGGAGGCGGCTTATGTAGAGAATTTAACATTCCATTCTCTGGCAACAGTTCTGGTGGACATTCCTGCAGTCAGCATGCCAATTGGAGCCTTTAACTTGACACATCTGTGACATTGTAGTTTGTGATAAAACTGCACATTTTAGTGACCTTTTATTGCTCCCAGCACAAGGTGCACCTGTGTAATGATCCTGCTGTTTAATCGGATGGAATATCTTGGCAACGGATAAATGCTCACTAACAGGGAGGTAAACAAATTTGGGCACAAGATTTTTGAGAAATAAGTTGTGCATATGGAACATTTCCGGGATATTTTATTTGAGCTCAATTAATTTGGGACGAACACTTGGCTAACACATGTCAAACCATGTAAAACTCTATAGAAAGTCGACCTCAAATGCGTAGGTATAAAGGAGAAGATAAACTTGGTCGATAACACATCCATTGTAGGGAGATGTACATCAAAGGAGAGGACTATAAACTTAATTTAAAAAACTTATCAAAACAATTCAATCAGGTAACCACCTTGATTGGAATCAGGTGAGCCTACTTAAGGTGTGGGGGAAGGAAGTCCCGATCTTCAGGAAGTGGGAGTGACGGATGGTAGGTGGGGAATTTTCTGTTTGTATTTAATTTCATTTAGCTAGTTGACAAGAACAATGCTCATTAGTCAACATTTTGGTTTCACATCCGTATTGAAGTGCCTGAGTTGGCTATAAAACTGTTATATTACTCTGTGTCAATTGCCTTACTTTCCAGTGAAATCAGTTGATTTTGAAATCTTTTGATTTACCCCTTTACCCTGTCTTCCAGGTGTCTTACAACATATTCGGACCCTTCCGCCCACGGACAGTAATGAGTTTGACCCAGAGGAGGATGAACCCACACTCGAGGCCTCATGGCCGCACTTACAGGTAACAGCATAGGCTAGAATTGATGTATACGTTTCTGTGAGTATTCGTTCTGTCTTCAATTGGAGACCGAGTCCCCCCCCCCCCCATGAGAACCTTCCTGGTGTCATAGCTATTTTTGATATAATGTTCTTTTGTATGTGGACATTTGAGCTGGTGTTGAGCGTGTTCTGTTTCTCGGTCCCTGATTTAGTAAGATTTTATTACGGGTCTATTGTCAGGTGCTCATTCTCTCACCACCGTTTCTTTGGAACTGCTGCTCTGCCTCCTTAACCCCTCTGGCGCAGACGTGCCGCTAGCCAACCACCTCGACAACATCCGGTGAAATTGCAGAGTGCCAAATTCAAAATACAGAAATAGTCATAATAAACATTCATAAAAATACAAGTGTTATACAACAGTTTAAAGATGAAATTCTTGTTAATCCAGCCGCTTTGTCAGATTTCAAAAAGGCTTTACGGCAAAAGCATACCATGCGATTATCTGAGGACAGCACCCTGCTTACAAAAGCATACAAACATTTTCCAACCAAGTAAAGGAGTCACAAAAGTCAGAAATTGCGATAAAATGAATCACTTACCTTTTGAAGAGCTTAATCTGGTTGCAGTCACGAGAGTCCCAGCTACACAATAAATGTTTGTTTTGTTCGATAAAGTCCCTCTTTATATCCCAAAAACTCAGTTTTGTTCAGTAATCCACTGGCTCAAAGGCTGTCAAAGCATGCAGACGAATACATCCTAATAGTAATGGTAAAGTTTATCGAAACATGTCAAACGATGTTGATAATTAATCCTCATGTTGTCAATTGTCTAAATAATCAATAATATTTCAACCGGACAATAGCGTATTCAATAGAAAGGAAAAACAACAAAGGGCGCACACATGGTCACGCGCTCTCATTCTTCTTAATTTTTCAGAAAACAAGCCTGAAACAATGTCTAAAGACTGTTGACATCTAGTGGAAGCCATAGGAACTGCAATAGATACTCAATAGGCATTCAATTGAAAACCACCCACATAAAAAAAAATGCACTTCCTGGATGGATTTTCCTCAGGTTTTCGCCTACCATATCAGTTCTGTTATAGTCACAGACATTATTTTAACAGTTTTGGAAACTTTAGTGTTTTCTATCCAAATCTACCAATTATATGCATATCCTAGCTTCTGGGCCTGGGTAACAGGCAGTTTACTTTGCATGCTTGTCATCCAGACGTCAAAATACTGCCCCCAAGCCATAAGAAATTTTAAGAAATAGATGCTTATCTCAAGTAAATTCTTCCTGGTAAAAGTTTTATTTTCTTTATTACATTTCCAAAGCAACAGCCAAGTTCATTTGACCACATTTTGAGATTAACCCGCCTAGTCATAAGCCCCTCCCCATGGCCTTCTTGTAACCATGGTTACCACTTAAGGTACTAGTGACCCTACCCATGTTTTGCCTCTGTGACCTTTGACCTCCTCTGCTCCATAGCCTTACCTTTGTTTTATGAATCTCCATCCCTTAACATCTCCATCTCGCTCTTTCTTTCACTGTATCATAGCTGGTGTATGAGTTCTTCATACGATTCTTGGAGAGTCAAGAATTCCAGCCCAGCATTGCCAAAAAGTACATAGACCAGAAATTTGTTCTACAGGTGAGTGAGACTGTTACATTGAGGCTGCACTTTAAAAAATGTAGACTGGTGTTGTACACGTTTGAGGAGTTTGTAGTTGTTTCATCTTTTTCTTTCCCTTTTTGTTCTTTCTCCCTGGCTCTCTGTAGCTCTTGGAGCTATTTGACAGTGAGGATCCTCGGGAGAGAGACTACCTGAAAACAGTCTTACACAGAATCTATGGGAAATTCCTGGGGCTGAGGGCTTTTATACGAAAACAGATCAATAATATTTTTCTACGGTAAGACGGCGCTCTTCATTCTCCTCTACTCAGACCGTTGTGGTACTTTCACTGATGTTTCACTAACGTTTATCCACTCTCTCCTCTCTCGTAAAGTTTTGTTTATGAGACTGAGCACTTTAACGGGGTTGCTGAGTTACTGGAGATCTTGGGAAGGTATGTGACCCTGGATTAATTTATGGTTAGTTCTGATGCCTTTGTTCTCAGGTGCTGTCTTAACCCTTTACACTTGTGGGAATTGGACTATATGGATAGGGATAAATTGAAGTGTTTCTTACAAGATAAATATGAAAGCAATATGCCTAAGCATGGTAGCAATTGAAAAGGAACAGTTTGGATATTATGGGAAACGTATTAGACCAAAGTTGAGGACGTAACAGGACTGAATCCAAACATTACACTGTGTATTTTACATTTACTGTACTTTTTGTCGATAACGAAATCTAGAAATACTCTGGATACATTCACTAACATTATAAGAATAGGTGCAACACAAGACAAATAAATGACCAGGGTTTGAGTGAGAGGACTAACTGGTGTCTCAGTGGTCACACAACTCTCAAATGTGCACAGTTCCTAAGTAATTTCAATGCACTTTTATGACTCAGTATTCAATTAAGGTGATTTTTATTTTTTATTTTGCTCTCCTATAGTGGTTCTTCCTTTAAAAGTTACGAGTTTATGCCGTGACCCTTTGTGG
This sequence comes from Oncorhynchus nerka, assembly GCF_034236695.1. Taxonomy (NCBI): domain Eukaryota; kingdom Metazoa; phylum Chordata; class Actinopteri; order Salmoniformes; family Salmonidae; genus Oncorhynchus; species Oncorhynchus nerka. The sequence continues at coordinate 64,034,677 of NC_088407.1, forward strand.
TAGACGGTGGCATTCTGTCATTGCACCACACTATCACAAGGGGGAGTTAAAACTCTGCTCTATCGGAAGTCTAAACTGTGGCAATTAATGGAGCCGTTTTCCATCTGAGAGTCTCTCCTCTGGCACTAGAGTCCTGCATCAGGCAACAATAACAAAAACTCTTTGGTCCTGGAGCTAAGAGAGAACTTTGGTAAATAACATGGGGGTATTTCACTTGACATTTGGACTAACGATTTTCCGAAAATAGGCGTGGTGAGCTTTTGGTTTCTCTCCCGCTAAAAACAGAAATCATTCTAAGTAACAAACTGGCTTTATTTACAAATTATTAAGAATGTCTCACCCCATGTTCAAGAATGGCCTTTTACCCTTTATAAGTGATCACTTTTGGTTATTTGAAACAATCATCTCCAAAATATTGTTATTTTTTTTAAACAAACCGATTATTATTAACCCTGCATTATAATTATATAAAAGCCCCTTAGATATTCTCACAGATTAGATTTTTATTTAGACTCCTCCAATCCTCCAAATGTTGTTATTGGCGGAGAGTCACGTCGTTGGCGGAGAGTCGGCGGCATTGGCGGAGTTGGAGAGGGCGAAGAACAAGATGGAGTCACAATCCATGCCAGGCAAACATGCAGATTATTTCTACTACATTTTAGTTTCAACAAGTTTGATCGGGTTTAAATCAGGAGACCTACATGTAGAGATGAAAAAAAATATTTGTAGATATACTGTAGGCCTACCGTAGGTGACATGAGTCTCACTAGTGTTGAGTAATGTGCTGTTAAGTGTTGTAGGTCTTATTTTTAATTAACCTTTATTTTACTACTTAACGGTCTACTTACTCTGCTGGTGTCTTGACCCAGTTTATGCCTTCATTTGCAATGCAAACCATATTGAACTACTTTGGGAATAAATGGAAGGGAGAAAAAGTGGAGAAATTCTCTGTCGGCCCTGAAGGCCTTTTGAAAACAATTAATGAACATGCACCTGTGGAACGGTCGTTAAGACACTAACAGCTTACAGACGGTAGGCAATTAAGGTCACAGTTATGAGAACTTTGGACACTAAAGAGGCCTTTCTACTGACTTTGAAAAACACCAAAGGAAAGATGCCCAGGGTCCCTGCTCATCTGCGTGAATGTGCCTTAGGCATGCTACAAGGAGGCATGAGGACTGCAGATGTGGCCAGGGCAATAAATTGCAATGTCCGTACTGTGAGACGCCTAAGACAGCGCTACAGGGAGACAGGACGGACGGCTGATCGTCCTCGCAGTGGCAGACCACGTGTAACAACACCTGTACAGGATCGGTACATCCGAACATCTCACCTGCGGGACAGGCACAGGATGGCAACAACTGCCCGAGTTACACCAGGAACGCACAATCCCTCCATCAGTGCTCAGACTGACCGCAATAGGCTGAGAGAGGCTGGACTGAGGGCTTGTAGGCCTGTTGTAAGGCAGGTCCTCACCAGACATCACCGACAACAACGTTACCTATGGGCACATACACTAATACATCTTTATTTTTTTAAATAAAAAAATGCACTTTTCCCACGTTGAATAGTAGTCGCTGTCCATGGTTCTGAAACACATCAGTGCGCTGTTAAATTAGTGCCTTTTCCTAGACTATATTGCTATGTGCACAATAGCAAAGTTAACCAGCTTTTTGGTGTAGTGGAGCCCTTGCCTTATTGTCTATGAAAAGTGAGGAGGAAGGAAACCCCAACTTAATTAGGTCTATAATCAATAGACAAACTGTTAAATGTTGCTGGCTTTATAAATAATATGCAGTGCCTTCGGAAACTATTCAGACCCCTCCACATTTTGTTACTTTACAGCCTTATTCTAAAATGGATTAAATACATTTCCCTCTCAGCAATCTACACACAATACCCTATAATGACAAAGCGAAAACAGGATTTTAGAAATGTTTACAATTGTGTTAAAAATATTTACATAATTATTCAGACCCTTTGCTGTGAGACTCAATTGAGCTCAGGTGGATCCTGTTTCCATTGATCATCCTTGAGATGTTTCTACAACTTGAGGGGAGTCCACCTGTGGTAAATTCAATTGTTTGGACATGATTTGGAAAGGCACACACCTGTCTATATAAGGTCCCACAGTTGACAGTGCATGTCAGAGTAAAGACCAAGCCATGAGGTCGAAGGAATTGTCCATAGAGCTCCAGGACAGGATGGGGAAGGGTACCAAAAATGTCTGCAGCATTGAAGTCCCCAAGAACACAGTGGCCTCCGTCGTTTTTAAGTTGAAGTTTGGAACCACCAGGACTCTTCCTAGAGCTGGCCGCTTGGCCAAACTGAGCAATCGTGGGAGAAGGGCCTTGGTCAGGGAGGTGACCAAGAACCCGATGTTCACTCTGACAGAGCTCTAGATTTCCTCTGTGGAGATGGTTGTCTTTTTGGAAGGTTCTCCCATCTCTGCAGCACTCCAGCAATCAGGCCTTTATGGTAGTGGCCAGATGGAAGCCACTCCTCAGTAAAAAAAAAAACACATGGTGTAATTTGCCAAAAGGCACCCAAAGACTCCAGATTCTCCGGTCTGATGAAACCAAGATTGAACTATCTGGTCTGAATGCCAAACATCACGTATGGAGGAAACCTGGCACTATCCCTATGGTGAAACATGGCGGTGGCAGCATCTTTTTTTTTTCACCTTCATTTAACCAGGTAGGCAAGTTGAGAACAAGTTCTCATTTACAATTGTGACCAGGCCAGGATAATGCAAAGCAGTTCGACATATATAACAACACAGAGTTACACATGGAGTAAAACAAACACACAGTCAATAATACAGTAGAAATATAAGTCTATATACAATGTGTGCAAAGGAGGTAAGGGAGGTAAAGGCAAAAAAAGACCATGGTGGCGAAGTAAATACAATATAGCAAGTATAACACTTGAATGGTATATTTGCAGTGGAAGAATGTACAAAGTAGAAATAAAAATAATGGGGTGCAAAGGAGCTAAATAAATAAATACAGTAGGGGAAGAGGTAGTTTGGGCTAAATTATAGATGGGCTATGTACAGGTGCAGTAATCTGTGAGCTGCTCTGACAGCTGGTTCTTAAAGCTAGTGAGGGAGATAAGTGTTTCCAGTTTCAGAGATTTTTGTAGTATGTTCCAGTCATTGGCAGCAGAAAACTGGAAGGAGAGGGTCCAAAGGAAGAATTGGTTTTGGGGGTAAACACACTGAACTCTATCAGAGAAGTACTTGATGAACCAGGCGAGGCAATCATTTGAGAAACCAAGGCTATCGAGTCTGCCGATGAGGATGTGATGATTGACAGAGTCGAAAGCTTTGACCAGGTCAATGAGTACGGCTGCACAGTATTGTCTCTTATCGACGGCGGTTAAGATATCGTGGGATGTCCTCAGCTGCTTTCCAATCTGTGGGAATCTCAGACGACACGAGAGGTTGAACAGGCTAGTAATAGGGGTTGCAACTATTTCGGCAGATCATTTTAGAGAGAAAGGGTCCAGATTGTCTAGCCTGGCTGATTTTTAGGGGTCCAGATTTTGCAGCTCTTTCATAACATCAGCTGACTGGATTTGGGAGGAGGAGAAATGGGGAAGGCTTTGGCGAGTTGCTGTGGGGTGTACAGTGCAGTTGACCGGGGTAGGGGTGGCCAGGTAAAGCATGGCCAGCCGTGCGACAGTTTCTTATCCTCAGTGCAGTGGGCAGCTGGGAGGAGGTGTTCTTATTCTCCATGGACTTTACAGTGTCCCAGAACATTTTTTAGTTTGTGTTGCAGGAAGCAAATTTCTGCTTGAGAAAGCTAGCCTTGGCTTTTATAACTGCCTGTGTATATTTGTTTCTAACTTTCCTGAAAAGTTGCATATCACGGGGGCTGTTCGATGCTAATGCAGAATGCCAAAGGATGTTTTTGTGTTGGTAAAGGGCAGTCAGGTCTGGAGAGAACCAATGGCTATATGTGTTCCTGGTTCTACATTTCTTGAATGGGGCATGCTTATTTAAGATGGTGAGGAAGGCATTTAAAAAAAATAACCAGGCATCCTCTACTGACGGGATGAGGTAAATATCCTTCCAGGATACCCGGGCCAGGTCGATTAGAAAGGCCTGCTCGCTGAAGTGTTTCAGGGACTTTTTTTTTCAACAGCAGGGACTGAGAGACTAGTCAGGATTGAGGCAAAGATGAACGGAGTAAAGTTCAGCGAGAGCCTTGATGAAAACATGCTCCAGAGCTCTCGGGTCCTCAGACTGGGGTGAAGGTTCACCTTACAACAGGACAACGACCTTAAGCATACAACCAAGGCAACGCAGGAGTGGCTTCGGGACAAGTCTCTAAATGTCCTTGAGTGGACCAGCCGAACTTGAACCTGATTTAAACATGTCTGGAGAGACCTGAAAATAGCTTTGCTGCAGCGCTCCCCATCCAACATGGCAGAGAGGATCTGCAGAGAAGAATGGGAGAAACTACCCAAATACAGGTGTGTCGAGCTTGTAGCGTCATACTCATGGCTGTAATCGCTGCCAAAGGTATTTCAACAAAGTATTGAGTAAAGGGTCTGAATACTTATGTAAATAGGATATTTCCGTTTAACATTTTTGATAAATTAGCAAACATTTCTAAAAACCTGTTTTTGCTTTGTCATTATGGGTTGTTGTGTGTAGACTGGGCAAAAACTTTCAAATTTTATTTGTCACGTGCTGAATACAACAGGTGAAGAACTTAGTGAAATACTTACAAGCCCTTAACCAACAATGCAGTTTTAAGAAAAATAATAAAGTCCAAAATAATTAAAGCGCAGCAGTAAATAACAATCGCAAGGCTATATAAGGGGGTACCGGTACAGGGTCAATGTGCGGGGGCACCGGTTAGTCGAGGTAATATGGGGGCACCGGTTAGTTGAGGTAATATGTACATGTATGTAGAGCTATTAAAGTGACTATGCATAGATAATAAGAGGCGTTGAAGAGGGGGAGGCAATGCAAATATTCTGGGTAACCATTTGATTTCGATGTTCAGGAGTCTTATGGCTTGGGGGTGGAAGCTGTTTAGAAGCCTCTTGGACATAGACTTGGTGCTCTGGTACCGCTTGCAGTGCGGTAGCAGAGAGAACAGTCTATGACTAGGGTGGCTGGAGTCTTTGACAATTTTTAGGGTCTTCCTCTGACACCGCCAATTTAATCCATTTCAGAATATGGCTGTAATTTAACAAATGTGGAAAAAGTCAAGGGGTCTGAATACTTTACGGATGCACTGTATATCTACATAAGTAAGACAGATCCTGCTTCTGTTGCTGGTTTGAGTGTTTAATAGCCTACTGATTCTGTGAGCATCAAGCCTCGCAACATGTTAAGTAAAACATTTGACAAATTCTGCTGTTTTTATCTTTGCTTTGCTGTAATAAAGGCGTTGTACTTTATTTCATTAGAACAGCCTCTGGTATTATACAATGTATTTAGTGTTGACCCTGTTCCATATTGTCCAAAAAATTATATTCATAATAACGCTATTTTTTTCTTGATCTACTTATTATTACTATTATGATCATTATCGTAACAAGTAATGTCATCATTAGTAGGCTTAGTATAGCAGCCTTGTACAACCACCATTGAGCTGTAGGCCTAAGAGCGCATCCTGTTTAGTCTCTATACTGTAACTTACTTAGGCCTGCCTATATTTCAATATTTGTATAGGCTACTGTATCAATCAGTCATTAATGTCATCACATTGTATACGAGTCATTCAAGAGTTGAAATGCAATCACGCATTTTAGTTTAAAATAAAGCTAGCCTTGAATAATTAGCTTAAATAATAAATAAACCGTTCTATTACGGAAATTGCATTCACAATGCAGCTGTTTTTAGTCTTTGATGTAATAAAGGCTTAGCAAAAAAGTTACAACAGACTCTGGTACGCTTAGAATTTATTTAGTGTTTACATTGTTCCCAAAGGTCAGAAATTATATTGTAATTTAACTGCACCTGTTTGGCACACATAATATGCACGCAGTGCTTGCTCCTTACCTTATTTTTCTTGAGTTCCAGTCTTTTCCACAATTAATCAAATTTCACACATCTGACTTCCCCTTTACCTCATGAGCAACCAGTAAACATTCCCCCATTTTTAGTTTTTGTCACGTCCTCTGCATCCATTTTGCTGTTAATGTATTCGGAGTTTGTTATAACCAATTTATTGATGTGCTTATGCTATAGGTCAGGCCCTATTGGTCAAGTGCATTTAATGCATACATGTGTCACGTAAAGAGATCAAGGGTTGAGGGAATAGAGAATGTTTTTTTCTAAACAAATGAGGGCTTTCATTAACACAACTTTTCTGTCAGAATTCTGTAATTATATTGCAGTTTCAGCAACACAAACTGTGCGATAAACACTGGTAGGCGCTACAGCATGGAAGAGAGAGCGGTGCTAGTCACACAATTACTCAGTCTTTTTCTTTTAACACAAAGTAGCAAGTCTGAGGCTGGTACAATCAAATCAATTGCTGGTCGCACTCCGTCTTCTCATTTGTGTGTCTTAATTATTTAATCAAACCGTGTGCTTAAAGCATCAGTCAAGCTCAGTGAATATAGTTGATTTGATTAAAACACGTAGGATGTGTCTATGGAAAATTACATGTTTAAACATTTTGACCAATCGATTGGTCTAACGAACAGACAATTCTTGGTCGACCAAGATTTTTTGGGGTTGGGGACAGACAACCTTAGACTTACGGGTGTTTGACATGCTTGTATGACATGCAAAGCACTATTTATTATAATCCTCAATGTCGCATCTTTCAAAATGGATTGACTCCTCTTAATTTACAGCATTTCCCTCACTTGGACAACAAAAAAACGTGCGCAAGTTGCCCAATTAGCAGGAGGAGGGTTGGGAGCAACATCTTGCCACGTGCGGTGCTCAACTTCCGAAACTCTGTCAGTCAAAAACCCATACAGCCATGTGAAGCGCAGAGCCTGAGCTCTGATGTAGTTTATAGCATTTTACTGTACAGCCACTGCAATCCTATTTAGGTGCTTATTAGTGTCCAAATCTGCCGGCTACAAGTGTAAAGGGTTAAAGGATTTACCATTTCATCATCTGTGGGCCTTAGTTCTGTAGCCCAGGCTAAAGCTTGTTGGTAACTTTGCATAAAGTAGCTACAGTACCTGTGTAATTTCTATTGGACCATGTAAAAGCTATTGATCCTTAATGTATCTTTGCCTCAGTCTTGTTGACATTGATTCTCCAGTAAGCTTTATACTAAATTCTTGTCTCTTTGTACTGACATGTGTAATTTGCCATCCTGGCTTAGCGATGCGTTTCTCCTCTCCCACTCTCTTGCAGCATAATCAATGGTTTTGCCCTGCCGCTCAAAGCAGAGCACAAACAGTTTCTGGTCAAAGTGTTGATCCCCCTCCACACTGTCAGGAGCCTGTCCCTCTTCCACGCACAGGTACTGTGTGTATGACTGTGTGCAATCATAATTTTGTTGATGTTCAACATCCGGGTTTGGTTCTCCAACCCTGTTCCTGGAAAACTACCCTCCTGTTGGTTTTTGCTCCAACCCCAATTGGAACTTATCAACCAGCTAAATATTAGAGTTGGGTGCATTAGATTAGGGTTGGAGAAAACTGACAGGATGGTAGCTCTCCAAAAACAGGGTTGGAGAGCCCTGTTCTACATGATTGAGTCTGTCCAGTGAGTCGATCCTAATTGGTATTCCACATTTTCCAACCATGACATTGACAATGTGTTATGTTTTTCTTTATTGCGACTTATTTTTCCAGTTGGCGTATTGCATTGTACAGTTCCTAGAGAAAGACCCAGCGTTAACAGAACCAGTAAGTGTTATCTCCCCCATGGTCACACCACCTTGTAATCAGAAGGGTCTTTTAATCAGTCACCGTCTCCCTTCAGTCACACATTTCTCTCTCGCATCTATCGCTCTCACATCTATTAATCTAATCTATCTATAGGTCATCAGGGGCTTACTGAAGTTCTGGCCAAAAATCTGCAGTCAAAAAGAGGTAAGAGCACTGGAAGTTTCCCTTCCTTGGTCTGGAGCACTGAGCTGCTAATGTTAATGGGAGTTTAGATCTGTTACCTAGATAGTAACGACCTGATGTGTTGTCCTGCTCAGGTGTTTGTAACTGTGTTCTCAGGTGATGTACCTCCGGTGTGTTCTCAGGTGGTGTACCTGGGTTAGGGTGTGTTAGTAACTAATTCAGGGCTGCCCGCTTGCCCGGCAACATCTGCCAAGCTAACCTGGCCAGTTAATCAAGCTTTCACATGGCCCGCTTGGGTCAGTACATTTTCAAACTCCAAAACAGACTAATTATTTATATTTCATCTTTCACAATCTAACCGATGTCTGACGCTTCACTCTTGCTATCAACCAGCATTCAGTTTCCAAGCTGGGGCAAGAATGTCAAAGCCTCAGTATGGTCAGCATACAGTGGCAAGAAAAAGTATGTGAACTCTTTGGAATTACCTGGATTTCTGCATAAATTGCTCGTCAAATTTGATCTGATCTTCATCTAAGTCACAACAATAGACAGTGTTTTCCAACTAATAACACACAAATCAATATATTGTTTGTCTATATTGAATACATCATTTAAACATTCACAGTGTCGGTTGAATAAAGTATATGAACCCCTAGGCTAATGACTTCTCCAAAAAGTTAAATGGAATTAGGAGTCCAATCAATGAGACGAGATTGGAGATGTTGGTTAGAGCTGCCTTGCCCTATAAAAAAAATCACTCACAAAAGTTGAGTTTGCTATTCACAAGAGGCATTGCTTGATGTGAACCATGCCTCGAACAAAAGAGCTCTCAGAAGACCTAAGATTAAGAATGGTTGACTTGCATAAAGCTGGAAAGGGTTAGAAAAGTATCTCTAAAAGCCTTGATGTTGATCAGTCCACGGTAAGACAAATTGTCTATAAGTGGAGAAAGTTAAGCACTGTTGCTACTCTCCCTAGGAATGGCCGTCCTGCAAAGATGACTGCAAGAGCACAGTGCAGAATGCTCAATGAGGTTAAGAAGAATCCTAGTGTCAGCCAAAGACTTACAGAACTTTCTGGAACATGCTAACATCTCTGTTGACGAGTCTACGATACGTAACAAACTTAACAAGAATGGTGGTCAGGGAAGACACCACGGAAGAAGCCACTGCTGTCCAAAAAAACATTGCTGCACGTCTGAAGTTCGCAAAAGAGTACCTGGATGTTCCACAGCGCTACTGGCAAAATAGTCTGTGGACAGATGAAACTACAGTTGAGTTGTTTGGAAGAAACACACAACACTGTGTAGAGAAAAAAAGGCACAGCACACCAACATCAAAACCTCATCCCAACTGTAAAGTATAGTGGAGGGAGCATCATGGTTTGGGGCTGCCTCAGGGCCTGGACAGCTTGCTATCATCGACAGAAAAATGCATTTTAAAGTTTATCAAGACATTTTGCAGGAGAATATTAGGTTCTTTGTCCGCCAATTAAAGCTCAACAGAAGTTGGGTGATGCAACAGGACAATGACCTAAAACACAGAAGTAAATAAACAACAGAATGGCTTCAACAGAAGAAAATACACCTTCTGGAGTGGCCCAATCAGAGCCCTGACCTTAACCCGATTTGAAATGTTGTGGCATGACCTTGAGAGCAGTTCACACCAGACATCCCAAGAATATTGCTGAACTGAAAAAGTTTTGTAAATTGTCTAAAATTCCTTCTGACCGTTTTGCAGGTCTGATCCGCAACTACAAAAAAACGTTTGGTTGAGGTTGTTGCTGCCAAAGGGGAGGGTCAACCAGTTATTAAATCCAAGGGTTCACATACTTTTCCCACCCTGCACTGTGAATTTTTACATGATGTGTTCAATAAAGACATGAGAACATTATAATTGTGTGTTATTAGTTTAAGCAGACTAGACAAACAAATTGTTGTGACCTAGATGAAGATCAGATCAAATGTTATGACCAATTTATGCAGAACTCCGGGTATTTCCGAAGGGTTCACATACTTTTTCTTGCCACTGTACTTGCCCCAGACCCGTCTTAGTGGAAGCAGAGTTAGAGATTGGCATGGGCGTTTCACAATCGCAGAATAAAAGACCTCCACCTGCCTTTTCTCATATCAGACATCCTACACAGCAATGCCATAATTGCAAAGAAAGGTTTACATAGGCCTACACTATGTAGCTGCTTGCTTGTTAAAACATCATTTATACGTCACTTGTGTAAATAATAAGATTCAGTTTTACAATCTGAGTGTCTAGCATGACAAAAAAATGAGCATTTTGTGTTTACATTTACATAACTGCCATTCGAGTGCATAAACAGTAAGCCTATATTCACTGAAATTCACAGAATAACTCTGTATTTATAAACACTGTACAAATCACAATTTTATTAGGCTAGTGACAGTTTTTAGGACATTAAACAAGCAGCAAGGACATATCAAGTCTGATCTACCTAATGATTATCCCGTTGGGGTAAACAATGCTGATGCAGCATTCAGCCATGTAGCCACGATGCTGCATCAGGCTACATGTGATAATGTTTATTGTTAAAATAGCACACCTGCCTGCAATATGGACCATGTATAGGCCCTAAATAAATACATTTTCTTCCATATGCTATTGGGCTCCTTTCTAGGGGGAATATTACATTTTATGAAGTGTCATATGTTAAGGCTTTTCACTGAGTGTACAAAACATTTAGTAACGGCTTCCTAATATTGAGTTGCACCCTCTTTTTGCCCTCAGAACTGCCTCAATTTGTCGGGGCATGGACTAAAATGTGTCAAGCGTTCCATAGGGATGCTGGACCATGTTGATTCCAATGCTTCCCACAGTTGTCAAGTTGGTAGGATGTCCTTTGGGTGGTGGACCATTCTTTATACACACGGGAAACTGTTGAGAGTGGAAAAACCCAGCCGCTTTGCAGTTCTTGACCCACTCAAACCGGTTCACTTGGCACCTACTACCATACTCCGTTCGAAGGCACTTAAATCTTTTGGCTCCCGAGTGGCGCAAGGCACCGCATCTCAGTGCTAGAGGTGTCACTACAGACCCTGGTACGATCCCGGGCTATATCACAACCGGCCGTGATCGGGGGTCCCATAGGGTGGCGCACAATTGGCCCAGCGTCGTCCAGGTTTGGCCGTCATTGTAAAATAAGAATTTGTTACCTGACTTACCTAGTTAAATTAAATAATAATTCACCCTCTGAATGGCACACATGCACTATCCATGTCACAAAGCTTAAAAATTATTTAACTTGTGTCCCCCCTTCATCTATACTGAAGTGGATTTAACAGGTGGCGTAGCTGGTCAGTCTGTCATGGAAAGAGGTGTTCCTAATGTGTTGTGCGCTCAGTGTTTAAAAAATAATAATTGTATTTTACTTTTATTTAACTAGGCAAGTCAGTTAAGAACAAATTCTTATTTTCAATGAAGGCCTAGGAACAGTGGGTTAACTGCCTTGTTCAGGGGCAGAACAACAGATTTGTATGTCCTCATTGAGAGTTGGCATGGTTTAATTTTTGTTTTCCAATCAGTGTAAATATCAGATTGTATGGTTGTCTATAATGGCCTATACGGTACTTGCCCAGACTGCAAATTAAACCCCCCCATGATTGAAATTCTGCATGCATGACTTGCTTTCCTGTGATCTGGCCCAGGCCAGTAATTTTCTCATTCGGGACAGTAGTTTATACTTGTTACTGGCCTGGTGTTCCACAATCTAATTTACCTGAATGTCAAACCCTGTCAGGTGATGTACCTCAGGTGTGTTTGTAACTGTGTGTGTTCTCAGGTTATGTACCTGGGGGAGCTGGAGGAGATCCTAGACGTGATTGAACCGACACAGTTCGTCAAGATCCAGGAGCCGCTTTTCAAAAAGATCTCCAGATGCGTATCCAGCCCACACTTCCAGGTCAGTCTATAGAGAAGGACACAAATCCTGGCGGGTTTTTAGGTCAATGCTGTCTGACCGCCTTGGGATGTCCCTACCCTAAACCCTAATCTTAACCCATACTCTTACCATACCAACCTGTCCCTGACCTACCACTTCCCTTATTTAATCTTCAAAGGGTTAGGGAAGTCCCAAGGGTCCTGGCTAGCACGGACCCTGGTTTTTAGTGGTAATCTCAGCATATCTATGGTGCTCTTATAAGTACATGGTTGTTGTTGGAGGGTTTAGCCTTGTCCCAGATCTGTTTGTTCTGTATAGCTAACTTCTAGGGTCGTTGTCATGACAACAACCATAGGATCACAAAATAAATCTGAAAAGAGGCTAGTGCGTATGGGTGTAGGTATTGTGTATTAAATCTCTGTGACCCTGGCAGGTGGCAGAGAGGGCCCTGTACTACTGGAACAACGAGTACATCATGAGTCTGATTGAGGAGAACTCCAGCGTTATCTTACCCATCATGTTCGCCAGCCTGTACAGGATCTCCAAAGAACACTGGAACCCGTGAGTCCACCTCAACACACCCTCACACAGATTGATCCTATCAAAAAACGTGATTTATCACCTTGTATTTGTTTTCATTAGAGAGAACATAAGTTGTGAAAGAGTTGAAATTGGCTGTTTTTTTTACATGTTTTTTATTTTGCCTTGAAGGGCGATAGTGGCGTTGGTGTACAACGTACTGAAAGCCTTCATGGAGATGAACAGTACCTTGTTTGATGAGCTCACAGCTACTTACAAGTCAGACCGCCAGCGGTAAGATATGCTGCATCATTAATGGTGCCTCTGTGGTGTGGTCCTGCATAGTGCTGTTGTATTAAGCGTGTATAGTTTTAGACACCTATTCAAATAGGCCCATGCTCACTACACGGAAAATTACTGTACAGAAAAATTACTGTTTGTTTTTATGCAGAGTAACGCTTTTTTTCCCTCATACACTGTCTGGTGTGTGTAATATTGTGATTCTTGACTCTAGCAGGATAAGGATATGTACTTAGTGGTGGAAAACCCAGTAGTAATATCTCAGTAATCTGCAGCTAGTCCTGCCTCCCCCCCGTACTGTCTGCAGTGAGAAGAAGAAGGAGAAGGAGAGGGAGGAGCTTTGGAAGAAGTTAGAGGACCTGGAGCTGAAGAGGAGCCTTAGGCGTGACGAGATAATTCCCACTTAACGAAGCGCCACGCTCCTCTCCCATCCATGTCCACCGGAGCACGCCCCGTGGATCCTGTGCGGCCATCTGGAACGGCATGGAGCGACCGTGTTTTTTGTTGTTGTTTTTTTCTGTATTGTGCGACTTACTTTATGGTAGATTCACACGTTTCATTATTTCAACAGCACTGTAAATAACTTTTATCCTTAAACTGCTATTATTGCGAAATAAAAATATAAAACGCGATAAGGAACTTGTGTGGGGGTAAAAATATACTTTGGACATTAAGACTTGAAATGAACAGCAAAGTTAAAACAATCTGTTAACTTCCCTCCTATTTGAGAACCCTACCCACTCTCATTGAATACAAACCCATTTTCCATATCTGGTTCTACTCTTTGCTCTTTCTCTCTCCTCTCTGTCCCTCTCACACTTTGGTGCTTCTGTACCTCTCTCCCTTTTGTGGGACGTCCTGACTGAGTGAGATACCTGGGAGGCCCCGCCCTGACCAAGAGGGCACCCCTTCTCTCTGTAAGGACCACCCTCTGACCCCTCCTGACCTGATTCATGCTGAAGCCATGCTGGTATTATATTATATGGACCCATTAGCCATGAGGAAATGAATTTAACCCCTCGTCCCTCTCAACCCCTCCTCCAAGAGGCGAACATGTTAAGGTCCTGTATGTACAGGGACTAAAATAAAATAAAAACAAAGGAAGATCTCCATACACATACTTACATTCATTCTCTTGCACAATTTTTCTCCCCACTTCCACATTTGTTTATTTTCACTTGTGTGTGTCTCTCCCCAATGATTGATTGGTTTCTGTCAGTTCAGTTGTCTCTTTTATTTTGTGGACTTTGACCCTGCAGTACCAGGTAGCCTGGTATCAGTCTGGTACTGGTACCCTCCAGCCACACAGAAAATAGGATTTTTTGTTTTTTTTTAACGATTGCGAGCTATAGAGGAGCACCAAACTCGCCTATTGTGAAAAGGAGTGTCACTCCCAAGTGTGCTTTACACAGTATTACAAACCTGTATATTGTTATTAAACACAGTACACTGATATATTGTATCTTGTAGTAATTTTGCATATATTTTTGCTTAGGAACAGCCAAGAAGTATTCTGTATGAGTTAATATGGAACAAGACTATCTGGTATTTAAGATTAGTTTTTTCTCTGTTTCCTTCTTGGTTTTTAATCTCTCATTTGGGGATTTTTATTGTTTCTTTGACCATCAGATATTTTTATTGTGGATTGGAAGAGGGAATGGCAGAGAGGGAAGGCTTGGTCCAGTTCTTATCCCGTTTAAATTTACATTAAGTTCAGCATTGTTGCCCCCTTAAATAGTTTGTGCTTTAGGGTGGCCCAGATATAATATGAATGAAAAGAAGAAAAAAGGGGTTGAAGAAATACACTTTATTTAAAAAATAATAAGAATAATTAAACCTGTTTTGTGATGAAAGCTCAGATGCTGGATTGCTTTATTTTCAGACAGCATACCACTGTTTACTTTGTGTATGTGATGGAGAGGTGAAAAACACATGAAGGCGTCATGGGTTTTTGATTGTTGCTTAGCTACTCCGCTATGTATTTCATGACTAATTGATTCTGTTTGTCACTTGGCTACTCAAGCAAGTCAGCAACAACTAAAGTAGTCTGCAGTCAACATAGACCCGTCTCAATATCCTTTGGTATGATGAATGATCGATTACAGGAGTTTACTCATTGTTTGTTAAATTGCTTTGGTTCACCAGTAATTAGCCGAATGTGAGTTTTGTTTTTCAGTTTTAAAACCTCTCTGGGATGCTAGTGTCCCACCTCGCCAACAGCCAGTGAAATTGCAGAGTGCCAAATTCAAACAAATCTCATAATTAAAATTCCTAAAACATACAAGTATTTTACACCATTTTAAAGAAACTTCTTGTTAATCCAGCCACAGTGTCTGATTTCAAAAAGGCTTTTATGGCGAAAGCAAAAACCTCATTTGAAATTGGCGTGTTATGTTCAGAAATGCATTCTCAAACAAATGTCCGGTGAAATTGCAGAGAGCCACATCAAATTACCGAAATACTCATCATAAACATTGATGAAAGATACAAGTGTTATACATAGGATTAAAGAAACTTCTTGTTAATGCAGCCGCTGTGTCCGATTTCAAAAAAGCTTTACGGTGATAGCACACAATGAGATTGTTAGGTCAGCGCCTAGCCACAGAAAACCATAGTCATTTTCCAACCAAGGAGAGGTGTCACAAAAGTCAGAAATGGTGTTAAAATTAATCACTTACCTTTGATGATCTTCATCTGATGAAACTCCCAAGTCTCCATGTTAGACAAATGTTAGTTTTGTTTGATAAAGTTAATCTTTATGTCCAAATACCTCCTTTTTTTGTTTGCGCGTTTAGTCCAGTATTCCAAATGCACAAAGTCCAAAAAGTTCCATTAAAGTTCGTAGAAACATGTCAAACGATGTGTATATAATCAATCTAGGATGTCTTTATGATAAATCTTCAATAATATTCCAACCGGACAATACTGTTTTCATTAGAAAGGAAAGGGAAAGAACCTCGTGCGAGACTAAACTAAATCTACTGGAAGCCTTAGGAAGTGCAATCTGACACCATAGACACAGGATATTGGATAGGCAATCACTTTTTTTTTTAACTACCATTTCCCACTTCCTGTTTGGATTTTTCTCAGGTTTTTTGCCTGCCATATGACTGTTATACTCAGACATTATTGTAACCGTTTTGGAAACTTTAGAGTTTTCTGTCCAAATCTACTAATTATATGCATATCCAAGCTTCTGGGCCTGAGTAAAAGGTAGTTTACTCTGGGCACCTTATTCATCCAAGCTACTCAATACTGCCCCCTGTTCCCAAATAAATTTTAAGTAAAGCTAATTTTACAATACCACAAATATAATGCTACCTTGAAGTGCCACAGGAAGGCAGCAAGACTTCAAATCTGACAGACCCCAAAGCAGCCATTGAGTCACCATGTAGTTGATTTGTATCTGTCATTTGTGAGCTTTTATTCAGCATTGTTCCAATATCAATGAAGAATATTTCTGGACTAAGTTTATGAAAACCCTTCCTTTACGAGATCTGTATTCGATTTGTCACTCAGGGTGTGATGTGATCTGACCTGTGTGTGACCCCTTTGAAGGTGGGTGTAATGTTGACCTGACACACACACACTTTTCCCAGGAGATACTGACCCTACAGTTACGCTTGTTTACACCGAGCTGCACTGTTGTAGGGTACATTGGGTACATTAAGACACCGTGGAGTCGGAAAACTTACCTAAATGCAGGGATGGGATATTTCACTGTACTGTACAGTTTACAACACTTTATAAAGAAAGTATGTAAATTGCTCTCTAAACAAGTGGATTATTTATCTTACCTACTTGCATATTTAAAAAACAATTGAATTCTAAATAAATCACAGACCGTGTCACCAGCAAAGCACCATAACACCACATCCTCCATGCTTTATGGTGGGAAATACACATGCAGAGATCATCCGTTCACCCACACTGCGTCTCACAAAGACACGGCGGTTGTTCCGTATTGACTGACCATGTCTTAAAGTAATGATGGACTGTTGTATCTCTTCACTTATTTTAACATTGAACATTTTTATTATTGTTATGTTTATTATAATTAATTTTTGCTGGACCCCAGGAAGAGTAGCTGCTGCTTTGGCATTTGAAATGGTGTCCCTATGCCCAAGAATGCCAAGATCACCTGTCTGAATGACTATCGCCCCGTTGCACTCATTTGTAGCCATGAAAGGCTTTTTGTGGAGTTGGCAAGAGCACAAATCTATGACTAGGCTACAGACACCTAGGCTAATTTCTGTAGCCAACTCACAGTGCACCACAAACACTAACCCTACTACGTACCCCTCCGTCTCGGAGCAATAACTATGTGGGTCTCCCGGCCCTCATCACACTAGAACCTGTCCGTCACTCTCAGATCTCCTATTTGAACAGCAGTCTGCTGTTTGAGTTCCTGCTCTTCCTCTACCTGCTGGTGGGGAAACGGAAAACCGAGTCAGTTGCACAACTGAATGCATTCAACCAAAATGTGTCTTTCGCATTTAGGCCAACCCCTCTGAAACAGAGAGGTGCAGGGGGGTTGCCTTTAATCACCGTCCATGTCATCAGCACCCAGGTGTGGTTGGGGGTTTAACTGCCTTGCTCAAGGGCAGAACAGCAGATTTTTGTTCCACCTTACCAGCTCTGGGATTTGAACCAGCAACCTTTCGCTTACTGGCCCAAGGCTCTTAACTGCTAGGCTACCTGCCGCCCCAGTGATGGTGTTCATTTAGTACAACAACATCTAAAGTACCGTGTGGTGGTACCCTTGCAGTCATCCTGCCACCTCCATATCTCTGGTGGGTTGTAGTAGACAGACACACAGTACATTGATATATAAAGGACTATGTTGTGGTAACCCTATAGTCATCCAGCGGCCTCAACATCTCTGGTTAATAATAATATAGACACACACACCTGCACGCAGTCACACACACACAGCCACCTGCTGCCTCTACCTCTCAGGTGAGAAACACACACACTCATTCCTTCAGTCTGTTTATATTGTCTAATCTCTCTGCAGAACTTCCGTCTGATGGATTACTGCCTCACTGTGATGCTGGCCATGAGACCAGTGTGGACTATAGTGTCAAGGGTACTACACCTTCTCTATCACTCTATCTCGCTCTCTTTTTCTTCTATCGCTAGGGGCCAGGAGACTGGTTATTACATTAGAAATGAAAAAGCTATGACATTATTGGCAGTTATTACATTATGGACTAGTCATAAATGGCCTTAGATTGTCCACTCCTGGTTCGGGCTGTGAATTGCCAGGGAATTCACAATGCGATATTACCACGATACTTAGGTGCCGATATGAAATGTATTGCGATTCTCACAATTCTATATGTATTGAGATTCAATACTGTGATTTTATTGTGATTCGATGTTCCAAACATATTGCTCACCATATTGTCACGATTATGGCTCTCACTTGCAGAAGGACAAGAGAGAGCCATGTGAATACAAGTTTTGATCAGTCATGGAAATAATAGTGCTGAAACTAATTGTCTCCCTATTTAAAAAGAAGATGGAGAACAAGCTACGAAGAAAAAATACTGGAGTTTTGGTGCAGGTACATCAAACTAGTGCAAAAACAATATTGTGATCATATCCCGATGTGTAACTGTATCGGTATTTTCCCCCATCACTACCCCTGGTTTAAGTACTGACTGTTTACCCCGCTACCATCGATAAGGCGAGGTCAGTACAGGTGCATCAAAGCTGGGGCTGAGAGACTGAACAATAGCTTCTTTCTCAAGGCCATCAGACTGTTAAACTGACATCACAAACACAGGGAGGCTGCTGCCTACATACTGACTTGAAGTCATTGGCCACTAGTTACTTTATTAATGTCATTTTAATAATAATGTTTACATACAGTGGGGCAAAAAAGTATTTAGTCAGCCACCAATTGTGCAAGTTATCCAACTTAAAAAGATGAGAGAGACCTGTAATTTTCATCATACGTACACTACAACTATGACAGACAAAATCAGAAGAAAAAATCCTGAAAATCACATTGTAGGACTTTTAATGAATTTATTTGCAAATTATGGTGGGAAATAAGTATTTGGTCACCTACAAACAAGCAAGATTTCTGGCTCTCACAGACCTGTAACTTCTTCTTTAAGTATCAAAAGTAAAAGTATACATTATTTCAAATTCCTTATATTAAGGAAACCAAGCAGCACCAGTTTATTTTATTTATTTATTTACAGATAGCCAGGGATACACTCCAACACTGAGACATAATTTACAAACAAAGAATGTGTGTTTTGTGAGTCCGCTAGGTCAGAGGCAGTAGGGATGTTAATTGGACAATTTTCCTGTCCTGCTAAGCATTCAAAATAATGTAATGAGTAATTTTGGGTGTCATTAGGAATATAGTGAGGAAAAAGTAAAAGTTGTCAAAAGTATAAATAGCAAAGTACAGATACCACAAAAAATATTTATGTAGTATTTTCAAGTATTTTTACTTAGGTACTTTACACCACTGATGTTCTGTTAGCCTTCATTTATACTTTTTCTTTACAGACCTACATTGTCACTATAATATTGAACTTAAAGGCTACTGTGGAATTGAAATGGACATAATTACATTTACCTTTTTTTCAATAGACTACCAGTTGAGAAATTAATTCTCCACTTTTCTGGTCCTCTTTTCTCGGTCAGAACTTGGGTTTCTTGGAGATATAAGTAAATATAATTAAGAACCATAATTAAGAAACATCATGAACACAGTCTGAATGGTTCTACAGGCATTACAGCTGTTGAACACTGGAACAATTCTGGAATACTGGAGCTAAGGTGGCTGACAGCTTTGCCACCAATTGTATGCTGGAAGACATCGTCCACAAGCTTGACCAACGACAGCTTGAATGTAAAAAGGGCAGGTCGACGACAGATGTGTTGGTCAGCCTCCTAGATATGATGTCAAATCCACTGATGCAAGTAAGACCATTATAAACCTACTATAATAACATAATAATAAACATAATAATAATTGACCTTACAGTGGTAACAAAAAGCTTGATTCAGCTAGGACTCAGAAAGTCACTTATCACCTGGTGCTGTAGGTTCATTTCCAAAGGAAGCAGAGGGTGAGGTTCTAAGCCACACTTTCACCATGACAACATCTGTGAATTGACTCAAGGTGACTAGAAGCAGCCTTGTTTTGGTTAATTGTGTTGATGAAAAACAGAAGAAGTGTGCACTGGATCTGGCAAAATTGTCCACGTCAGAAGTAACATGATCTTCGGAGCAGGGCACCTGCCAAAGGAGTTAAAGCTGTCTCGTTATATCCAGTCTCGTTGGATATACAGTACCAGTCAAAAGTCAAAAGTTTGGACGCACCTACTCGTTCCGGGTTTTTTTTTAATAGTATTTTCTACATTGTATAATAGGAAGGAAGGAGAAAAGCCTATCAGTATTATTGTTGTTTGAGGAGACTCTACCTGAATATCTGAAGCTTGGATATGTGAGGTTTGACAGACACAACTCAGTCACCTACTCTACACACACCTGTGTGCCATATCCAATCAGAGCTGCAGTAGGTCTATATGCAAATAGACCATTGCCATATATGGATCTGTACCATGGATCTGTACCATTAACATTGAACTGGACTGTTTTTACAGCATCAGCGGTTGTGAGTAGATGCGCTTGATTTGAGATCAAAGTGAGAGTTTTATCTAGCCAGGTGTGCACATTTTTTCATATCCTTTGCTAGTTACTGAGTTTTTATCCCAGTTATAGATCATGTGTAGTCATTAATGGGGGAGTGATTGCTAACTACAAGAGCACAAAATCTGTACATGTTTAGACATCTTTGAAAAGTGAGTCAGGTAAAGAGCTTTTTTTGTCTTAAAGGGGCAGTGTTGTATTTTGAGACAGGCTTTAATAAGCTAAGTAGCATAATTTGACTGATTCTCTATAATAATGGTATGATAATGCATTTTATTTTGTAAAGTGCTTTCTTGCATCAAACAACAACATTTTCAGTCACCTCCTTGTCTGAAGGACAAGTGCATAAACAAGTTAATGTCAAGTCCTGCATGTTTATTTCAAAAGTCTAATAGAATGTTGGCCTATATTAAACACCACACATTGGCTGCTACTGTAGGCTGAATGACAGAACAGCTATTTCCATGTTTAAATGTTATGGGATGCATAGAACAGAATGGTGCTTGGAGGGGGGGGGGGTATTTGAGGTGGAAGGGATGGCTTCTAAGGGTAGTAGGGAGGACAAGAGGGGATATTTGAGGGGGGTGGGAGGTAGGAGGGGTGGAGGGAGTTTTCAGGGATGGGTGGAGCTGAATAGGGTAAAAGTAGTCATAACTGCAGCTTTCCCACTGTATAAAACAGAATATAATGCCTCAAAAAACTGAATACAGATGTCATTTAGCCTTCATATCTCAATTCACACAAACTTGATGTCTCTGAATCAAACAGCTCGCCTTCAGTTCTCTCTTCTGATGTAAGCAACACATGTTCTCCAAAGTGCTTGTGTACTGTCTCTGTAATAACACAACTTTCCCAGAGAGAGGACACAAAAGCAGTTGGCTGAGAAAACAAGCAGACAACAAACAAAAGGATTCTGTTAATATGGAAAAGAGGGGAAAAACGATGTAAATTGTGCTACTGTATCTAACATGATCTGTGCACAAACTGAAGCACAGGTGGAAGGCAGGGGAGTCTCCATAAGGCAACAACAAAACAACAACACAACATCCAGAGATAGTGAAATGTTTACAAACATGAATCTCCATATGCTGCTTTTGTCGAATTAAGTATTGCAGCAACATGAAGGTACATAAAAGACAAACTTTCTATCCACTAATATGACATTCAAAAAGTCAGTGGAGGAGCTGTACTGTAACTGTGGGAGGCTCTAACTAACATGCCACCATCCCCATCGTCGCCTCCCCTCCGTCCCTCCTCTTCTCTTCTCATCTCTCCTCTCATCCCCTCTTCTCTCACAGCATCAAAGGCCTCCCCTGAGACCCCATGCTTTTTATATCATTATACTGTATATGTGTATTAAAGTGAAGTATTTTGCCCCATATTCATAGCACACAATAACTACATCAAGCCTGTCACTCTACAGTAAGAATAGAATATGTTTCTAAACACTTCTACAACTGCTTAGGGCTAGGCCACTTTTTTCTCCACTTCCTGTCTGAATGACATGCCCAAAGTTCAGGCCCTGAAGCCAGGATATGCATATAATTGGTACCATTGGAAAGAAAACACTTTGAAGTTTGTAGAAATGTTAAAATAATGTAGGAGAGTATAGCACAATATATATGGTAGGAGAAAATCAAAAGAAAAACCAACCAGAATTGTTTTTGAGAGAATGACCATCCTCTTAGAAATGCATGAGTAAGGTCATATTGAAAATTAGCTCCCTGGATGAAATTCCTATGGCTTCCACGGGGTGTCAGCAGTCTATGTTCCTGGCTTGTAATTTAAAAATAATAATAAGAAATATCACTTTTAATAGTGGGACACTGTCTTATAAATGTGTGTTTGCGCACACCATGAAGACATTACACACCTGCTAAAATTAGTTTCCTATTGAACATACTTCTTTCCGAAAGAAATATTATAGTTTGATTACATTTTAGGGTATCTGTGGAGTAAATAGAAATGTATTTTGACTTGTTGAAACAAAGTTTAGGGGTAGATTTTCAAGTTGAACGAGTGGATTATTCAAATAGATGGCGCCAACAACTTTTTCGATATAAAGAAGAATTTTATCTAACAAAATGACACTACATGTTATAGTTGGAACCCTTTGGATGACAAATCAGAGGAAGATTTTCAAAAGTAAGTGAATATTTAATTGTTATTTAAGAATGTATGAAACCTGTGCCGGTGGAAAAACATTTTGATGTGGGGCGCCGTCCTCGAACAATCACATGGCATGTTTTTCTCGTAATAGCTACTGTAAATCGGACAGTGCAGTTAGATTAACAAGAATTTATGCTTTCAGTCAATATAAGACACATATGAACATAAATGTTTAAAATCCATAATATTTATGAGTATTTCTTTGAATTCCGCACCCTCCAGTTTCACCGGAAGTTGACTCCTATCCATGTGGCTGCTACCATGATTAAGTTAATCCTGAATGAATTGTGAATAATGACGAGTGAGAAAGTTAGACGCACAAATATCATACCCCCCCCCCCAAAAATGCTAACCTCTCACCATTACAATACAGGGGAGGTTAGCATTTTTTGGGGGGGGGGTATGATATTTGTGCGTCTAACTTTCTCACTCGTCATTATTCATGATTCATTCAGGATTATCCGTAATCATGGTAGCATCCACATGAATGTAGAAGTGTTTATGGGGCACATGACAAGTGGATGGATAGATGGACAGATGCGCAGGCCGACAGGTGATTTAAAAAAAAATATGAATATAAAGTCTTATATTCGTATTTTTTTTTATCACCTGTCGGCCTGCATATCTGTCCATCTATCCATCCACTTGTCATGTGCCCCATAAACACTGCAGTGCCGTCAGTGGGGCCCTCTACTGCAGCTGGCTTCAGGGAGGATTTCTGTTAAATTATCTATCAGTGCTCCTGACTGTGTCTTCCTCTATTATTCAACCTGTGTTGCCTGGCGCCGCCAGCCTGGTCTCTCCTGGCGCTCCTTAGACACTAATTACATAAGGAATGACAAGGATCTCAGTCAGAAGACCAAAGTGTTATTATTAGTTAAAATAATAATGGTCCCTCTGCAGCTGACAGTCTAGGCATGTGGCTCTTTAGCATGGTGGAAATACAGTATATTATTATATTATTCCCTCACATTCTTTCTGCCAGCCTTGTCAGGACATGCCCCCTTCTCCTCTGTACCCGGCACCTCTGTTGGAAGAGGCTGCATATCGTCACTTAATGTCATTGTATCAAGTCCCCTGCTGGGTCAGTGGGCTAGTGTGGGGACAAGGACGGGGACAGAGAGGAATTGTCAGTCAGGTTACCTGCAGATAGCCTGTGGGTTAATTGGGAGGCAGTGACTATTCATAAGAATACAATTAAAGTTCTACAGTGCCCTCGGGAAGTATTCAGACCCCTTGACTTTTCCCACATTTTGTTACGTTACAGCCTTATTCTAAAATGGATTAAATAAAAACATTTCCTCAGTAATCTACAAACAATACCCCATAATGACAACGCAAAAACTGTTTATTTTTTTACTTATAGCAAATGTTTAAAAAAATATATATTAAAAAAACTGAAATACTTTATATGCATAAATATTCAGACCATTTATGAGACTCGAAATTGAGCTCAGGTGTATCCTGTTTCCATTGATCATCCTTGAGACGTTTCTACAACTTCATTGGAGTCCACCTGTGGTAAATTCAATTGATTGGACATGATTTGGAAAGGCACACACCTGTCTATATAAGGTCCCACAGTTGACAATGCATGTCAGAAGAAAAACCAAGCCATGAGGTCGACATAATTGTGACAGGATTGTGGATTGTGTCAAGGCACAGATCTGGGAAAGGGAACCCAAAAATGCAACATTTCATGTTCCCAAGAACACAGTGGCCTCCATCATTCTAAAATGGAAGAAGTTTGGAACCTCCAGGGCTCTTCCTAGAGCTGGCCGCCCGGCCAAGTGGTGACCAAGAACCAAATGGTCACTCTGACAGAGCCTTAGAGTTCCTCTTTGGAGATGGGAGAAACTTCCAGAAGGACAACCATCTCTGCACTCTGGTCTGGTGAAACCAAGATTGAACTATTTGGCCTGAATGAAAAGCGTCATGTCTGGAGGAAACCTGGCACCATCCCTACGTTGAAGCATGGTAGTGGCAGCATCATACTGTGAGGATATTTTTCAGCAGTGCACGGCACTGGGAGACTAGTCAGGATTGAGGCAAAGATTAAAAGAGCAAAGTGCAGGGACAAGTTTCTGAATGCCCTTGAGTGGCACAGCCAGTGCTCAGACTTGAACCAGATCTAACATCTCTGGAGAGACCTGAAAATAAATGTGCAGCAATGCTTCCCATTCAACCTGACAGAGCTTGAGAGGATCTACAGAGAAGAATGGGAGAAACTCCCCAAATGTGTGCCAAGCTTGTAGCGTCATACCCAAGAAGACTCAGTGCTGTAATCGCTGCGAGAGGTGCTTCAACAAAGTACTGAGTGAAGGGTCTGAATACTTATGTAAATGTGATATCAGTTATTTATTTGTATTACATTTTCAAAAATGTCTAAAAACCTGATTTTGCTTTGTCATTATGGGGTATTTGGTATTTTATTAGGATCCCCATTAGCTGTTGCAGAAGTAGCAGCTACTCTTCCTGGGGTCCACACATAACATGAAACATAGAGAATGACAATGCAGAACATCAATAGACAAGAACAGAACTACATACATTTTGTTTTATAAAGGCACACATAGCCTACATATCAATGCATACACGCAAAATAGGGGAGAGGCGTTGTGCTGTGATGTGTTTGCTGTTTATTTGAGCAATATGAGATGGAAGGAAGTTCCATTCAATAAGGGCTCTATATTATACGGTACGCTTTCTTTCATTTGTTCTGGATTTGGGGACTGTGAAAAGACCCCTGGTGGCATGTCTGGTGGGATAAGTGTGTGTGTCAGAGTTGTGTGTAAGTTGACTATGCAAACAATTTGGGATTTTCAACACGTTTCTTATAAGAAGAAGTGATGCAGTCAGTCTTTCCTCAACTCTTAGCCAAGAGAGACATGCATGCATTGTATTTATATCCGCCCTCTGATTACAATGAAGAGCAAAACGTGCCGCTCTGTTCTGGGCCAGCTGCAGCTGTCAAGGGTCTGAATACTTTCCGAAGGCACTGTATATTTTTATTTGTATGTATTAAGGTCCAAACAAAATAAGGCAAATAATAAAATAAAACAGTACATATAACATTATTACACTACTACATTGAATACGCACACACTACAACTGTAAGGGTTTTCCTCCTCCTCTTCGTCTGAAGAGGAGAAGCAAGAAGGATCGGAGGACCAATGCGCAGAGTGGTAAGTGCCCATGGTTGTTTATTTAAAAAACATAAACTGAACACTATGAATACAAAAACAATAAACGTGAAACGAACGAAAACCGAAACAGTACCGTGTGGTGAAAAACACAGACATGGAAACAAACACCCACAAACAAACAGTGAAACCCAGGCTACCTAAGTATGATTCTCAATCAGAGACAACTAACGACACCTGCCTCTGATTGAGAAACATACTAGGCCGAAACATAGAAATCCCAAAATCATAGAAAAATAAACATAGACTGCCCACCCCAACTCACGCCCTGACCATACTAAATAAATACAAAACAAAGGAAATAAAGGTCAGAACGTGACAACAACCTTTAAATTACCACCATACATGTGTGTGTGCCTGTATATGTGTGTCTCTTCACAGCTCTTTGTAGTACTGTGCGTTTTCCAGAGTCTGTTATGGACTTAGGGACTGTGAAGGGACCCCTGGTGGCATGTCTAGTGGGGTATGCATGGGTGTCTGAGCTGTGTGCTATTGTGATGCGCAGGTTGACTCCTAACCCGCAGTCCCCGCATTTGGGCAGTTGGGTGGTGGGTAAATAAAGAGAAAGAATGCCTAAAAAAATCCAGAAATGTCTAATTATGGTGGAATTTATATAGTCTACACTGAGGTTTTTCTTTCATTATTTCTGGTATTAGTGCATAATCCTAAACTTTAGGGCTTAACTGGAAGCGTGCAAAATTGCCTACACAGCCAATCGCCAAATAATGTTTTGCAAGGCAAAAAGGACATTGTAGAAGTTTATCTCAATAAGACAAACGCTGCGAAAGAAAAGTTGAAAATAAAGACGAGAGGGCCAGAAAAGTATTGTTTGGAAAATATTTGGTGAAGTGGTAAAAGAGCATGAAAGCAGTGCCGGCTAACTCCAATGTCCTTTGATAACACTAGTCCTGTGTGAATCGATATCCCTGTGTTTTGAGATAAATGTCTGAGTTTTGTTTTACCTGAGATAAATGTCTGAAGTTTTACAGGTGCTGCACATAGTCTATCCTGTATATGAAGGGCTGGTTTGAAGTGCTGCAAGAAAACATATATCCTGTATATGAAGGGCTGCACATAGTCTATCCTGAATGAAGTGCTGCACATAGTCTATCCTGTATATGAAGGGCTGCACATAGTCTATCCTGTATATGAAGGGCTGCACATAGTCTATCCTGTATATGAAGGGCTGCACATAGTCTATCCTGTATATGAAGGGCTGCACATAGTCTATCCTGTATATGAAGTGCTGCACATAGTCTATCCTGTATATGAAGGCTGCTGTCTATCCTGTATATGAACATAGTCTATCCTGTATATGAAGGGCTGCACATAGTCTATCCTGTATATGAAGGGCTGCACATAGTCTATCCTGTATATGAAGTGCTGCACATAGTCTATCCTGTATATGAAGCTGCTAGTCTATCCTGTATATGAAGCTGCACATATCTATCCTGTATATGAAGGGCTGCACATAGTCTATCCTGTATATGAAGGGCTGCACATAGTCTATCCTGTATATGAAGTGCTGCACATAGTCTATCCTGTATATGAAGGGCTGCACATAGTCTATCCTGTATATGAAGTGCTGCACATAGTCTATCCTGTATATGAAGGGCTGCACATAGTCTATCCTGTATATGAAGTGCTGCACATAGTCTATCCTGTATATGAAGGGCTGCACATAGTCTATCCTGTATATGAAGGGCTGCACATAGTCTATCCTGTATATGAAGGGCTGCACATAGTCTATCCTGTATATGAAGTGCTGCACATAGTCTATCCTGTATATGAAGGCTGCACTGCACATAGTAGTCTATCCTGTATATGAAGGGCTAGTCTATCCTGTATATGAACATAGTCTATCCTGTATATGAAGGGCTGCACATAGTCTATCCTGTATATGAAGGGCTGCACATAGTCTATCCTGTATATGAAGTGCTGCACATAGTCTATCCTGTATATGAAGGGCTGCACATAGTCTATCCTGTATATGAAGTGCTGCACATAGTCTATCCTGTATATGAAGGGCTGCACATAGTCTATCCTGTATATGAAGGGCTGCACATAGTCTATCCTGTATATGAAGGGCTGCACATAGTCTATCCTGTATATGAAGGGCCTGCACATAGTCTATCCTGTATATGAAGGGCTGCACATAGTCTATCCTTTGAAGGGCTGCACAGGGAATGTTATTGTGAAGGGCCTTATACATTGAAGTTGCACATAGTCTAATTGAATGCTGAGTCTATCCTGTATATGAAGGGCCTCATAGTCTATCCTGTATATGAAGTGCCTGCAATAGCATCATTAAAAAATATGAAGTGCTGCACATATTTGTTTTGCAATCCTTTGCATGTTAATAGATCATCCTGTATATGAAGTGCTGCACATAATCCTGTATATGAAGTGCCTACAATCCTGAAGCTGCACATAGTCTATCCTGTATATTGCCTGCACATACAATATGAAGGGCTGCTTTCTCATTCAGTCTATCCTGTATATGAAGTGCTGCACATAGTCTATCCTGTATATATCTGTAGCTGTATATGAAGCTGCACATAGTCTATCCTGTTTACCTGCACATAGTCATCTGAAGGTCTATCCTGGGGGGCATTTATCCTGTATATGATGTCTAGTCTATCCTGTATATGAAGTGCTGGATCCTGTATATGAAAATAGTCTATCCTGAATGATTATCCTGATGAAACATAGTCTTCCCCCAATTCAATATATAATAGTTATACATCCTGTATATGAACACATAGTCTATCAGTATATCCTATAGATGATTTGGTGTGGTTTAGAAACTTGGGAACCAAGCTCACAGGGAATGAGTTATCATTTTGTGTAGCCTGCATCATTTTCACCTGGACTTGTTGAAATATCTTCACAACTGAAAAGAAAACAAACCTCACCCTGGGGGCAGATGTCTTCCTTCGTTAAAAACTGTCTTTAAAAAGTATACTATAGATGATTTGGTGTGGTTTAGAAACTTGGGAACCAAGCTTGAGTTATCAGTGTAGCCTGTTTTCACCTGGACTTGTTGAAATATCTTCACAACTAGAAAACAAACCCCCAGGCTTCCTTCAAAACTGTCTTTAAAAAATATATATATATAATTACAGGGGACAGTTTGGAAAAAACGAATCCCGTCCAAATTGTCCTCTGGAATAACGGACATTATGGCGTAATAAATACACAACTAACGTTCTCTAGTAATACTAGTCCCGTGCGAATAGGGCTATAGCCTTAACTCCTGTAGAATTAATAATTTCTTGCAGTAAAATTATACACCAAATGTAGGCAACATTTGGTCTTGGGAACAGGAGTGGAGAAATATGATTTCTTTCTTTCTTCATCTTGATTGTGTCACGAATATTACCGAAGGTGACTCCCCTTCTTGTTCGGGTGGCGCTCGGCGGTCGTCGTCGCCGGTCTACTAGCTATCGCTGATCCGTTGGTCTGTGTTCGTTTAGTTCTGTCTAATTGGTATCACCTGTTTCTTGTTTGGTTGTGAGGATAGGGTTATATATAGTCTGTTCAGCCCGCTTCTGTTTCGTGCGGGCTTGTTCTCCTGTTTCTTTGTTTGAGTGTAGTTTTTGTTGGCATTTGGGTTTCACGCTGTCCGTTTATATTTCTGTTCATTTGTGTTTCCACTTTTGTTCATGTTATGTTTCCAGGACATTAAAGCGTGTTATTTTTCCCACATCCTTTGCTCTCTGCGCCTGACTCCACACCTCTTCACTCATTTACACGTAACAGAAGCCCGCCCTCTCTATGGAGTCAGCAGGAGCAGCGACCACTCCTCTTCCCACTATGGAAGAGCGAGTTCAACATCACACGTCCATCCTCCATCGCCTAGGATCAGCGATGGATCAGATGATGGAGAGGATGGATCGTTGGGAGAGGAATGGTTTCCCTACTACTACCCACCGACCCTCCTACCAGCAACTCTACCATCTCCCCCATCTGGATCCGGTTCCAGCGCTCTGCACATGACGCCTCCGAGGAATTACGATGGAGCAGCGACGGGGTGTCAGGGATTCCTGCTGCAATTAGACCTCTACCTGGCCACCGTTCGGCCGGCCCCCTCGGAGGAGGAGAGAGTAGGGGTCCTCATCACCTGCCTGACCGGTAGAGCCCTGGAGTGGGCTAATGCGGTCTGGAACGGGCCCGACTCAGCGAAGGACAACTACCCGGAGTTCATCCGCCGTTTCAGGGCCGTGTTCGATCACCCTCCAGAAGGTCGAGCGGCGGGTGAGAGATTGTTCCATCTTAGACAGGGGGACGAGGGCGCGCAGGACTTCGCGCTGGAGTTCCGGACCTTGGCTGCGGGAGCAGGGTGGAACGACAGGGCCCTGATAGACCATTACAGGTGTAGCCTGAGAGAGGACGTCCGTAGGGAGCTGGCCTGTCGGGATACTACGCTTAGCCTGGATGGACTGATAGACCTGTCGATCCGGTTGGACCATCTGCTAGCTGCTCGTGGACGTTCTGAAAGGGTCCTGTCAGTTCTACCTCCTGATCCTCCTGCCCCTATCCCGATGGAGCTAGGAGGGACTGCGTCAAGGGAGATCGGAGGAGGAAGCTCCTCCTGTACCAGTTGTGGCCGGAGAGGGCACACGTCTGGTCGGTGCTGGAGGAATTCATCTGGGAATCGTGAGGGCAGGCAGAACACTCATCGGTCACCCCAGGTGAGTAAGCACCACACTCTCCCAGAGTTTCCTGTTGGTCACATGTTCCTATTAATTTGTTTCCTGAATTATTCTCCTTCTCTCCAGTATAAGGCACTGGTAGATTCAGGCGCAGCTGGAAACTTTATAGATCGCGGACTCGCTCAGAGGTTGAGGATTCCGTTAGTAAAAGTAGACCCCCCTTTTCCCATGCACTCTTTAGATAGTCGACCATTAGGGTCAGGGCTGGTGAAGAAAGCCACAATTTCGTTGGAGATGATTACGCAGGGGAATCACAAGGAGCGAATTAGTTTGTTCCTTATCGATTCACCTGCGTTTCCAGTTGTTCTGGGGATTCCCTGGCTAGCTATTCATAATCCTACGATTTCGTGGAAACAGGGAACTCTACAGGGGTGGTCTGATGAGTGTTCAGGCAGGTGTGTAGGGGTTTCCATCGGTGCGACAACGGTGGAGAGTCCAGACCAGGTTTCCACCGTGCGCATTCCAGCTGAGTATGACGATTTGGCTATCGTTTTCAGTAAAAAGAAAGCGACCCAATTACCACCCCATAGGCAGGGGGATTGCGTGATAAATCTCAAGGGTAACGCTGCACTCCCCAGGAGGCATGTGTATCCTTTGTCCCAGGAGGAGAAGGTGGCTATGGAAACTTATATCACCGAGGCTCTGGGACAGGGGTACATTCAGCCCTCCATGTCACCTGTCTCTTCGAGTTTCTTTTTTGTGAAGAAAAAAGATGGTGGTTTACGTCTGTGTATTGATTATAGAGGTCTAAATTCCATCACAGTGGGTTTTAGTTACCCACTACCTCTCATTGCTACGGCAGTGGAATCATTTCACGGAGCTGGATCTCAGGAGTGCTTATAATTTGGTGCGTATTCGGGAGGGAGATGAGTGGAAAACTGCATTTAGCACTACGTGCTCCATTATGAGTACCTCGTCATGCCATACGGTTTAAAGAATGCTCCAGCTATATTTCAATCCTTTGTGGATGAAATACTCAGAGACCTGCACGGACAGGGTGTAGTGGTGTATATTGACGATATTTTGATCTACTCCGCTACACGCACTGCGCATGTATCTCTTGTGCGCAAGGTTCTTAGACGACTGCTGGAGCATGACCTGTATGTGAAGGCGGAGAAATGTGAGTTTTCAAAACAATCAGTTTCCTTCCTGGGTTATCGCATTTCCAGCTCTGGTTTGGTAATGGAGGGTGACCGCATAAAGACCGTGCGTAATTGGCCGACTCCGACCACGGTAAAGGAGGTGCAGCGGTTCTTGGGATTTGCCAATTACTACCGGAGGTTTATCCGGGGTTTTGGTCAGGTAGCTGCCCCTATTACCTCACTGCTGAAGGGGGGGCCGGCGCGTTTGCAGTGGTCAGCAGAGGCGAACGGAGCTTTTCATAAGTTGAAGGCGATGTTTACTGAGGCGCCGGTGTTGGCACATCCGGACCCTTCTTTGGCGTTTATAGTAGAGGTGGACGCATCCGAGGCTGGGGTTGGAGCGGTGCTCACAGCGCTCGGGTGTGCCTCCGAAACTCCGCCCCTGTGCCTTTTTTTCAAAGAAACTCGGGCCAGCGGAGCGGAATTATGATGTGGGGATAGGGAGTTGTTGGCTATGGTTAAGGCCCTGAAGGTGTGGAGACACTGGCTTGAGGGGGCTAAGCACCCTTTCCTTATCTGGACTGACCATCGTAACCTGGAGTATATCCGATCAGCTAGGAGACTGAATCCTCGTCAGGCAAGGTGGGCCATGTTTTTCACCAGATTTCGTTTCACTATCTCGTATAGACCAGGTTCCCTCAACACTAAGGCTGACGCGCTGTCAAGACTCTATGACACTGAGGACAGGTCCATCGATCCTACTCCCATCATTCCGGCAGCTAAGCTGGTGGCACCAGTAGTATGGGATGTGGACGCGGACATCGAGCGGGCGCTAAGGGGGGAACCTGCGCCTCCACAGTGTCCGGAGGGTCGTAGGTACGTGCCTCTGGCTGTCCGTGATCAATTGATTCGATGAGCTCATTGTCTACCCTCGGCGGGTCACCCAGGTATTTATAGGACAGTGAGAGGTCTTGAGAGGAAGTACTGGTGGCCCACTTTGAGGAGGGATGTGCGATTCTATGTTTCCTCCTGTTCGGTGTGCGCCCAGAGTAAGGCTCCTAGACACCTGCCAAGAGGTAAATTACAACCTCTTCCCGTTCCACAACGGCCGTGGACCCATCTTTCAGTGGATTTTCTTACTGACCTCCCCCCCTCTCAGGGTAACACTACAATCCTGGTCGTTGTGGATCGGTTCTCTAAGTCCTGCCGTCTTATCCCATTGCCCGGTCTCCCTACGGCCCTACAGACTGCGGAAGCTCTTTTCACCCATGTCTTCCGGCACTACGGGGTGCCCGAGGATATAGTTTCTGATCGGGGCCCCCAATTTATCTCCCGTGTTTGGAGGGCATTTATGGAACGTCTGGGGGTCTCGGTCAGCCTTACCTCAGGGTATCACCCGGAGAGTAATGGTCAGGTGGAGAGAGTAAACCAGGAGGTGGGTAGGTTTCTGCGGTCGTATTGTCATGACCGGCCAGGGGAGTGGGCGAGATATATTCCCTGGGCAGAAATAGCCCAGAACTCACTAAGCCACTCCTCTACCAACATGTCACCATTTGAGTGTTGGGGTACCAGCCAGTCCTGGCACCGTGGCATCAGAGCCAGACTGAGGCTCCTGCGGTGGAGGAGTGGGTACAGCGCTCTAAGGAGACCTGGAGGGCGGTCCAAGAGTCATTACGCCAAGCGAGTATAAGGCAGAAGAAGAGCGCTGACCGTCACCGCAGTGAGGCCCCCGTGTTTGCACCTGGGGACAGGGTCTGGCTCTCGACCCGAAACCTGCCTCTCCGCTTGCCCTGCCGGAAGCTGGGTCCGCAGTGTATAGGGCCATTTAAAGTCCTGAGGAGAATAAATGAGGTTTGTTATCGATTATTACTTCCTTCGTATTATCGTATTAACCCCTCATTTCATGTGTCTCTTCTCAGGCCGGTGGTAGCTGGTCCTATGCAGGAAGATGAGGTTCCGGAGGTTCCTCCGCCCCCTCTGGACATCGAGGGGTCCCCGGCGTACAAGATACGAGCTATTCTGGACTCGAGACGCCGGGTGAGAGGCTTGCAGTACCTCGTTGACTGGGAGGGGTACGGTCCGGAGGAGAGGTGCTGGGTCCCGGTGAGGGATATTCTAGACCCATCTATGTTGAGTGAATTCCATCGCCTCCGTCCAGATCGCCCAGCGCCTCGGCCCCCGGGTCGTCCCCGAGGCCGGCGTCGGCGCGCTGCGGGAGCTGCGCGTCAGGAGGGGGGGTACTGTCACGAATATTACCGAAGGTGACTCCCCTTCTTGTTCGGGTGGCGCTCGGCGGTCGTCGTCGCTGGTCTACTAGCTATCGCTGATCCGTTGTTCTGTGTTCGTTTAGTTCTGTCTAATTGGTATCACCTGTTTCTTGTTTGGTTGTTAGGATAGGGTTATATATAGTCTGTTCAGCCCGCTTCTGTTTCGTGCGGGCTTGTTCTCCTGTTTCTTTGTTTGAGTGTATTTTTGTTGGCATTTGGGTTTCACACTGTCCGTTTATATTTCTGTTCATTTGTGTTTCCACTTTTGTTCATGTTATGTTTCCAGGACATTAAAGCGTGTTGTTTTTCCCACATCCTTTGCTCTCTGCGCCTGACTCCACACCTCTTCACTCATTTACACGTAACAGATTGAAGGCAATGCTCAGCTAGATATGATCTGTAGAGGTGCTGTCTTCAACATAAAAGCTGACAGTATTTCAACCACATAAAATATGCATCAAAAACGATGGATGGTTTTCACAGCTTTCTTTTTCTTACAACCTGTCAAAGTGATGTCATTTGGACATTTTGCACAAAAAAAACTTTCCCGTTTGTATTTTCTCCCCAGTCCCTAAACGTCTTTGCTCCGCAAAAGATGACAGAGAACTTTGCCGATGTCAACTAGATTAAAGCATTTATTCTATCAATCTATTACATTATTCTAATGACAAAAGAGAAGTTACATGTATCTAATTATAGACAAGTTGACTAACAAATAGCCTACCAAAATGTCTGAAATTATAAGTAGAAACATATCTAAGTCATGCAAAACAAAATCCTGCACCCCTTGTCAAATTTGTTTGACTGTAGCCTATAGCGCATTTTCGATATTTGCAGGTTAGGGTTGGGTGCGGGCAGGTTCACTACTCTGCGGTAGTTGAAGTGTATAATGTTGAGTCATCAGCATACATAGACACACAGGCTTTACTCAGAGCCAGTGTCAGGTCAAGCCTAGACAGCTTCCCTGGGGAATGCCCAACTCTACCTGGATTATGTTGGAGGCTTCCGTTAAAAAACACCCTCTGCGTTCTGTTAGACACACAACTCTCGAGCCATGATATAGCAGAGGACGTAAAGCCATAAAAAATTTTTTTCCAGAAGCAGATTATGATCGGTAATGTCAAAAGCTGCACTGAAGTCTAACAAACCAGCTCCAACAATCTTGCTATTATACATTTATTTTCAGCCAATCATCAGTCATTTGTGTAAGTGCTGTAAATGTTGAGTGCTCTTTCTTATAAGCGTGCTGAAAGTCAGTTCTTAAAGAGAACCAAGATTTTATGGATCTACTCTGTATATAATTATGTTTTAAGTATTGACAATTTCCAATGTTGACATTCAGGGTATGCATAGAGGTAGCACTATTAACCATGAGTTACCAATGGATTCCGAAACTGCGTTGATACTTGGTGTATTGGGAAATCCGTGAGGTTAAGGTTTTCCCACAGAAAGAAAGTCCAGAAGCTGTAGGCTATACTATTATCTGGCCCTTTCTTGATGATATGAGTGTCCATGCAAGTAAGTGATAAC
Organism: Oncorhynchus nerka; assembly: GCF_034236695.1. Lineage (NCBI taxonomy): Eukaryota > Metazoa > Chordata > Actinopteri > Salmoniformes > Salmonidae > Oncorhynchus > Oncorhynchus nerka. The sequence continues at coordinate 64,070,055 of NC_088407.1, forward strand.
TGATATTAATTATTGAGCAATTTCATGATTTGAAGGCATTCATCCTTTTTTTTCTCCCAAGCCTTGGTCTGTTCCAGTTAGTTGTTGCTACTTATATTTATTTATATTTTTTATGATCACCCTATATATCTCCTATCACTGTCTGACTTCCTGTAGAGAAAACTATTATTTCCAGAGGTATTTTAGTGTTAATAGCATAACAGTTGATTTTCCTCATGTCTATGCATAATTTAGATACATGTTGTGTATCGACTTTATGTTGCCATGATGTCTAAAGAAGGCGTTTTATGTTCACCCTGCAGCATGAACTAGATGTGCAGATTGACTGCACTATGGTAAATAAAGTAGGGAAGTCTGAAACAGACTGATATCATGGCTTCTGGGACATAGAGTTCCATCCAGTGACACACAGTCCCACTGTCCCTACTCTTGACACGAGCCACACAGTTACATGGTGAATCACAAAGCCTGCTCCAACTTCTATTATTGAAGATTAATTTGTTGAGAGCACCTTCACCAGCTTATCTCTCATTATGTTGTGGGTGCCTGCCTGCCACTTAGCCTCTCCCCAGTTCAACTCAACTGCACTGAAGCACTGGGCTGGGCTGTTTAAAACCCATTGTGGCACAGCTATTCCAATAGAGATACATGCCTGGTTTGTGAAGTACCAATGTGGATGTCTTCTGTCCATTTTATGGCCAAGTTTATGGTTATGAAGATGTTTTGAATATTGCAAGCTATGCAACCTGTGATTTTCTGGTGAATGTGAACCGATTTATTCTTACTGGCACTCGTAAACTCACAGCGGAGTCATATATACAGTATGTATGTGTATGGCTCTGGGTCTTAGTCCACTGATGAATACCTGTCTGCTACAAAGGGAGCCTGGCCTACTACAATGTAATAATACAGAGATACATTAGGATGCAGTGGTAGCATTCAGTCAAGGGATCTGTGTGCATATAAGTCATCTATGCTGTAACATATGCAGTAACACATTTCTTGAAAGTATCTCTCAAATGTACTTCTGAAGTTCATAAAGGGACTGGGAGCAGTGTCTTTATTTGACAATCGACTGTGGTCCACAGCAGGAGAGAGAGAAAGAGGGAGCATGTCCAGCCTTCCCTTAATTACAGGGAGAGAACTAATCACGCCTCAGCTCAGTCTCAGTCACCTGAATGTATTGCTGCATCCTCCATCCCTGTCTCACCTGACACTGCTCTCTCCTCTCTTCTCTCTCTCACACCTCACACTGGTCTCTCGCTTTTTCTCAATCCCTCATTTCTTCTTCTCTCTCTCGCATACTCTCTCTCTACCTCTCTCTTCTCTCCTCTCTCTAAAGAACTTCTATTGAAACTCTGACTATTTCCTGAGCATACTAATATCTAGCCTCTTTCTTTCTTTCTGTTGGTGTGCTAGCTGGATACCTCTCCCCATAGGGACAGGACAGACAGGATTGGGAAGCATTTCTTTACACCTGGACTTTAAGGTCCAGTCCTTTTCTACTGGAATATGGCTTTCAAATGTTTGGTAAAGCAATGGCATTGATAAGTATCACTGATCATTCCCACTATGGTTCATGTATTGTTTTACAGTTGCACACCTTGACTGTAGCGTCAGCTAAATAAACTACTGTCTGGGACATTACTGTCTGGGGCTTTCTAGTGTAATTGTCATCTTGAAAATGTGCTTCTCTATAGGAATGGGAATGTATTATTACTGGGATACCTGCAGGATGTCAGAATCAATAATTCAATGTATTCTCTCTTTATACTTTGAAATTACTAAGAAGCCAAAGTTTCACCTCAAAGTTCAATTTATGATACTGTATAATAGTTACATTCAAGCCACATCCGTTGCTGTCAGGTGTATAAAATCGAGCACACAGCCATGAAATCGCCATAGACAAACATTGACAGTAGAATGGCTCTACGGAAGAGCTCAGTGTGGCACTGTCATAGGATGCCACCTTTACAACAAGTCAGTTCGTAAAAATTTTGCCCTGCTTGAGCTGCCCGGTCAACTGCAAGTGCTGTTATTGTGAAGTGGAAACGTCTAGGAGCAACAACGGCTCAGCCGCAAAGAGGTAGGCCACACAAGCTCACAGAATGGGACCGCCGAGTGCTGATGAAAGTAGCACCTAAAAATGATCTGTCCTCAGTTGAAACACTCAGTACCGAGTTCCAAACTGCTTCTGGAAGCAACGTCAGCACAAGAACTGTTCGTTGTGAGCTTCATGAAATGGTTTTCCATGGCCTAGCAGCCGCACACAAGCCTAAGATCACCATACGCAATGCCAAGCATCGGCTGGAGTGGTGTAAAGCTCATCGCCATTGGTTTCTGGATCAGTTTAAACACGTTCTCTGGAGTGATGAATCACGCTTCACCATCTGGTAGTCCGACAGCCGAATCTGGGTTTGGAGGATGCCAGGAGCACGCTACCTGCCCGAATGCATAGTGCCAACTGTAAGGACTGGTGGTGGAGGAATAATGGTCTGAGACTGTTTTTCATGGTTCGGGCTAGGCCCCTTTCAGTTCCAGTGAAGGGAAATCTTAACACAACAGCATACAATTACATTCTAGACAATTCTATGCTTCCAACTTTGTGGCAACAGTTTGGAGAAGGCCCTTTCCTGTTTCAGCATGACAATGCCCAAAGCGAAATCCATACAGAAATGGTTTGGCGAGATCGGTGTGGAAGAACTTGACTGGCTTGCACAGATCCTGACCTCAACCCCATCGAACACCTTTGGGATCAGTTGAAACGCCGACTGCGAACCACGCCTAATCACCCAACCTTCAGTGCCCGACCTCACTAATGCTCTTGTGGCTGAATGGAAGCAAGTCCCCGCAGCAATGTTCCAACATCTAATGGAAAGCCTTCCCAGAAGAGTGGAGGCTGTTATAGTAGCAAATGGGGGACCATGTCCTTATCAATGCCCATGATTTTGGAATCAGACGTTCGCCAATTAAGACTGAGCAGGTTGACAGAAAAATTATTATAGTTAATTTACCATCATTTGTGTATACTGACACCACGCCAAAGAGAACAGTCGAGATAAATTAGCTTGTCAAGAGCTACTAAAAATAAAGCTTTATAAAGTAATTGACTTGATCACTCCTGGGAGTGTGAAAATGTAAGACGTTATGACTATTCCTATTTTTCGTTATTGTTTTTGGCCACAGAATTCAACCCTAATACCCTTGGTTAAGTGCTCTTAAAAACTGAGCGGGGTTTCTTATCTTTGGCATACTCTCGTATAAGGACATAGATGATCAGACTTCTTAGATCGACAAACCAAGACACCAGGAACCCCTTACACTCAATATAGACCACTATAGATTTTCCAGCAAAACTACCAGCTACATTATGTGGTCATTCTTTCACAGCAGTCAGTTAGAGGTGGATTTGGGTTTAGCATGTTATCTGCTTAGGGTAACAATGTTTATGTTTTTGGTTAGAATTTTCCTTTTGAGTGAAAATTGTACAACTTGTGTTTCAGTGGTTTCATCATGGAGGCTCTCAGCAGGTGTGACAGAGGAGGGGTTCACTGTTGTGACTGAGGTCTGGAGGACCAGGTTTTCATCATCTTCATCATCATACTTATCATCATCATTATCATCATCTGTACCTTCCTCTCAGATCCTGCTACCTCTTTTTCCATTAGGATGTTGCAGTGTCCCCCTCAGTCCTCATGCCAGGAGCTATTACACCGCCCCCCTCCTCCCCCAGCCCAAGGAGGAAGTGGCGGAAATGTCACAAACAATTACAACAACAGGGGCTGTTACAGCAGCTCTTGACAGGGCCACAAAACTGTACTCTCTTGAGACACACAACTATTGTAAGTCTTCTTACCTCGCCTCTTTCTTTGACAGTGGCATCGTTGTAGATGGTCAATGTGTTTGAGAGGGAGACTCAGGAGACCGGGTCAGCTGACAGTGCACAGAGGCCCAGGTCTGGTCACTGCTCCAAGTTAGGTGTACTGGGTCGAACGTGTTTGCACTATGTATTTTTTAAGTAAGGCAACTTTGTCCGGTTTTACTGATGTCAGGAGTAGTCAAACAGGAACTGAAGATGGAAGAACAGTTGGTTGCTTTTCCATATTTAACAGATATCTCTACATTCCCTCTCCGTAACGTCTCCCATCCTAAGATGGTGGAACTCTGTTGACCCCTGAATGTGACATTTTGAATGATCCTGGTGCCACAACATGAAACCTCCAAAAGCATGAATCTGATTGTACGATTAATATCTGGGGGGAGGGGGTGATGAGTGTTTGTTCCCAGGCTTGAATATTTTGTGATGAACCATAAGGGAGTATGACACCACTGACACCATAGGGAGTAGGTGTGTGCCCGTGTGTGCATGTGTGTGTGCCCGTGTATGTGTCTGTGGGTTTGTGTGCGTGCGTCTTTGCATGCGTGTGACAAAGTGAGCGAGTGTGTGTGACAGTGTCTAGGGAGTGCTCCACAGTCTCCCTAACCCCACCCGCACAGTGAAGTTGCCTGAAGCATGAGAGCTCAAACAGCCCTGAAGCACCTTAGTGACAGTTGAGTAGGCAGATATTATATAATACTCCTTGTCATGCATATTCATAACGCTTAGAAAAACACGTTTATATGCTCTTTATGAATGATTTTAAGTTCATCATCAACCACTATGCTCTGAATGTCTTGACTATTCTTTCTTCTCATCTTCTTTTTTACTGAAGAGAGCTGAGTGATCTATATCTAATTTAAATAAAGTATTCAGATTCAGATGACATTATTTATTAACATGTTTCAAGTTTTTCCAAGCTGTATAATGACTTGAAATAGAAAGGGGATTCCCATTCTCTCCATAGAGTAAACATCCAGCGCTGCTGCTCTCCCTGTCCAGTGCCAGTGATGGTGCTGCAGTCAGACAGAGGTGATGCACTCAGTGGTACTGGTCAGGCACACTCCACAATCACACCTCAGGGCTACAGGGTAGGTGTACATGGGGTCCACGTTGGCTGAGCAGTTAGGCAGCCGCACCGTCACCAGGCGGGTCTCGTTGTAGGTACACACACGCTGGTATGACTCTATGTAGGGAGGGTCCAGGACAGGCTTCTGAAAAGACACACAGAACAGGGTTAATTTACATTAACATCTGTTCATTTATTTCAACAAGTTCCACAATTATGACTTTATAATAAAGTACTTTATTACTGACTTATTACGTTATTATGTCAGGGGTAGATTTAGCTTTTAGCCATGCTACAGTGATGCATTTTCCTTCAATAATCGTCATAGTTTAGTTACTGTTATATTTTCCAATTGATTGATTTTGTTAACATCTACTGATTTCTAACACTCTCTCCCTCTCTCTGCCCTCACCTCCCAGGTCTCACAGCGTCCCCAGCAGGCGTCAGTGGTGATGTGCAGCCCTCCACAGCCTGGTTTCCTGGCCAGGAAGGTGAACTCCCGGACGGCACAGCCAATGAAGCGGCGCAGGTTGACGGCTGAAGCCTGGCTCAGTGTCTCTGGGTGAAGCCATGACCACAGCCCTGTACAGCACAGCAGCACAGCACACCACCTCCACACAGACACCACACATCATCATCGTTATCTCTAATGCCTAACATATTACGCTCTTTCTCTATCTCACTTTTAGCAAAGTCTTCAAATAGTTAGAGTATGGCAAGTTAATGTCATTAGTATTTTTAGACAATATTGTTGGCATTTGTAATGAAAACAATCAAATTAAGAAAACATAGATTGTTGATGAAACTAAAAACAACAACTAAAACATGAAATATTCCAGAGATCTCAGTGATTCCTGACCCTAACTTCATACAGAGTACTGATCTAACTAAAGTGTTATAACTCACCACTGAGTACCTCTCCTCTGGGTCATCTGGGCTCACAACTGGTCTCACTGCAGTGGTTCTCCACTGGAGAAAACTGCAACTACTGAACCTCTGAATCAGGAGCTACAGTAACTCCAGTAGCTGTGATGTCTCTGACAGCAGAATCACCTGATAATGGATCCCAGGGAGGAACTCCCAGCTATTTATCCCAGCATCTCATGTCAATCAGGAGCCATTTAAGGCCTTAGTATCCACCATGTCTCTAGCTCCTGCCAGAGAGTCAGGCTCCTGTCTGATCCCCCTTAGGCCTGTCTACTATATCTCACCCATCAGCCCAGTCACCAATCAACTACAGACCATTAGCCTGATTAGGGATTGAGACTGCTCCTTTGTTCATAGCAATCCACATGGAAGAGGGGAGAAAACCCTCATACCTGTAGATTAGACACATTTAGCTGATTGACCTCAGGAACTGTTCTTACAGGTGAGAACCTTGCCCTGGAGCGTTAACTTGTACTATTCAGTTCAGTGCAAGTATGTTATAATTTAGATGTTTTTTTTCTGCTATCACACTTTCACAGAGCACTTACTGTAGCTCTAATATGTTTGTTGTGTGGAGCCCATGGAGACAGAGGAATAATTCACGTCTGGTCTGATGTGTGGAGGTCACAGTAGGGGAGATGAGAGCAGGGGTAGAGCGAGAAAAGGGCTGAGTTTATTTGGGTGAGTAAGCGCTTCACTCATCATTAAATTACCATTTCCCAAAGCCCTCAGGATACTGGGGATTGAAGCAGAGTAACTCAAGTACTTTAGGAGATTAACCTCAACCTCCAACCAATTATAGTTAGATTAGAATAGCAGGAAGGGAGGATGAGTCTGGGATACACTCTTAGAAAAAAAGGCTTCAAAAGGGTTATTCGGCTGTCCCCATAGGAGGACCCTTTTTGGTTCCAGGTAGAACTATTTTGGGTTCCATGTAGAACCCTCTGTGGAAAGGGTTCTACATGGAATTCAAGAGTTCTACCTGGAACCAAAAGGGTTCTACCTAAAACCAAAAAGGGTTATTCAAAAGGTTATTCTATTGGGAAAGCCAGAGAACCCTTTTTGGTTCTAGATACCTGTCAGGCGGGAGACTCCGGCAGCAACTAATAACTAGGAACCTGTTTACATACTCGATACCATCTACTGCATCTTGCCTATGCCGTTCTGTACCATCACTCATTCATATCTTTATGTACATAGTATTTATCCCTTTACACTTGTGTGTATAAGGTAGTAGTTTTGGAATTGTTAGGTTAGATTACTCGTTGGTTATTACTGCATTGTCGGAACTAGAAGCACAAGTATTTCGCTACACTCGCATTAACATCTGCTAACCATGTGTATGTGACAAATACATTTGATATCCCTTGGCAATGACAACTCAGGGAACAGAGGCAAAAATAATAATTCTGAACAGTTAGTCCTCGGGGTTTTGCCTGCTACATAAGTTCTGTTATACTCAGACATGATTCAAACAGTTTTAGAAACTTCAGAGTGTTTTCTATCCAAATCTATGAATAATATGCATATCTTATATTCTTGGCATGAGTAGCAGGAAGTTGAAATTGGGCAAGCTATTTATCCAAAAGTGAAAATTCTGCCCCCTAGCCCCAGAGGTTAATAAACTATTTCTAAAGACTTGACATCTAGTGGAAGGCATAGGAACTGCAAATTGAGTCCTAAGTCAATGGATACTGTAATGGCATTGAACTACAAAACCCCCCCAAAAACTCCCTGAATGGATTTTTCTCATGTTTTTGCCTGCCAAATCAGTTCTGTTATACTCACAGACACTATTGTAACAGTTTGGAAAACTTCAGAGTGTCTTCTATCCAAATCTACCAGGTATATGCATATCATATCTTCTGGGCCCGAGTAGCATGCCGTTTAAGTTGGGCATGATTTTCCTCCAAAATTCCGAATGCTGCCCCCTATCCAAGAGAGGTTAACTCTGAGTTGTTTTAATTTGGTTTTGCCTATCCTCAAGGACTTACTCTAACTCTTGATTTAGGTTTTGACTTTTTTCTAGCACATTAGCCAGTTCCTGTTTCTGTTCATCTAATCTATGCCCATGCCTCATTCTTGTCTACTGCCTGCTCCATTTTACCTCACAGATCTCAATTTTTCTCTTTTTCTAGTTTCATCTGCTGCTGATAAAATGCTGTGATTAGGATGCCTGTGTATTGTGGTTTGGACCGTTCTCTGATCTCAGTGTTCCACATTACGATTGCATCCATACATTCTTGGCTGATTTTGAACTTTCTATCTACCGGAAAATGTGTACCAATTTTGTCCAATTTGGCTAATTATCCCCACCATTTATTTGGTTCTTGGTGTTGGTCATATGCATTTCCTTTTTTACTCATCCCTTCCCGGGAGTATCCTGGCCTCTAGAAGCCTTCTCAGTTATTATTGACTAGGCGTCACCCCCCAACGGCGTTAAGCCTATTAGGAATTTGGTCACTCTTTGTCCTTGAACCACCTTCTATCTTTCCTGCTATTGTTAATACAGACTATGGTTGTCCAAAAATTCGTACACCCACACACACCTCTGGCTTCACGGCCACTGTGGCTGGGACGTCCACCCTTCTTACGGGTCTGGCCAATATACCGTTACACTAGGTTTTTACCCTCCACAGGGCTACCCTGTACAGGACTTCCCCTCTCTCTGAATTGTACGCTCCACAGGAACTATCCTGCTCAGGACTTTATGTGTAGTGATATCTGTTCTTCCTCACTTCATCTGACCTGACCTCTACCACAAAGTGCTCACTCCTCCCCAACTCACAGCTGTCATGACGCCTGGTACCAGACTGTGTCTCTTCTCCTCCCAGAGGATGCCTCCCATAGGATCCCTGATGGCTAACAATAACACATCCTGACCTAATGTACAGTGGGGAGAACAAGTATTTGATACACTGCCGATTTTGCAGGTTTTCCTACATACAAAGCATGTAGAGGTCTGTAATTTTTTATCATAGGTACACTTCAATTGTGAGAGACGGAATCTAAAACAAAAATCCAGAAAATCACATTGTATGATTTTTAAGTAATTAATTTGCATTTTATTGCAGGTTTCAAACCTGCCATCAAAGAAGACGTACAAATTCCATCAATGTACTCACATACCCAGGCTTTTTGCAGCTGAGTACATTTGTGACCCGATTCAGGAAACTAGACGTGTGTTGCTAGTCACGACTTCACAGGAGAGCCGTTTGAATGTAAAGCATATTTTTTTATCAAAATGTTTATTTGAGCTCGTCAGTCTGTGTTGGGAATCCTGTCGACCGCTGCTATTTTAAAAATGTATTGTGTAGTGGAGCTGCATAAGTGTTGCTCTCCATTTTCTGGAGAATCAAGTTTTGAAATGATTGGAATTAGAGTATGATAGCAAAAAAAGGAGAACACCTGTCACTACACATTACATCTTCAAACTAAGTGCAACTGGCTCTAATATACGTCAATTGTAACTATTTTTCAGGTAGTGATATCCATTTCCTGGAGAGTACTTATGGTATAGGTGCCTAGTAATTTGGTCACGGGACCTGATATCACAACCTTAACTAAAGTGTCTGCCAATTTATTACAGGAGAATATGGGTGTCCTAATATCTTATTCCAGTGTTACGCCTCAAATATCATTGTTGTTGATAACACACATTACCAAAATTATTCACAGCTGTCTTCCTATTTCCACATAGTCTGTCATGGGTCCCTGCCCCGATAAGGCATAAACCAACCTCTCTCCTTATTGCTCCTGCTTATACACACAACAAATTCGCACATTTGAATCTCTTTTTACTTTTTTTAACCACGAATGTAGCTTCTCTCCAGAACTTATAGGCAACCTTCTTATCACCATCCACATTCCCTCCTGTTGTCCTTCTCCATGGACTACTTCTTTCAACCTACTGTACTAGTACAGAAGCATAACAATTTATCCATACACACCTTACGGCCACTGCGGCTGGGACTTTCACCCCCCCTTTACAGGTCTAGTAGGGAACCAACCCCACTCTGGATTTACCATATGCAGGAAAAGATGGTAGGAAAAGATGCTCGACTATGCATGGAATTGACAGCCTTGGAAAGACAAAACTCTGACGTTTCCAAAACTGCAAATATATTATCTGTGAGTGCCCCAGAACTAATGCTACAGGCGAAACCAAGATGAAGTTTCATACTGGAAATGCCCCAGATTCTGAAGGCGCTGTGTTCCAATGTCTCCTTATATGGCTGTCAATGCGCCAGGAATGAGCCTGCCCTTTGTGTCGTTTCTCCAAGGTGTCTGCAGCATTGTGACATGTTTGTAGGCATATCATTGGAAGATTGACCATAAGAGACTACATTTACCTGGTGTCCCGCCCGGTGTCCTGTGTCGAAATTATTGCGTAATCTGTAGGTCCATGCGCGTTCCATTTCTTCAGAAGAGAAAGTCAACTGCCACGAAGGATTTTATCGTCGATAGATATGTGAAAAACACCTTGAGGATTGATTCTAAACATCGGTTTGCCATGTTTCTGTCGATATTATGGAGTTAATTTGGAAAAAAGTTAGCGTTTTAATGACTTAATATTTTTATTTTATTTTTATTTTTTACCCAAACGTGATGAACAAAACGGAGCGATTAGTCGACACAAATAATATTTTTTGTAAAAACGGAACATTTGCTATCTAACTGAGAGTCTCCTCATTGAAAACATCTGAAGTTTTTCAAAGGTAAATGATTTCATTTGAATCCTTTTCTGGTTTTTGTGAAAATGTTGCATGCTGAAAGACAGGCATAATCCTATGCTAGGCTATCAATACTGTTACACAAATGCTTGTTTAGCTATGGTTCAAAAGCATATTTTGAAAATCTGAGATGACAGTGTTGTTAACAAAAGGCTAAGCTTGAGAGCAAATAGATTAATTTCATTTCATTTGCGATTTTCATGAATAGTTAACGTTGTGTTATGCTAATGAGCTTGTGGATAGATTTACACAATCCTGGATACAGGTTTTTTTCGTAGCTAAACGTGACGCAGAAAACGGAGCGATTTGTACTAAACAAATAATCTTTCAGGAAAAACTGAACATTTGCTATCTGAGAGTCTCCTCATTGAAAACATCCGAAGTTCTTCAAAGGTAAATGATTTTATGCTTTTCTGATTTTGTGAAAATGTTGCCTGCTGAATGCTAACGCTAAATGCTACGCTAGCTATCAATACTGTTACACAAATGCTTGTTTTGCAATGGTTGAGAAGCATATTTTGAAAATCTGAGATGACAGTGTTGTTAACAAAAGGCTAAGCTTGAGAGCAAATAGATTAATTTCATTTCATTTGCGATTTTCATGAATAGTTAACGTTGCGTTATGGTAATGAGCTTGAGGCTGTAGTCACGATACCGGATCCGGGATGGCTTGACGCAAGAAGTTAACCTATTCACTCTGGATTTACCCTCTAGAATAAGGGGGTGGCAAAGTACAGCCTGCAGGCCATATCCGGCCCTCCAGACAATGACATTTCACACAAGCACTGATATTTAACCTTTCCTCCTGAGTCTCCTACACATTTTTTTATTTTACCTTTATTTAACTAGGCAAGTCAGTTAAGAACAAATTCTTATTTTCAATGAATGACAGATTTGCACCTCGCCAGCTCAGGGATTCGAACTTGCAACCTTTCGGTTACCGGTCCAATGCTCTAACCACTAGGCTACCCTGCCGCCACATCTGAACAGCCAATGCACCTATGTTACTAGACAGAACTTTAGTGATATCTGTTCTTCCTCACTTCATCTGACCTGACCTCGGCCCAAATTTCTCACCAACTCACAGCTGTCCTGTTGACTTGTAGCAGACTGTGGTCCTTCTCATTGGATCCCTGATTTCTAACAATAACATATTCTGACAGAATGTAAACGTTCTACATTCCCCTCTCTCCCTCAATGACATGAATAAGGATATTTCATATTTTCAAGTTTAGAAGTCAGAACCCATCACTCTCATTTGTCTAAACACACGGTTTGACTATAGACACCAATCTCTCCAGAAATAAGTCTCTCACTGTTGCCGCCTGTTATAGAACCTCTACCTCCCAGCTGTGCCCTGGACACCATATTTGAATTGATTGCCCCCCATCTATCTTCAGAGTTCATTCTGTTAAGTGATCTAAACTGGGATATGCTTAACACCCCGGCAGTCCTACAATCTAATATAGATGCCCTCAATCTCACAAATGATCAAGGAACCCACCAGGTACAACCCTAAATCCATAAACATGGGCACCCTCAAAGATATTATCCTGACCAACTTGCCCTCCAAATACACTTCTGCTGTTTTCAATCAGGAACTCAGTGATCCGTGCCTCATTGCCCGCATCCGCTATGGGTTCGCGGTCAAACGACCACCCCTCATCACTGTCAAACGCTCCCTAAAAAACTTCTGCAAGCATGCCTTTCTAATCGACCTGGCCCAGGTATTCTGGAAGGATATTGACATCATCCCGTCGGTAGAGGATGCCTGGTTGTTCTTTAAAAGTGCTTTCCTCACCATGTTAAATAAGCATGCCCCTTTCAAAAAAATGTAGAACTAAGAACAGATATAGCCCCAGGTTCACTCCTGACTGCCCTTGACCAGCACAAAAACATCCCGTGGCAGACTGCACTAGCATCAAATAGTCCCTGCGATATACAACTTTTCAGGGAAGTCAGGAACCAATATACACAGTCAGTTAGGAAAGCAAAGGCTAGCTTTTTCAAACAGAAATTTGCATCCTGTCGCACTAATTCCAAAATGTTCTGGGACACTAAAATCCATGGAGAATAAGAGCACCTCCTCCCAGCTGCCCACTGTACTGAGGCTAGGAAACACTGTCACCACCGATAAATCTACGATAATCAAGAATTTCAATATGCATTTTTCTACGGCTGGCCATGCTTTCCACCTGCTACCCCTACACAGGCCAACAGCACCCCCCGCAGCAAACTGCCCAAGCCCCCCCCCCCACTTCTCCTTCACCCAAATCCAAATTGCTGATGTTCTGAAAGTGCTGCAAAATCTGGACCCCTACAAATCAGCTGGGCTAGACAATCTGGACCCTCACTTTCTAAAATTATCCGCCGCAATTGTTGCAACCCCTATTACTAGCCTGTTCAATCTCTCTTTCGTATTGTCTGAGATCCCTGAAGATTGGAAAGCTGCCCAGGTCATCCCCATCTTCAAAGGGGAGACACTATAGACCCAAACTGTTATAGACCTATATCAGTCCTGCCCTGCCTTTCTAAAGTTTTTGGCCTGGGGGTAGGTTTATGACAGTCATAAATACCTCTTCCCCCCTTTTTCCTCTCTCTACCCTACTGATGTGAAATTTGAAAACCCATTGGTTAACACAGAGATTCTGGGAACATCAGAAGGTGGGGGGAAATTAACTATATTCTGGTAATCCGACCAATTGAACATATGCGGTGGTACATAATGAATATGATGTCAATTCGGTTGCCATCTGGTACATTCTCATCAATCATAGGATGACATAAACTCTACAGTAGAATGTCTGCACATTGTAGTTATCGGAGTCAAATGGAATTGTTGTTTAATTTAAATGTTTGAATATAAAATTATTGGTGAAGAGATTAAATGTAATTTTAGCTTCCAAATGAGATATTTGGGTTTTCATAAGGTTAGGGCTCTGCTCAATCAGTGGCCCGCCCCTGTGAAGGGACATGGGTTATAAAACTTTTCAAACACGCCCTCCTCTCCCTTCCTATATAAAGCCTTGACGACAATATAACCTCCTGTTCCAAGTACATGAGGTCTGCAGCCTCTGAGTTAAAAGGACTAACATGTCAACTACAGAACTAAGCCAACCTCAGCATGAGCTTTGGTTGCAAATGGTATGAACTCTGAACTCTTATTCACTACAGAAGTGATACCTCCTAGCCGTTGAGTTAGCAACTGCAGCTGCAAACGCAGGCTAGGAAAGAACAGACAGAGTATCCCGTCTATCACACAACGACGTTACTACAACGTATCCAATTGACCACCAGAGACATTCTTCAAAGGACAAAGGACAACACGGCCTTCCATCTACCACCAACCTACCGAAGCACAGCTCAGAGTAAATATTTATTGCATTTTCCTTTTCCAAATGGGCGGTAATTTAGAATGCACAAGGTACTGTATTTACGATAGCACAGCTTCTCCCTTTGTCCCTCAGTCTTCCTGCTCTTTCACTCAAACCCAGCCCCTTTTCTTTTGTGTAACCAGCTGTCATATCTGTTCCGCCCGCTTGTGACGTCTTCCTTTATGACGTCATCTGTAATCAAGGTATGATGCGATTCATTCTTTGTATATGTAATTCTGTGTGATTGGTTAGGTATTTATTATTAAATAAATAATTAAGCCCAATTTTGTATTGCTGATTCAACTTGTTAGCCAGGGTTCGTGAAGATAACCAAGAATTTACAACTTTCAGATGAGACTGAATTAAGGTGACAATTAATATTGACTGCTATTGATGTTAAATATTACTAGGTCTTTAAGAGTTTATTCGGAACATAGCGGCTCTATAAATATTATTTTGTGGTTCCCCGACTCTCTAGTTAATTACATTTACATGATTAGCTCAATCAGGTAATATTAATTACGGAGAAAGGATTTTATAGAATAGCATGTCATATCACTTAATACGGCATAGCCAAAGACACGACAGAAGGCAATCAAAAATGTGAACAAGTTTTTGGCTACCGATAGTGGCTAATAATTGAACATGATGCAAATTGTAAAAAATTAAATAAAGTGCAAAGTAATTTAATTAACTTCACTGGTCAAAAGGTATATGTTACCTTTTTATATGTTGAAGTACCTAGCTCTTATCAATAGAGTGGTGGATTTTTGAGGGAACTTCTTACGACTAGGGGGCAGTATTTTAATTTTTGGATAAAAAACGTTCCCGTTTTAAACAAGATATTTTGTCACGAAAAGATGCTCGACTATGCATATAATTGACAGCTTTGGATAGAAAACACTCTGACGTTTCCAAAACTGCATAGATATTGTCTGTCAGTGCAACAGAACTGATGTTACATGCGAAACCCAGATAAAAATCCAATCAGGAAGTGCCGCATTTTTTGAAACCGCCTCATGCCAATGACTCCTTATATGGCTGTGAATGAGCTTACGTTTTCTACGTATTTCCCAAGGTGTCTACAGCATTGTGACGTCTTTTTACGCATTTCTGTTGAAGAATAGCCGTAAGGGACCACATTTAGCAAGTGGTCACATGATGTCTCCCGCAGAAAATCTTGCGTAAGGTAAGATAGGTAGCCATTTTTCCAATCGCTTCTTATGAGAAACCAATTGTCTCGACGGATATATTATCGAATAGATATGTTTAAAACACCTTGAGGATTGATTCTTAACATATTTTGCCATGTTTCTGTCGATATTATGGAGCTAATTTGGAAAAATGTTTGGTGTTGTAGTGACAGCATTTTCCGGTCGATTTCTCAGCCAAGCGTGATGAACAAATGGGAGCTATTTCGCCTACAAAAAGAATATATATATTTTTTTTAAATGAAGAAAAAAAGCAAAGAAAAAGGAACATTTGCTATCTAACTGGGAGTCTCCTGAGTGAAAACATCCAAAGTTCTTCAAAGGTAAATTATTTAATTGGATTGCTTTTCTTATTTTCGTGAAAATGTTGCCTGCTGCCAGCAGAGCCTAGCATAGCATGATAAACTTAGCATAGCATGATAAACTTACACAAATGCTTGTCTAGCGTTGGCTGTAAAGCATATTTTGAAAATCTAAGATGACAGTGTGATTAACAAAAGGCTAAGCTGTGTCTCAATATATTTCATTTGTGATTTTCATGAATAGGAAGATTTTGTAGGAAGATTTATGTCCGCTGCGTTATGCTAATTAGTTTGAGGCGATGATTACGCTCCCGGATCCGGGATGGGTAGATCAGAGAGGTTTTAAGTCAAGGTCAGAATAAGCCATGAGTGTAGACACACCTCCACCACACCTTCATTTATTTAATCTCCACCCCAAACGAATAGCGAGTGAATAGCATGCTATTCTCATGCTTAAATTCAAGGTCAGAATTCCCGTAGAGAGAAGAGTGCATAAAAATGGAATTAGGTTCCATTTACGTGTGTTTAACTCGTGTTGGAATTACCCCCATAGGGGCTGGCTGCTAGGGTGGTTCAGTGTTGGGTTCAATCCAATGTTTTTTTTTTACAGTGAACATTCTGTAGTAAATTCTCTACAGTGAACATTTTGTAATAACCATGGATTAGCATGCATTTAGCATGTTTTAGCATGTTTATCATTCACCTATTCTAAATGCTATGCTATGCTACATTGACTGGAATGTGATCTAACGGCATAGTATGCTGTGTATGTGTGTAGGAGAAAGCTGGAATGGGAGCAGCAGGAGTCCGAGCCACTCGCTTTAGATAGTATGTGTTTCGATCTAAACATCTGCTCGCTCACAACTTTCACACCTTTTACATATTTAACACTTTTTTCAACATGTAGGAACAAAAAAAACTGAGTGATAAGAACAGGGCTTGAATAGTGATATAAATACGTTATTTGGTGAGTAACATGCCAGTGTCTGTGACTGTCCACAGCCAACATTTCATCCATTTGACTCCAATGCCCATAGACTTACTAATGCCTCTTTCTCTCCATCTATCTTCTTCTACAGGGTGCTGTGTGCTGCCTTCCCCCTCCACCTACTCTTCCTGATGCTCCTGGCTTGCCTGGTGCCTCTGTCTGAGCATGACTACAGCTGTGCCCTGTTCAACAACTTTGATCGTTCCTTCTACCCCATGCTGCACTACATCAACGGCCCCCCCTCCCACGAGACAACAACACCCACTCCCTGCCTTCGTATTTTCAAGTCCCCACTGTAGGAGGCCCGAAAAACACACATTGGAGCCACTCCAAATGTTTTTTAAAAGTTCTCTAAAGTTTGAGGTATTTATGTAAACATATTTACATATAATATACAGTGGGGCAAAAAAGTATTTAGTCAGCCACCAATTGTGCAAGTTCTCCCACTTAAAAAGATGAGAGAGGCCTGTAATTTTCATCATAGGTACACTTCAACTATGACAGACAAAATGAGAAAAAAAATCCAGAAAATCACATTGTAGGATTTTTTATAAATTTATTTGCAAATTATGGTGGAAAATAAGTATTTGGTCACCTACAAACAAGCAAGATTTCTGGCTCTCACAGACCTGTAACTTCTTCTTTAAGAGGCTCCTCTGTCCTCCACTCGTTACCTGTATTAATGGCACCTGTTTGAACTTGTTATCAGTATAAAAGACACCTGTCCACAACCTCAAACAGTCACACTCCAAACTCCACTATGGCCAAGACCAAAGAGCTGTCAAAGGACACCAGAAACAAAATTGTAGACCTGCACCAGGCTGGGAAGACTGAATCTGCAATAGTTAAGCAGCTTGGTTTGAAGAAATCAACTGTGGGAGCAATTATTAGGAAATGGAAGACATACAAGACCACTGATAATCTCCCTCGATCTGGGGCTCCACTCAAGATCTCACCCCGTGGGGTCAAAATGATCACAAGAACGGTGAGCAAAAATCCTAGAACCACACGGGGGGACCTAGTGAATGACCTGCAGAGAGCTGGGACCAAAGTAAAAACTCAACTCGTCGTGTTTGGAGGACAAAGAATGGGGGCGGAAACATCATGCTTTGGGGCTGTTTTTCTGCAAAGGGACCAGGACGACTGATCCGTGTAAAGGAAAGAATGAATGGGGCCATTCATCGTGAGATTTTGAGTGAAAACCTCCTTCCATCAGCAAGGGCATTGCAGATGAAACGTGGCTGGGTCTTTCAGCATGACAATGATCCCAAACACACCGCCCGGGCAACGAAGGAGTGGCTTTGTAAGAAGCATTTCAAGGTCCTGGAGTGGCCTAGCCAGTCTCCAGATCTCAACCCCATAAAAAATCTTTGGAGGGGGTTGAAAGTCTGTGTTGCCCAGCAACAGCCCCAAAACATCACTGCTCTAGAGGAGATCTGCATGGAGGAATGGGCCAAAATACCAGCAACAGTGTGTGAAAACCTTGTGAAGATTTACAGAAAACGTTTGACCCCTGTCATTGCCAACAAAGGGTATATAACAAAGTATTGAGTTGCTAATATATGCATATTATTATTAGTATTGGATAGAAAACACTCTTGAGTTTCTAAAACTGTTTGAATGATGTCTGTGAGTATAACAGAACTCATATGGCAGGCAAAAACCTGACAAAAAAAATCCAACCAGGAAGTGGGAAATCTGAGGTTGGTCGATTTTCAACTCAGCCCCTATTGACGTTACAGTGGGATATTGGTCATCTTGCACTTCCTAAGGCTTCCACTAGATGTCAACCATCTTTAGAAACTTGTTTGAGGCTTCTACTGTGAATTGGGGCCGAATGAGAGTGGATTGAGTCAGAGGTCTGGCAGCAGTCACGTGCTGGTCACGCGCATTTCACATGAGAGGTACCTCCCGTTCTTTTGCTTTTCTGAAGACAAAGGAATTCTCCGGTTGGAATATTATTGAAGATGTATGTTAAAAACATCCTAAAGATTGACTCCATACATTGTTTGATAAGTTTCTATGGTCTGTAACAGAACCTTTTGACATTTCGTCTGCAACTAGTGAACGCGCTTTGTGAGTTTTGATTTGTTTACCAAATGAGCTAACAAAAGTAGCTATTTGGACATAAATGATGGACATTATCGAACAAATCAAACATCTTTGTGGACCTGGGATTCCTGGGTGTGCATTCTGATGAAGATCATCAAAGGTAAGTGAATATTTATGTTATTTCTGACTTCTATTGACTCCAACATGGTGAATATATGTATTTGTTCTCTTAGTGCTGTACTCAGATTATAGCATGGTTTGCTTTTTCCATAAAGCTGTTTTTGAAATCTGACACAGCAGTTGCATTAAGGAGAAGTATATCTTCAATTCCATGTATAACACTTGTATTTTCATCATATGATGAGTATTTCTGTAAATTGATGTGGCTCTCTGCAAATTCACTGGATGTTTTTGGAACTACTGAACATAACGCGCCCAATGTATACTGAGATTGTTTTATATAAATATGAACTTTACCGAACAAAACATACATGTATTGTATAACATGACGTCCTATGAGTGTCATCTGATGAAGTTCATCAAAGGTGAGTGATTCATTTGATTTCTATTTGTGCTTTTTGTGACTCCTCTCTTTGGCTGGAAAAATGTCTGTTTTTCTGTGGCTTGGCTCTGACCTAACATAATCGTTTGTGGTGCTTTCGCTGTAAAGCCTATTTGAAATTGGACACTGTGGTGGAATTAACAACAAGATTACCTTTAAAATGGTATAAGATACTTGTATGCTTGAGGAATTTTAATTATGAGATTTCTGTTGTTTGAATTTGGCACCCTGCACTTTCACTGGCTGTTGTCATATCGATCCCGTTAATGGGATTGCAGCCCTAAAAAGTAAAGCAAATACTGGAACAATATTTCTAACATAGAACGTGGGAAATGGTCAGAGGCGATTTACAGAGTAATAATGTCATATGGGTTGTTATTTTGTGATTTCATAAAAAATGTATAAAGGAAATACTGTAACTTGAAAAGCATATACTGTACACTATATGTATGAATTCTACATCCTTAATGTTGTGTTGGAAATATAACAAATTATTAAAGCAATTTTTTTAGATATGAATGTGATTTTAGAAGCCATAAGAGATCATTTGTCTCCTATAAACTTTGCACAGTAAGTAGCCACACCGCGAGTGAGGCCAGAGAGCGTGTCAGCCTGACGGTACCGCCCCTGTTGACCAGAGTGCATAAAGGTAAAGACATTCAGACCAGAGAGGTGTGTAGCTTCAGCTGACGTCCAAGGTGGTTCGAACTCTGAATATCAACACGAGGCAGAAGCGAGAAGCTCACCTCCTGGACATCCACTGATACAGCTGAATAGCTGTCTTAAGTAAAATATCTAGAAAAGCTCATTTAAATTGTACCATTCTACTACTCTTCAAATTGTTGTATTCTACTACTCTCATCACCCTTGAGAACCAATGACATGGATGTCTAGCTATCTTCAAATAAGCAGCTTCGGGTGCGAATTGAAAGTAAAATAAACTCTGTAGTTCTGTATACGATGGGTCATCGGATTCTAGGCGACACGGCAGAGTAGAGCAGCACTAGAAGAGATGGGTAAATAACTCCTTTTGGACAATCAGAGCCTTACAAACATGCCGCGGAAAGTCCCAACACCCATCCTAAGAAGGCTTGGTTCTGACATAGATACACTGCGAACAAAGACATTTACACGTAAATACCTTCATGATTTCTTACTCCAAACGGGCGGCGGTTCGTGTGCAAAGTATATGATTACTGCGAGAGTAGTTCTAAATGTACCAAAGTGTTATGTCTCTGTTCCTCTCTCTTTCTGTCTCACCCTCTCCATGTCTTTTAAAAAAAAAGCCACCATACTGTGTCAGTCCGCTAGGGACCTGTTTACTGTATTTAGAATGTATGATTATCCTGTGTTACCATTTAGTTAGCTAGTAAATAAATACTTAAACCAACTTGTGTGGTACTGAATCATAAGTAAGGCTGGGTTTTTTGCAGATTCAGGATGTTACGACTGTTCAGAATGATATGATTAATACATTGACTGTTTTATGGATGTGATAGGTAAAGACCATTTAGAGTTTAATTCGGGAGATGGTAACTCTTTAAACAACTGCTCTCATGCTGCCCCAAATTCCTAATGAGTTAATTAAACATAGTTAGTTGTTTAGATAAATGTGACCCATTTCAAGAAACTAAGCGTATGTCACAAGTCACAACTTCACAGAAGCGCCATTTTAATGTAGCTGACATTATTATTTGTATCCCACAGCTGTTTGATTCGCTAGTTAGAGCCTAATGTTAGCTAGCTAACATTGAACCTGGATGGTTAGCTCCCAGCATATTAATGCAGGGTAGTAATGACATGATTAGGCACTATGATCATTGTTGTTTAACTAGCTAACGTTAGCTGGCTGACTCGTCAGTTAACGTTATGTGATGTGTGTGATCTTACACCCTGTTTGCCTAGCTAGGTTCATTGTTTACCTAGTTAGCTAGCTACATGTCTTAAGCGAAAGTGTATAACACGCATTGAATATGGCCGGTGTCAGTAAACGTCTGCAAAAAAGCGTACTGAAATTGTTGCCAGTAGAGCTGGTTAGGCTGCTTTCATGTTATCCATAGGTAAACAAATCGTCGGCCAGAGCGTCAAGTGTGCACTCTGAACGCTCGGAGGGCGAAGCGAGATGAGTGGGTCTAAAGCTTAAGAGGGTGTGAACGATACTGAATGGGTGTAGACAAAGAAGAGCTCTTCACTAGATACCAAAACATTCAAAGGCCATTTTCTCAAAAGTGAGTTTACAAGTTTATCAACTTTCAAAGCAGAATTGCTTTCCCATTGTTCCTCAACAATGCAGTGTATGATATACCATTTTGTAGCTCTGAGTCTCTACTTTTATCCACTGTAAAAAACACAATTTCAAATTTTGCTACATAAGACCAAATCTAGGTTGTGAGTCACAAATGACAGTCATCAAATTAATGAAAGTAAAGTCACGACAATAGTCAAGATGGAACTGATCAGCGAACAGTGTAAAACAATTCATTTACACTGATGCATTATTAGAATAAATAGTGAAGTCACTTTGTACTGCTCAGTAGTACAATGGAACATAGAGAAGACAATGGTGTGTACAGTTAGATGTATTTTTAATGCTTATTTATGGATGATGAACAGTTTGAAGTCATTTTTACTTAACAATAAACATTGTTTTCTATGATCTGTGCTCATGTTAATATAACTACATTCACATTTTACCACTGCTTTTAATAAGATGTTTGGTTGAAATTCAATTGGGTCTAAAATGTCTTGAAATTACAATCTTTGGATGTGGGTTTTCTATAAATACAAACATGGCTTTGACATTGAACATCAGATAAACAGCACAAGCACCACATCATTACAGGAGGGACAGAGCATGATCAAGATGCATAAGTACACTTACCAACTACATATTTATAAGGAAATCACAAAAAATACATGAATCAAAAACACGTCAATTCACTGTTACAAATCATATTTTTCCATAGATCCCAAAAATCTGAAAAGGATAAAACTGTGACATTTACTTCACAATGACACATTCTGCAGTCTTTCTACGAGTTTCTCTTTGTCAGTCTATTGAGAATGATGTCCACTGTCCCAGAGAGTGGACTTCGGTCAGATCCATCACTTGTCCTAGTGCTAGTCTGGCCTCTCTTTCAGTCCAGTCACCCCTGTGGGGTGCTTTTCAGTCTCAGGACGTCTCCACCCATGTCCCACTGTCCCACGCTGTATTCTGTCACTTTCCCACTCACTGAGGTATACATCTACCCTCAGCTGGCCAGCACCCTGGGTGGATATACCTGGAGAAGGAGAACACATCTGATTATGATTCATGGAGTATTGGTAAATATACATTCTACGTCTTCAGTGGCTAACCCAACTTCATGAGTTACTTACTGCTCTCAAGTGTTTGGCTTACTTACTGCTCTCAAGTGCTTGGGATGGTGGCTATAGGGAATGTGGCTGGAACTGGGGTTCCACAGCAGAGGCTGAAGCCTGGGTAGGGGCAGGGGCTTGGGCTGCTGGGAGCACGGTGAGGTCGTGATTAGAGGGGTCAAGAGGTGTGGACATACGGCTTCTGTGGCATGTGTTGGTGAGCATTTCCAAGAGCAGGTCGGAGACCTGCACAATATTGTTATTCTTCATGCCGGAGAGGTGGTTTATGCCTTTGCCACTAATGAGACAGTGGAGAGGAGGAGCATGGAAATGTAGTTTTGACAAACAACTAAAAACATACAATTATGCCACTTTGATCCAAAAAAGTGTTGGTGAATGTCTAAACAGATAGTAACTAAGTAGACTCTTAAAGAAGGCTCTTTTTGCTGCTAGTGATACATAACTGTAGCTGGTGTAGCTGTAGTCTACCTGGCGTGGCAGATGTCTGAGAGCAACATGAGGAGGTGGGAAAGGCGGGTTGACTGCAGCTGGAAGGACAGGCCTTGTTTGGAGATGGCCCACACCAGGGCATCTGTCACTGAGTCCAACAGAAGCTGCAGCTTCCCCTTGCTCTCCAGATCCTCTGCCATCTCCGGAGAGGTAGAGCATATGTCTACAGGTGGACACAAACATAGACCATATGTAAACTGACTTTTCATTGAGGGGGAATTCCAACCAGAGTTAACCTGTTGCTTCTACTCGGGACGCTTGCGTCCCAACTAGAGCTCTGGAAATGCAAATGCGCTACGCTAAATGCTAATAGTATTAGTTAAAACTCAAAAGTTCATTAAAATACACATGCAGGGTATCGAATTAAAGCTACACTCGTTGTGAATCCAGGCAACAAGTCAGATTTTTAAAATGCTTTTCTGCGAAAGCATGAGAAGCTATTATCTGATAGCATGCAACACCCCAAAAGACCCACAGGGGACGTAAACAAAATAATTAGCATTTCGGCGTTACACAAACCGCACAATAAAATAGAAAACATTCATTACCTTTCACCATCTTCTTTGTTGGCACTCCTAGATGTCCCATAAACACTATTTGGGTCTTTATTTCGATTAAATCGGTCCATATAAAGCCTAGATATCGTTATATGTAGACTGTGTGATAAACGAAAAAAACATAGTTTCAAAACGTAACGTCATTTTTTAAAATTCAAAAAGTCGACGATAAACTTTCACAAAACACTTCGAAATACGTTTGTAATGCAACTTTACGTATTAGTAAACGTTAATAAGCGATAAAATTCATCAGGAGGCGATGTAAAGATCATTAGCTGTCCGTCTGGAAAAATGTCCGGCTAGAAACTCAACGAAAATATCCGGTCCTAGACCGGAGGAGATACGGTGTCCTGTATGTGTTTGACCAAGAAAAAACTTGAAGGGAAATGACAAGACTCTAGACACCGTGTGGAAGCTGTAGGTACTGCAACCTCAGTCAATTAATTGTGGTTCACGTTTATCAATGGGTTCAAGTAGCGCATGGATATATTTTCCCATTTTCAGTGATCAGTTTTTCCTGTGCTTTTCGATGTAAATGCCGTTCTGGTAAAGCCACAGCAGTGATTTAACCAGTTTTTTAAACGTCTGAGTGTTTTCTATCCACACAGACTAAGCAAATGCATATACTATATTCCTGGCATGAGTAGCAGGGCGCTGAAATGTTGCGCGATTTTTAACAGAATGTTCCAAAAAGTAGAGGGTCGACTTAAGAGGTTAAGTGTATGTAAATAGAACATAATTCCCTTTTTATGCATGAGTTTTAAAAACATACCAAGAGTAGGCAAAGCTGTAATCAAGGCAAAGGGTGGCTACTTTGAAGAATCTCAAATATACTTTTTTTTGTTAATACATGATTCCATATGTGTTATTTCATCATTTTGAGGTCTTTACTATTATTCTACAATGTAGAAAATAGTCAAAATAAAGAAAAACCCTTGAATGAGTAGGTGTGTCCAAACTTTTGACTGGTACTGTATATTTAGCCTTGTTGATTTGATGATGTTTAAGTTGAAATAGTGATGGAATAGCGATGTTCCTGTTGTCTTTGTGCTGACTTGCGGTAACTCTGTGGTTGTAAATCAGTAGTTGTTAAGTTAAGTTAGTTGTTAAGTTAAAACATTAACTTGCTTGGCTATGCTACTGGAGATAACTGTTTGTATGCAATATTTGCTTTGTGGACTTCAGACAGATGATGCTCAGTTTTGTGATGAAACAAAGGTATGTGTGACTGTTGTCTTTTTGTTGTCACGGCCTTATCGTATATGTGGCGTATGAACGAATGGGTTATAGAGCAAACAACGCAATTATCACAACATAGGTTGTAATATGTATTTTTTACTGGCTTGGTGTGGCTTCCTCAGTGATTTTACCCACACACCGCTACTGACCGTCAGATTTGTGACCCGTTTCAGGAAACTAGGCATATTTCGTGGGGCTCTACTTCACCGGAGAACCATTTGAACACAATGTTTTAAATCAAATATTTATTGGCAGAAGTGCCTTCTGGAACATGTGAACTTTCATTTGCCTTAATAACAAATGTGTATGCCATTGTTAAATTACGAGCCTAGTTGGTTTAGCCACAGAAAAAGACAGATAATGAGTGGGCTGAACATGAGATGAGTTCAGATTGGTCTGCCATATAGCATGCTTCTGTCTATTTGAGCTGGTTAGTATGTGTAGGTAGTCCTGTCTAACACAGCTTTTTTTAAAATAAACTCAGCAAAAAAGGAAATGTCCCTTTTTCAGGACCCTGTCTTTCAAAGATAATTCCTAATAACTTCACAGATCTTCATTGTAAAGGGCTTAAACACTGTTTCACATGCTTGTTCAATGAACCATAAACAACTAATGAACATACACCTGTGGAACGGTCGTTAAGAGCCTAACAGCTTACAGACAGTAGGCAATTAAGGTCACAGTTATGAAAACTTAGGA
This sequence comes from Oncorhynchus nerka, assembly GCF_034236695.1. Classification (NCBI taxonomy): domain Eukaryota; kingdom Metazoa; phylum Chordata; class Actinopteri; order Salmoniformes; family Salmonidae; genus Oncorhynchus; species Oncorhynchus nerka. The sequence continues at coordinate 64,095,512 of NC_088407.1, forward strand.
CGCTAAAGAGGCCTCTCTACTGACTCTGGAAAACACCAGAAGAAAAATGCCCAGGGTCCCTGTTCATCTGTGTGAACGTGCCTTAGGCATGCTACAAGGAGGCATGAGGACTGTAGAAAACATGTAAAAAAAACATTTCAAATGTTGCTACATAAGACCGATTTGAGCGGGTCGGTCACATATACTCACATAAAGTACATTTATAACTGTCACAGATTTTAGTGTTTGTTTCCTTACATTTTGATTAATTCCATTATATCGTTTACTGTCCTTTCCTGTCACCTTTGTGTGGTTGTTCCTTTGGATCGCTAGCGATAGTGGATCATATTAGGCTAACGTAGTACAAGTTGTGCAGTAATTTAAAGTTGCTGCTACCATCTCTTATGACCGAAAAGAGCTTCTGGACTTCAAAACAGTGATTACTCATCTCTTTTAATGAGTCCGAAACAAAGGATATACTGCTTTATGGAGCCCAGACCCAAATCCCCGTCATTTATGTGAAGAAAAGGCGGAGATACAGAGAGAGAAGGTCCTGGTGGCTTGTGAAGAATCTTAGGCTAGTCAGTAAATTGCCACTACCATCAGTTCTATTGGCTAAAGTGTAATCACCGGAAAACAAACTCTATGATCTACGGCCGAAACTATCCTACCAACTGGACATTAAAAACTGTAATATCTTATGTTTCACCGAGTCGTGGCTTAAACCTATATTCATTAAATTTGAATATCGAAATTGTTCTTGCGTGGATTCTGCGACGCGGTTAGCTTTTAAAGGCTAGGACCGCAATTTCTTGTCCTGGAATCCCAGGAGGTGGAAGCCTGCTTGACAGGTACGGTAAGTTGCTAGCCATCAAGCTAACGAAGTCTTGCATTCGAACTCTCTTTGTCTGGAGAAATAAATGTTCAAGCACTGTAGAAGCTATATCTACTGCGCTTTGTTTCGGGACAAACCGGATCACTCCAATGCGGCAATGGTCTTCTTGCCAAGAATTATAGGCTTAAGGTGGCTTCCTTGATCATGCAGGTCTCCAGCCTATGTAAGAAACTGGGGAAAGCACAGAGTGGAATGTTTAAATTTTCTATGCCGGTGGCTGGACGGCATTCACGCTTATTGAATGCATCTCCGGCCTTGTCGTTTGTCGTTATCCGACTTGCCGGTGTTGCCCGGAGCTCCCCGTCTGATAGCAGAGTCGAAAGAGCTTGGCAAGAGGAGCAAGGCAATCAACGATGATTGCATAACACGAGCCATGGAGGCCGAAGACTGCGGACTCCCACAAAGCAGTCTACACTCCCAACAAGAGAAGATACAAACAACAAATAGTTTCGCCGTCCTGGAGCCTGATCTTCTTGCACCTTCATCGCTGGGGGTATCTGCGGCCGCAGTGCCTAATACTACGATTTCGAAGTCAATGTTGTCAACCTTCCGTCCCTCGTCTGGATCGTTCAGGGATTCTCCATCTGTCAAACGCCTGCACCAAGCGCCGGGAGCAACGGCCTCAAGTTATCCTGCCTCTCGCCCGTCCATAAAGGGTTGTTCTAATTCTGTGAAGCATGGGAGTGGGCGGATTTCCTCATCCTTCTCGCCAGCCGTGATTTTGAGCAGCTCCATGGTAATAAATATGACTGTTGCTGGTGCAAAAACAATGTCCCACAAATAATGGCCAATATGCCCCATCTGGGGGCTCTTCTACGCACGACGCAACACGGTGTGCCCGGGATGCAGGCCTTGGCTGTGGTGTGTAGCCAATATACCACAAACCCCTGAGTTGCCTTATTGCTATTGAGGCTGGTTGTCAGCGTAGTTAGAGTGTTAAATATTGGTGCTTTGTCGTGCCCGTGGTGTACAATCTGATGTACCACGCCTCTCAGCAGTCAGTGTTCAGCGCTCGAGCGACCCAGTTTATTATTCTATATAAGCTATTTACACTACCTTTTATATTCTTGATCCTAATGATATAGGCCTAGGTGTAAAACAGCTGAGGTGATAGATCCTGGAATAAAAACAAAAAGTGTGTGGGTCGTTCTGGATTGTCAGTACTGCATGTATTCTTGGCTATCGTGCCATGGCTGTGTCAGGGTCGATTGTAAGTTAAACTTAAGTATGACTTTATGGCTAGTGTGATGCCCTAAAACTCACTTTTACTGTCAGTCATTAGCGTTAGAATCTGTTCCTTTTTCCTTCATCCTTTTTTTGTCGGAATAAAACAGGATATAATGAGGACTACATGAAATATATCTTGTATGTAATGGACATAAAGAACTGGGTATAATAGTAATACATTTTTATCTGGCTAAAAGAGAAAGAATATAATATATTTTGTTTACAGGAAACTCACTCTATTATTTGTGCTGCTTTACAGGAAACTCACTCTAGTATTTATGATAGTTTATGTGTCGGGGGCTAGGGTCAGTCTGTTATATCTGGAGTGTTTCTCCTGTCTTATCCGGTGTCCTGTGTGAATTTAAGTATGCTCTCTCTAATTCTCTCTCTTTCTCGCTCTCTCTTTCTTCCTTTCTCTCGGAGGACCTTAGCCCTAGGACCATGCATCAGGACTACCTGGCCTGATGACTCCTTGCTGTCCCCAGTCCACCTGCGGCTATGGAACCCTGACCTGTTCACTGGATGTGCTACCTTGTCCCAGACCTGCTGTTTTCAACTCTCTAGAGACAGCAAGAGTGGTAGAGATACTCTAAATGATCGGCTATGAAAAGCCAACTGACATTTACTCCTGAGGTGCTGACCTGTTGCACCCTCTACAACCACTGTGATTATTATTATTTGACTCTGCTGGTCATCTATGAATATTTGAACATCTTGGCCATGTTCTGTTATAATCTCCACCTGGCACAGCCAGAAGAGGACTGGCCACCCCTCATAGCCTGGATCCTCTCTAGGTTTCTTCCTAGGTCCTAGCCTAGGAAGTTTTTCCCAGCCACCGTGCTTCTACACCTGCATTGCTTGCTGTTTTGGCTAATTGGCTGCGTTTCTGTACAGCACTTTGTCAGCTGATGTAAGAAGGGCTTTATAAATACATTTGATTGATTGATTCACTCTACAAATATAGATGAGGTTCGGTGGGAAAAGAACTGGGAGGGAGGAAAATATTTTTGTCATGGGCAAAGAAACTCAAAGGGGGTAATAATACTAATTAATAGCAATGTTGATCCGATTGTGAAAACTGTGCAAACAGTTCCTCAAGGAAGATGGGTTATTTTAAATATGCTATTGGACCAAAAACAGATCTGGCTAATTGATCTATATGGGCCAAATAATGATGATCAACACCTCTTTCAAAATATACACTACCATTCAAATGTTTGGGGCCACATAGAAATGTCCTTGTTTTTGAAGGAAAAGCACAGTTTTTGTCCATTAATATAACATAAAATTGATCATAAATACAGTGTAGACATTGTTATTGTTGTAAATGACTATTGTAGCTGGAAACGGCTGATTTTTAATGGAATATCTCCGTAGCTGTACAGAGGTCCATTATCAGCAACCATCACTCCTGTGTTCCAATGTCACGTTGTGTTAGCTAATCCAAGTTTATGATTTTAAAAGGCGAATTGATCGTTAGAAAACCATTTTGCAATTATGTTTGCACAGCTGAAAACTGTAGTCATGATTAAAGAAGCAATAAAACTGTCCATCTTTAGACTAGTTGAGTATCTGGAGCATCAGCATTTGTGGGTTAGATTACAGGCTCAAAATGGTTCACCTTCCAACAGGACAACTACCCTAAACACACAGCCAAGACAACACAGGAGTGGCTTCGGGAGAATTCTCTGAATGCCCTTGAGTGGCCCAGCCAGAGCCCGAACTTGAACTCGATCGAATATCTCTGGAGAGACCTAAAAATAGCTGTGCAGCGACGCTCCCCATCCAACCTGACAGAGCTTGAGAGGATCTGCAGAGAAGAATGAAACCCAAATACAGGTGTGCCAAGCTTGTATAGCCATACCCAATAAGAATTGAGGTTGTAATTGCTGCCAAATGTGCTTCAAGAAAGTACTGAGATGTAAATGTGACATGTTTGTCATTTTTAATACATTTGCAAACATTTCTAAAAACCTGTTTTTGCTTTGTCATTATGGAGTATTTTGTGTAGATTGATTGCGGGAAATAAACAATTTAATCAATTTTAGAACAAGGCTAAAGGGGGTATGAAAACTTTTCGAATGCACTGTACATAATTAGGCACTCACATCCTTTGAACTGAACAACGCTAGCTAGCTAGCAAAAACAACCTCACATATAGGTAGTATACTGCACCTCAAACAATTTTCTAAGGAAATCTTGGTATAATTCAGAGGGAGAGCAACAGCTCTGCTTCCTGACTTTCATCAGAGGAAGGAACAGAAAATCATCTGATTGAATGCACCACACTCGGCTTAACAGACACAGCAACCCAGAGCAGACAGCCGATCAGAGATGACTGTTTCGAATGCACCACACTCGGCTTAACAGACACAGCAACCCAGAGCAGACAGCCGATCAGAGATGACTGTTTCGAATGCACCACACTCGGCTTAACAGACACAGCAACCCAGAGCAGACAGCCGATCAGAGATGACTGTTTCGAATGCACCACACTCGGCTTAACAGACACAGCAACCCAGAGCAGACAGCCGATCAGAGATGACTGTTTCGAATGCACCACACCCGGCTTAACAGACACAGCAACCCAGGACAGACAGCCGATCAGAGATGACTGTTTTAAAACATTTTGGACAATTGTAGCTTTCAAATGAAAGCAAGGTTTGATCATTTTGTCATCCTTGGCCCTGCAACACTGTCACAGAGAGGTTCACCCTGAAGGACAGATGAATGGACTTCATTTACGGGTAAAGTTAAGCCTAAATACTTTGCAATTTGCGGGTTAGGCTACTGTTGAATGAACATGAAACATGAAAATACACAACATCCCTTTGATGCATTTGATTTATCAAGCTAGAATTTTGTTTTGATGAGACACTTTTAATCTTTTGAACTGCATTTTTCAGTCATTTTGATTGTTGATATTGACATTTTGTTAGAACTTTATTATATGTGTGTGTATAATGTGTATAATAATATTTCAGTATAATAATATTATTATAATGTGTATAATAATATTTCACATAATATTATTATTATTATCATGTGTGTATGTGCATGATGCATGTGGTTCATTGGAAGAATTGTATATCCATTCTGAAAGGCTAAGGAGTTTGCATTGCAAACTACTCAGATTAAATGTGTGCTTGTATTGTTTTTTTAATGCTACCTATTGGTTATACATTTTGTCGGATGATATGAAATATGCCACCATCGGAGGCCATTGCTTGTGTATCTTGGCTACAGTGGTACTGTATTTACATTTGGTGAAAATTGTTTGTCAATTTTGGTTAATCGCCTATGTCACTGGATGTTGGAGCTATCTGTTGCATGGTGAACTTGGGCTTCATCAAGGTTTATTTGTGAGTAAATCTGGCTTTGATAATAGCCAGTGCCTACCCAGCCTCCGATCTTACCACATGTTACTGTACAGAAGTACTGATTATTTGACTTACTGGAGTTGAGGAGGATCATGGCTTTCAGACAGACATACTCCTCTCTCTGGAGGTTCAGCTCTCGAAACCTAGTGGTGGCTGCCAGTAGCATGTCAAATATAATCATGATTCCCTCCACACAGTTCCCCTCTTCCCTACAAGCACACACAGAGTGAAAGAGACATATTATATAACACTCACTCACAGACATGTACACTTGTGTAACAGTTCAGACATGTAAACTCAAAGATTGGCAAATAGATATAGCAGCACATGTGCACACCTACTATACTCAAACGCCATGCACATCCTTAGACAAGTATTACAGACACTCACATATAGACACACACTCACATATAGACAGGCCAATGGGCCTGCCTAGAATTAAGGCGCTTGGCAGTGCAGAGATATTCTAAATTCTTATGATTGGTCCACACCAAAAATTGATGTTCCGCCCCTTCCAGCCAGTGCCTCCACTCCAATGCAATCTTGACCGCCAGAAGTTCCCGATGTCCTACGTCGTATTTTCTCTCAGCGGGGTTGAGACAATGGGACAGGAAGGCACAGGGATGCAGCTTTGGGTCTTGGTCAGACCGCTGGGACAGGACGGCCCCCACTCCAATGTCAGAAGCGTTGACCTCAACCACAAACTGACAGACGGATCCGGATGGATGAGGATGGGGGCGATAGTAAACTGACGCTTGAGGTCCAAAAATGCCCTTTCAACAGGAGACCATGTGAACAACACCTTAGGAGAAGTGAGTGCAGAGAGGGGAGCCGCCAGGGTGCTGTAGCCTGAATGAAGTGGCGGTAGAAATGTTCAAATCCCAAGAAACGCTGCAGCTGCACTCTGGATGTGGGTTGGGGCCAATCCACCACCACTCTCACCTTTTCAGGAACCATCTGAACACTCCCTTCAGCGATGATGTATCCCAGAAAGGAGATAGTGGAGTGGTGGAATTTGCACTTCTCAGCTTTCACAAAAAAACTGGTTCTCTAGAAGGCTTTGAAGGACTTGACGGACATGGAGGACGTGTTCTTGAGCAGAACAGGAGAAACACGGATGTCGTTGAGATAGACAAACAGAGATCATCATGTCACAGAGCACATCATTGACCAGGGCCTGGAACACTGCTGGAGCGTTGGTGAGTTCAAACGGCATGACCAGGTGCTCATTGTGTCCACTAGCTGTGTTGAAGGCCGTCTTTCACTCGTCTCCTTTGTGTATCCGAACTAGATGGTAGGCATTCAGAAGGTCCAACTTGGAAAAGATGGTTGTTCCCTGGAGAGGTTCAAAAGCCGAGGAGAGGAGTGGTAGAGGGTAGCGATTCTTCACAGTGATGTCATTGAGGCCCCGGTAGTCAATACATGGACGCATGGTCTTGTCCTCTTTTCCCACAAAGAAGAACCCTGCGCCGGCAGGGGAAGCAAAAGTATGAATGCTCCCAGCAGCCAGAAAGTCCTAAATGTACTCCTCCATGGCCTTGGTCTCAGGGCCAGACAGGGAATATAGTCACCCACGAGGCGGTGTTGTGCCCGGGAGGAGATCAATAGCGCAATCGTAGGGACGATGCGGAGGGAGGAGCGGAAGCCTTGCTGATGAACACCTCCAGGAGGTCCTGGTATTCTGCTGGAACGAGATATCCGAGGCTTTACCAGAGACCGCAGCAGGACATCCCGGGGCAGGCTAAGCCGCCTGAAGGCAATGTGAGTGGCAGAACGGGCTCCAACCCAGGATAGGACCAGTGGTCCAGTCAATAACGGAGTTGTGCCTCTGGAGCCATGAGAATCACAAAACAACAGGAACATGGGTCAGAGTCAATGAGAAGAAGCTGTGTGGACTCACTGTGATTGCCCGACACACACAGGTTAACGGGCACCGTACTATGAGGGACCCTGCCTATGGTACGTCCGTCCAGTGCTCTGGCGTCCATGGGAACAGAGAGGAGCTGTGTGGAGATACCCAGCTCTGATACCAGAGTAGCGTCCATAAAACTCAGCTCCAGAGTCAATGAGCACTCGGAGAGATTTAGATGGGTCACCCCACAGCAGGATAACATGAAAGAGAGTACGAGTAATGGGAGTTAGAAAACTCCCAGTATGACCCACCATATTACTCTTACCTAGCGCTGCCCCGTTTCGTAGGCACAGTAAAAATGGGCACAAGGCCCAATGATTCCCGAGGGGATCCTCTCGGAAACGCAGGCGTCGGGGATTTATTGGCCTTGGGGAGAATGTTCTCATCCCTGAGAGATACAATGTAATGTATGTGGGAGTATGCATCATTTTTTTGTAAACATTTTATTTCACCTTTATTTAACTAGGCAAGTGAGTTAAGAACAAATTCATATTTACAGTGACGGCCTACACTGGCCAAACCCAGACGACGCTGGGCCAATTGTGCGCCAGTTGTGATACAGCCTGGATCAAATACGCACACTCCCACATCCATTACATTGTATCTTAGTCTCAGGGATGAGATCATTCTCTCTCCTCAAGGCCAATAAATCCTCTTACCTTCCGGACTGATCAGATTCACCCAACACCAGAACTACACCTAAATAAACCAACCCCAATGTTATAGTTTTTTGGGCTACAACACAAATATATAATTCTGACAAACAAAGTAGGACGTATGTGATTTAGAGCCATAAACCTTTTGTTTACTGACAATTCAAAAGGTGATTCAAAAGGTCAGCAGTCAGAGTTTGATATGGCCAAAATTTCAAGTCAAACTTAACTCAAGAACCTAAAAAAAACAAATCAATAAGGAATGTAAAAATAGAAGGACTGTATGTTTGAAGCAAACATTAAAATCGGTATTATTGTATTTTCAGATCATAGATGTATGGGATGTCAACCTCTCAGCAATTTAAAGGGCGAAGATACTGTAACCAAAATCATTCTCATCTTATTCTTACTGGAGCTTAGTAGTGAAATTCAGGAATTTGTACCTGTTGAGCTTTAGGTCTTCTGAGAAGATGAGTTTCCCAGGGTGGTCGACAGACCTCCACATCAGACCAAGCATCAGCACGTCCAACCAGCCACTCTCCAACTGGTGCATCTGGTACGTCAGACTCAGCTCTACAAAGCCTATAGTACACACATGCACAGATGAAAAGAAAGTGGAGGCAGTTAGTGCTCATTGTATTCTGAAGGGAGAAAAATAGGAGAGGGTCATGCTTTTTCCAATTTCAGTCAAGGGGAGGGATTAGTATTTTTTTAATCTAGTCCAGGGGAGGGTCATGCAATCTGTAATTGACGAAATTTCAATGTTCTTCAGTATTTTTGAACAAGTTGCTTATTATGATATAGAAAGTTTGGACACACCTACTCATTCAAGGGTTTTTCTTTATTTTGACTATTTTCTACATTGTAGAATAATAGTGAAGACATCAACGCTATGAAATAACACACTTGGAATCATGTAGTAACCAAAAAAGTGTTAAACAAATCAGAAATATATTTTATATTTGAGATTCTTCAAAGTAGCCTCCCTTTGCCTTGATGACAGCTTTGCAAACTCTTGTCATTCAACCAGCTTCACCTGGAATGCTTTTCCAACAGTCTTGGAGGAGTTCCCACATATACTGAGCACTTGTTGGCTGCTTTTCCTTCACTCTGTGGTCCAACTCATCCCAAACCATCTCAGTTGGGTTGAGTTCGGGTGATTGTGGAGGCCAGGTCATCTGATGCAGCACTCCATCACTCCCCTTCTTGGTCAAATAGCCCTTACACAGTGTGGATGTGTGTTTTGGGTCATCGTCCTGTTGAAAAACAAAATATAGTCCCACTAATCGCAAACCAGATGGGATGGTGAATCTCTGCAGAATGCAGTGGGAGCCATGTGTGATAGCCAACCAAAAAGCTCAAATTTGGACTCATTTACATTACATTTAAGTCATTTAGCAGACGCTCTTATCCAGAGCGACTTACAAATTGGTGCATTCACCTTATGACATCCAGTGGAGCAGGTACTTTACAATAGTGCATCTAAATCTTTTAAGGGGGGGGGGGGGTGAGAAGGATTACTTTATCCTATCCTAGGTATTCCTTAAAGAGGTGGGGTTTCAGGTGTCTCCGGAAGGTGGTGATTGACTCCGCTGTCCTGGCATCATGAGGGAGTTTGTTCCACCATTGGGGGGCCAGAGCAGCGAACAGTTTTGACTGGGCTGAGCGGGAACTGTACTTCCTCAGTGGTAGGGAGGCGAGCAGGCCAGAGGTGGATGAACGCAGTGCCCTTGTTTGGGTGTAGGGCCTGATCAGAGCCTGGAGGTACTGAGGTGCCGTTCCCCTCACAGCTCCGTAGGCAAGCACCATGGTCTTGTAGCGGATGCGAGCTTCAACTGGAAGCCAGTGGAGAGAGCGGAGGAGCGGGGTGACGTGAGAGAACTTGGGAAGGTTGAACACCAGACGGGCTGCGGCGTTCTGGATGAGTTGTAGGGGTTTAATGGCACAGGCAGGGAGCCCAGCCAACAGCGAGTTGCAGTAATCCAGACGGGAGATGACAAGTGCCTGGATTAGGACCTGCGCCGCTTCCTGTGTGAGGCAGGGTCGTACTCTGCGGATGTTGTAGAGCATGAACCTACAGGAACGGGCCACCGCCTTGATGTTAGTTGAGAACGACAGGGTGTTGTCCAGGATCACGCCAAGGTTCTTAGCGCTCTGGGAGGAGGACACAGTGGAGTTGTCAACCGTGATGGCGAGATCATGGAACGGGCAGTCCTTCCCCGGGAGGAAGAGCAGCTCCGTCTTGCCGAGGTTCAGCTTGAGGTGGTGATCCGTCATCCACACTGATATGTCTGCCAGACATGCAGAGATGCGATTCGCCACCTGGTCATCAGAAGGGGAAAGGAGAAGATTAATTGTGTGTCGTCTGCATAGCAATGATAGGAGAGACCATGTGAGGTTATGACAGAGCCAAGTGACTTAGTGTATAGCGAGAATAGGAGAGGGCCTAGAACAGAGCCCTGGGGACACCAGTGGTGAGAGCACGTGGTGAGGAGACAGATTCTCGCCACGCCACCTGGTAGGAGCGACCTGTCAGGTAGGACGCAATCCAAGCGTGGGCCGCGCCGGAGATGCCCAACTCGGAGAGGGTGGAGAGGAGGATCTGATGGTTCACAGTATCGAAGGCAGCCGATAGGTCTAGAAGGATGAGAGCAGAGGAGAGAGAGTTAGCTTTAGCAGTGCGGAGCGCCTCCGTGATACAGAGAAGAGCAGTCTCAGTTGAATGACTAGTCTTGAAACCTGACTGATTTGGATCAAGAAGGTCATTCTGAGAGAGATAGCGGGAGAGCTGGCCAAGGACGGCACGTTCAAGGGTTTTGGAGAGAAAAGAAAGAAGGGATACTGGTCTGTAGTTGTTGACATCGGAGGGATCGAGTGTAGGTTTTTTCAGAAGGGGTGCAACTCTCGCTCTCTTGAAGACGGAAGGGACGTAGCCAGCGGTCAGGGATGAGTTGATGAGCGAGGTGAGGTAAGGGAGAAGGTCTCCGGAAATGGTCTGGAGAAGAGAGGAGGGGATAGGGTCAAGCGGGCAGGTTGTTGGGTGGCCGGCCGTCACAAGACGCGAGATTTCATCTGGAGAGAGAGGGAGAAAGAGGTCAGAGCACAGGGTAGGGCAGTGTGAGCAGAACCAGCGGTGTCGTTTGACTTAGCAAACGAGGATCGGATGTCGTCGACCTTCTTTTCAAAATGGTTGACGAAGTCATCTGCAGAGAGGGAGGAGGGGGGGAGGTGGAGGGGGATTCAGGAGGGAGGAGAAGGTGGCAAAGAGCTTCCTAGGGTTAGAGGCAGATGCTTGGAATTTAGAGTGGTAGAAAGTGGCTTTAGCAGCAGCGACAGAAGAGGAAAATGTAGAGAGGAGGGAGTGAAAGGATGCCAGGTCCGCAGGGAGGCGAGTTTTCCTCCATTTCCGCTCGGCTGCCCGGAGCCCTGTCAGACCAAAGGACAGATTTCCACCAGTCTAATGTCCATTGCTTGTGTTTCTTGGCCCAAGCGAGTCTCTTCTTATTGGTGTCCTTTGGTAGTGGTTTCTTTGCAGGAATTTGACCATGAAGGCCTGATTCACGCAGTCTCCTCTGAACAGTTGATGTTGAGATGAGTCTGTTACTTGAACACTGTGAAGCTTTTATTTGGGCTGCAATTTTGGAGGCTGGTAACTCAAATTAACTCATCTTCTGCAGCAGAGGTAACTCGGGGTCTTCCTTTCCTGTGGCGGTTCTATTGAGAGCAAATTTCATCAAAGCACTTGGTGGTTTTTGCAATTGCACTTGAGGAAATTTTCTGGATTGGAAAATTTGTTCTTGAAATTTTCCAGATTGACTGAGCTTCATGTCTTAAAGTATTGATGGACTGTTATTTCTCTTTGCTTATTTGCGCTGTTCTTGCATAATACGGACTTGGTCTTTTACCAAATAGGGCTATCGTCTGTATATCAACCCTACCTTGTCACAACACAACTGACTAGCTCAAACGCAATAAGGAAAGAAATTCCACAAATGTACTCTTAACCTCTTCAGTCGACCCTCTACTTTTTTGAACATTCTGTTAAAAATCGCGCAACATTTCAGCGCCCTGCTACTCATGCCAGGAATATAGTATATGCATTTGCTTAGTCTGTGTGGATAGAAAACACTCAGACGTTTAAAAAACTGGTTAAATCACTGCTGTGGCTTTACCAGAACGGCATTTACATCGAAAAGCACAGGAAAAACTGATCACTGAAAATGGGAAAATATATCCATGCGCTACTTGAACCCATTGATAAAGGTGAACCACAATTAATTGACTGACGTTGCAGTACCTACAGCTTCCACACGGTGTCTAGAGTCTTGTCATTTCCTTCGAGTTTTTCTTGGTCAAACACATGCAGGGCACCGTATTTCCTTAGGTCTAGGACCGGATATTTTCGTTGAGTTTCTAGCCGGACATTTTTCCAGACGGACAGCTAATGATCTTTACATCGCCTCCTGATGAATTTTATCGCTATTAACGTTTACTAATACCTAAAGTTGCATTACAAACGTATTTCGAAGTGTTTTGTGAAAGTTTAGCGTCGACTTTTTGAATTTTAAAAATGACGTTACGTTTTGAAACGATGTTTTTTCGTTTATCACACAGTCTACATATAACGATATCTAGGCTTTATATGGACCGATTTAATCGAAATAAAGACCCAAATAGTGTTTATGGGACATCTAGGAGTGCCAACAAAGAAGATGGTGAAAGGTAATGAATGTTTTCTATTTTATTGTGCGGTTTGTGTAACGCCGAAATGCTAATTATTTTGTTTACGTCCCCTGTGGGTCTTTTGGGGTGTTGCATGCTATCAGATAATAGCTTCTCATGCTTTCGCCGAAAAACATTTTAAAAATCTGACTTGTTGCCTGGATTCACAACGAGTGTAGCTTTAATTCGATACCCTGCATGTGTATTTTAATGAACTTTTGAGTTTTAACTAATACTATTAGCATTTAGCGTAGCGCATTTGCATTTCCAGAGCTCTAGTTGGGACGCAAGCGTCCCGAGTAGAAGCAACAGGTTAATCGTGGATTTAAAAGCAAATACTCCAGAACACCTGAGGCTACGAACCGGTCTGTTCCCATGGGAGTGGCTGGCTGCGTACATTCCTAAAAAAAAAGTAGCCGCTATGTCTCTGCGTTTAAAAAAAAACTTGCCCCTCTTGAGAAGCCTAGTTGGGGCTACATCTAATGAACGGAAGGCCATCTTGGGTCACTGTTCTTCAGATCTCATATTATCCCTATGTGAGATTGCTTTGAATCTTCTCAAAGGACGCATTCCACTCTGACACAATTGAAAAAATTAAAGAGACAAAAGACCTCGATCAAGCTCTTTGCCAATAAAAGGGTCAGTCTTCAAAAGAAACGACATAGCATACAACAGTCTGGCGGTTTTATTCTACCTTTACTAAGTATAGCCGTGCCCTTCATCACCAGCCTTATTGCAGCCCGACGTGGTGGTTGAACACATAGGGTGATGGCCAATAAAATGTATCTGGTGCCACAACAAGAGTTGGATAGACTTAAATAAACAAGTGCAGGGGCCCCCGAAAATATCAGACAAACAGCGGAAAAGGATTTGGATACGGCCATGAAGGATATTTTGAATCAAAAAGGATTGAACCCCTATGATAAGGTCCAAAAATACACAAACCTCTTGCAAAGGTATTTGTCCTTGGTGAAACAAGGGGAGAGAGAGACAGGCCATTTAACTATTTCCCTACAGGACCCTTTAAAAGATGACGAGCCTCGCGAGAGCCACGCCCCTGTAATGCCTGTACCTGCGAGCTTACCGTCTGAAGATCAAATGCCTGTTGAAGATAAAGTTATGCATGACTTGTTAACCCATGTTCCGGCACGTAACAGGAAAAATGTTAGCTACATTATGAACAAGCTAAAAGACTCAAATGGGGCAGCTACTTGGAACGACAAAGGAGAGTTTATCCTTCAGGGGGCGGTTGTCAAGGGTTCACATATACTTGACTTGCTCAAAAGTACCACATCTGCCCACAAGGTTGCTGATGACCGAAGACCTCCAGGGTTGCTTCAGTTTCTTAAGGCCCTGGCCATCCTCAACATACCCCTCTCAGGTGTACCCAACTATAAGATTTGGCAACAGATTCACTCTTTAAAACACAAACCTTCACCGAGATACAGCACCCCTAAAGATGCCACAAAACCCTTGCATCCTTATGAAATGAATGACGATAACCCATTTACCCCACTGAACGCCTCTGGACCTTTCCCTAATCCCGATCTCTCTGGGTGGTTAGCCTTTTGAATGACTTGAATGACTATGATTAAATTCAATCAATTTTATTTGAAAAAATAAGCAACTTAACATTTGTGGCATTCTTGAAACATTTGGCGTGAGCATACGCCTTGATTACACGTTCTTAAAGGATACACATTTGAACACTTTTGATATTTTCTAACAAAACAAGCTACAACTTTATCATTACTTCTTAAATCATCCTTATAAAGAGACATAACATCTTCAAAAGAAACTCCCCGGGCTCTTTGGCATAGGTAGAATACACAGTGTTGACCGCATGTCGTTGAAAGGGTATCTTGCACCTGTTTGATGTTGTAGTATATCTTTGAGCCGTTTTTGGTCAGAAATTCTTTAATAGATTTGGGGAAATGTGAAAAACCGGGGGGAAAGCCATAGGAATCAAAAAAAGTTGAGATTTTTCTTCCTCCTTCCTCTTCTAATGTCACAGCTAGCCAATGTTCACCCGCATGTTTTCACCGGCATGTTTTTAGGATGGGTATTGACAATAAACATTGCAGGCCGCACCTTCCATTTCTCCATAGGTAATTCATCACAAGCCAACACTCCGCAAAATTGTTTTCCAATCAGTCGGCTCATCAGCCCTTCCAACTCTTGGGTATTCATGTCTTTGCTCAACGATCCTTAATAATAATCTACTAAAACCTGTCTTCGGCTATTCACCTCCAAGATTGAATCAGAGCAGGCATAAACAATCATGCTAACGGTACAGGCTAAAGGTGTACGGAAACGCATTTCCAGCCTGAGGTTACCTTGGGACACCACAGAAAGATTTCCTGAGGTGTCATCATCTGGGGATAAATTGAAAGCATACATTGTGTAACCCTCTGCAAAATCATTTCTGTCAATAGGTAAAGAGAGATCTTTTAGATGCCTCCCGGTAGCCAGGAATAGATTGTAAAATTCTTGCACAGATATGTTGTTATTAAATTGCGGTAGGAAAGCCTTAGCAGGGACCTGACGTCCGTCCTGACACAGAGCGACATACTCTGCATTGAAGTGTTGAAAATTAAATGGGTTTTTATTTAAGCTGCCCCTATTGGAGGCGTGATCAACCAAACCTATAACCACGTATCGCGGTAAAGGGCCTAGAAATGGGTTTTCTTGACTGCAGATTCTGCTGCCCACAGGTATGCTAAAGGTTTTCATGGTAATTCTTTGGAGAGGGTAAAGGGCATTTCCTTTCAGCAAAGCCTGTGAGTGACCCAGACGAACTGCCGGAGATACCGATACTTTTTTAATAAAAAGCGTGGCCCCCAACACTTTTAAGCTAAAGTCCCCATCCGTTGCAGACATTAGGCAAAACTCATCCTTGGCCCTGGTTAATTTTAGTCTTAAATCAACCCCATTTAAGAGTAAACGTTCTTGAAAGAAAATGTCAGAGTGTATAGGGCCTAGCAGATGAAACTCTCGAGATTCTGCACAGTAGCGAGCCCGTGCGGCCAGGCCTTTATTTGCACCGGTGGATGGGTCTGTCGATTCCATAGAGCCTCCTGCAGTATCCTTGCTAAAAAGCCCTGCGCTGAATTGGGTCTTGAGAGTGTCTTCAGAGTAGTTGAGTAAGCATTCCATGATGGCATGGTATGGGTATGTGGCACTGCTTTGACTGATTAGACGTTCCCCCAAAGTCACATCCACTTGGGAGAAGATGGTGGCCACTGGGTAATTAATGAGACTCACTTTGGCATCGTTTGCAATATCAGTACCATCTATTTTGGTCACTTTTAGACGCAAATGCACCAAGGTGTTGTTGAGGTCCAGATAGTTGTCACCGTGGCCTGGTATGAAAAACTCTATGGGGCCGTTGTCTGTAATGGCAGAGAGTGGGGCTATCTCCACATAACTGGACCACTCTACTGAATGTTGGGTTAAGGGGGCCGTGAAAAGATCGAGCTCTGTTTTTATAGCTTCAGAGGACATGCGGTGTAAAAGAGCCATGGTGCTTGTTCTTTTAGAAAATACTTCCGAGTATTCTTTTTACCGTCTTTGGTCCAGACCTCCTCACTTTACCCCGTCTTTGACTAACTGAGTTTCTTTTAACCGTTAACCTCTGTTTTTTAGGCGCAAGCCTTCGCCTTATACCCGGAGGTCTCTTTTTCGGTCTTCGAAACAACATCATCAACCCCGAGCCTTCTTGACTCTCGACATCTGGTGACGCCCTTCTGGTTATCGCATTGGCGACAACCTCACTTACTATATTTTTTGCTGCTGATTTTAGATGCGGTTTGGCTATGCTGAAGCCTCTCTTCATAAACGGTAAAACCATCCTAAAGAGGTTACGAAATATCCCTCCGATCCCCGAACCATACATTGTGGGCGATCCATAATATCCTGGTAACCCATTACCCACTTGATCCACATAGTATGTGTGGATCCATAATTTTAATTTAGATGTATTATGTATATAAAATATATAATACTAATATTATATATGTAGAGAGGTTTTGGTGGGTCTAAAGTGGAGTTTTACAATCGTTTTACCATAAGTAAATTCAATGTTTTCGT
The DNA here is from genome assembly GCF_034236695.1 of Oncorhynchus nerka. Lineage (NCBI taxonomy): Eukaryota > Metazoa > Chordata > Actinopteri > Salmoniformes > Salmonidae > Oncorhynchus > Oncorhynchus nerka. The sequence goes on from NC_088407.1 coordinate 64,112,369, forward strand.
TCTGATCCGTTTTAAGCTCAACAAGAATGTTTTCAATATATTTCTTGCCTACAGGTACGTAGTGTGGCTTGTCGTAGGTGACAGTGACTATGTCGCCGTCCTTTCCGTCTATATGAACCGTTCTCAGGAGTGGCACACAGCTGTCTCCGACCCTTTGATAGGATATGATGTCGGTATACACAAATATGTTGTAAAATCCTGCATGTATATCCGCGGGGAATGGGAATAATTTATCTCTCACATTCGTCCATTTATTGGGCCCCATCCCCAACATGTATGCTAAATTACCTCCGGTCTTTATCCCCCCGGAAGCATCTCCTGAGATTTGTACCCTTTTATGTATAGGGTTGTACATCAGGAATATTTCCATACTGTTCTGCGATAGACGTTCATTCAACTCGGAGACGAGCCTTTCGACGGTTCTATAGAACCCTTTTTTAACCTTAATAAATTTTGCAGGTTCCGACTTTTTGAAATAAAATTCCCGGTCCTTATCTTTGATATTATACCAGCTATGGGGGTATGTAATCTCGCTGAGCCCTACTTCCCAGGCCTCTGATAACTCTATAGGCTTTGGAAAATTGGTTGTATAATTAGAACTCTGATTATTACGATATATATGTGCGGACGCATTACTGGGGAGAGTCAGGTAGAAGCCGCTGTGTTCCATTATGCCCTCCGGTGTACACCCGAATGAGGATGTATTTTATCATGCATGGGGGTTTAAATTAACCCCTGTTGCCTCCACTACATCCTTCTCTAATACCCAGCTGTTGAAATTTAGCGGCCAGTTTTTCCAGCGGACCAGCACCCATTTTTGACCGTTCTCTCTCTTTTGATCTAGAATCTCATCTACGTGAAACACCTTGTCTTTACCAACCTTTACCTTCTGTAATTCCTGCTCATAAAAAGATCCCGCTATAAGTTCCCCGTCATAATCTTTTAATGTGTAGACCGGGGGTATGCGCGGCAGACATTCTGTAACCGTGAAAAGCTTGTCACTGTATCCTTGCACGTATTTTTTATCGAAAACACCCCTCAACTTGGATATACGAACCAAGTCCCCCACAATAAATGTAAAATGTATTTTTTTCTTACGTCGAAGGGGGAGCAAACCATACAGATTTTTAAAGACTTGAAAAGAGTTTTCCGAAGAGACCTCGGAGGGTTTCATCCTTATACTTTTATGATAACTATTGTTATACCCAATTACTAAATCTTGAACTATATCGATATATCTATGCGTGTTGTGAGCTGTAAAGTAGCGCCACATCCGCTCCTTCAGAGTTCGGTTAAAGCGTTCAACCACAGAAGCTTTCAAATCCGATCCTGTAGCAAAATGTACTATATTGTGCTTTTTCACGAGTTTCTGAAAGGTCTTTTTAAAAAATTATTTTCCGCCATCGGTCTGCACTTTCTTGGGGGCGCCTCCTTCCTTCAAGATAGAGGCAAATGCCCGGGTCACCACAGCGCCGCTCTTATTTTTTAAGACCCGGACAAAAGCTATTTTAGAGAAAATATCTATGACAGTTAGCATGTAGCGGTTTCCTTCATTTTTATCTGCAAGGGCCTGCATGTCACATAGATCAGCCTGAAATTGGGACAATGGGTGTGTAGAAAAAACTCTATTTCTAGGAAAATGTATTCTTACGGGTTTATGTAGAGTGTGAGCATCCTGTTCGGATAGCCACTCATTGACTTTAGCCTCGCTTAACCTGTGACCTGTTTCTTCGGCTAAAGCGCGCTGTAAACGTTCCTTACCCCCATAAGACCCCGGGTTAGAGGGATTATAATAAATGTTTTTCAAAATCTGCTCTGCCATCCTTCTTGCCTCTCTGAGGTACAATAACGTTAATGAGCGACTTTCAAATAACAACAACATTTCATTTTCATTTTTGGGATTTTTATTTTCAGGAAAACATTAGGTATTACGTATACAGACAATCCCTAATTCGTTGCAGGATACATGCCCCCCCTTTCTCTATGATCGAATCATGTAAAACCTTGTATATTTGGCTTAGATTAACAGGTTTGTTTCGCTGAATTTTTACAACAGACACATCAGTTATAAAAGTATATAAACAACAAATATGATACATGTTACAATTAAAGGGTGTTTCAAACAAATAAAGTAAAATCTTAGACAAGGTTGTTTCTAGTTCTTCAGAATCACCACCAAGCCGGGTTACCATTTGTGTCCATTGTAGACACTCGCCCGCATGTCGTACATGATTCATGATTTGGTCCATTTTCAAAACACGCTCTACATTAGCCCCGGAATTGGGGGTTGTGTAGAACGAGACATTGTTCACTTTATTTTCAATAATTTGATGCATAACACTTGTAAGTTCTCTCAAAAGAAAAAAATGTATTTATTCTCTTTAACATCATATACACATAGTTACCCATTGCTCTACATCTAAATAACAAAAATGTCACTCGGTCTCTTGGGGTTTATTGAGCCAGAAAGTCATCACATCAGACACCACAGCCTCCCGGTATTTGTTATCCTCCACCAGGGTGTGTCGGATTTCTTTGAGTTTCTCGTGTATGTGAATCGCCTCCTTCAGCTCGTGTAGGAATGCCTCGGTTACCCCGTAAACTCTGGGGATAGACGGCACAAGGCCCATAGCCTCCAGGGCTCTGACCAGCGATGGTATAAACCGGCAGGACCAAAGTCTTTTCACCAGCGCCTCAAAATTGTTGAAGAAGTAGTATCTTGGGGGGTCGTATAGGCATGGATGCCTGCGCTGGCTGGGGTGATTAATCTCACAACCGATGCATTTTTCTCGTATATATTCTCCAATCACCACGTCTAAAAGCGTGGCTACTGAGGCCTTGATTGTGTCCAGAAAAATAGTACTGACCACCCCATCAAACACGTCCTCAGGTTGTATACATGTAGGGGGTGTCGAGGGTCTTGCCAGGGGGGAGTAGAATGGAGGGCTGCGAGGCATACAATCCTTAGTGTCGGGAGCCCAGGCCGTTTCGGAGTTCGGGTATACATTAGGAATATCCATGGTCAATGCGTAGGTTAAGAACTGTAGGTTTTAAGAACCATCCTTTTATTGTTGAACCAGCACTCGGGGTATCTGGGCGGTGTTAACAACACCGCTTACCTCGGTTTCTTTGGGGGCTGCCTCTCCTGACGTTGTATCTTCTTGAGGCTGCTTTGAGTCGTAATCCTCCGGATTCGTATATATTATGCACTTCTTTAGCCGAACAATGCTCTGGCGCAACATTTTCAATTCCATTAAAGGCCAGCTTTTAAAGGGGATAAGCATTCGAAGCCGGAAATCCCCGTCCGAACCGCCATCCCGGATGTTTTGGTTTCGGATTTCCGCTGTACTGACATAGAACTCAACGCAGCCGCAGGGAAGTCCATTCTTTCTCTGTATTTTCACCCTGTGAAATACTCTTCCTGAAGTGTCCGGGGTACCTTCCCAACGGGTCTCGTAGCCTGTGAACAAGCTGTAACCCTTGGTGATACGGCTCAGTTCGGGACACAAAACCTGTCGAAAAACCGTCCAGTCTTCAACCCCATAAGTCACGCCTAATTTCTGGTCGGTATATTCTTCTCCTTCGGCTAACGTATAGAGTTTCACGCTACAGGCCAAGTAATCAAACAGATACCCCCAATGCTGTCCATTAGACATCAACACTTCATCTTTCAGCGCAGTTGCGGGAAGTATCTGGGTTCTATACACATTTAGAAACCGCTTTTTTGGTGCATCGTATATTGCGGCTGTATACTTTGCCCTTTCTCTATGTTTCAGACGCGGTCCTGCCTCTGATGCTACAGTCATCACAGCTTTACCACTGATCGCAAAATCCATGTTTAAAAAATAGGGTTTACGGTTCTGGGTTCGCAAGCCTTGTTCTGGACATCTATAATGCTGATGCCCCAGCGCTATAGCACCAGACATTCCTGCTTCATCAGATAACAAACATAAGGGAGATAAATCTGGGGGGGTGGGGGGGACATACATGCTCCCAAAAGTTCAAACACTCAAACACCCCCACACAACCAGACCCCCCTACTCATCAAACACCTTGAATACTTCAAGGCATGACATATAGATATAAAATAACAAACACCCTCTAACACATGACCACACGAACAGGGGGACCGGGGCGGGGGCACATATTTAAACATGCACGTGTCATCATGACGTAGGGGTAGTCCGGGGTATACCCCATGGAAGTGACTCTCAGAGCCATCAGATCATTTCGTCCACAGACTTGTTCTTCCAACGCATATCCGGGCAGCCTTGAACCACTCAGGGCGCGTTCCATTTGACACAAAGCTAGCCTTATTTTAAGCCATTCTCGCATCCTTAGTGCTGGAGAAAAAGGCTCGGGTTCTGCACGATAAAAGGGTTGGGACACGCTGTCTGTGAATATCTTAACCGTAGATTCCTCCGGGTTGAATATGTACGAAATATGTCCCTCGCTTGTACACAAAAATCCTTTAAAACATTCGGGAGCCTCAAGCAAAATATCCTCCAGGCTTTTGGTGTTGGATTCATGACATGAGCTACAGAGCACTCCGAGAATTCCCCTTGTAGACATATTTTAGATGTTTAATATTCAGGTCTTAAAAATGGCTTGTTCTGGACATTTATAAAGCCTAGGCCCCAGATACATAACCCTGGACATTCCTGCTTCATAGATAACAACCATAAGGGAGATAAAACTGGGGGTGGGGGGACATACACTGTCCCAAAAGTTCAAACATTCAAACCCCACCGTCCCCAGTTCAACCAGCCCCCCTAGACATCAAGCAACAGGCCTACCTCAAAGCATACCATAGAGCTATAAAATAACACACACCCTCTAACACGTGAACACATGAACAGGGGGGGGACGGGCCGGAGGCCCATATTCAGACATGTACACGTCATCATGACGTACGGTCATCAATCAATCATTTTGACCCGTGCCGTCTACTGTATTCTCTCTACTGTTCCCTGTGCTCTACACAATACATATCTGTTTATTTTATGTGATGATAAAAGGCTCATACAATACAAATATTTATTTATTTATTTTCTTTCACAGTGATAGCGACTCCGACTGGGAGCCCTGTTGCCAAGCTGCCCGCTCTACCTCTGCCCCCTCTACTCCTGCCTCCAGTGGTGTTCATATGCCACAGTTCATTACTGCAGGCATGACTGTGTCTCAGGGCCAAAAGGGCACAGCATAGAGGTGTCGTTGTGTTCTGTGTCGCATGAACTGCACCACTTGTAAAGCAGAGGCAAACTGAACATCAGAAAGAGACTGCTATGGGACATGGCACAGGCAGCAAAATATTGTGTAGAGGACTTCCAAAGGGTGTACTCTTTTTTTAAAAATATTTATTTTCTATATATATATATATATATATATATATATATATATATATATTTTGTGTGTGTTAGAATTGCTTTTTGATATGTTGTATATAGTTATAGGTCATTTCACCAATACGGCCACTTGGGTACATTTGGACAACTTGTGTGGGATATCTGGGTGACTTCATGCTAAATGTCATGTAGCTCACCCATTCCTGAAGTTATCAGTCTGAAACCTTGCACACCTACAGTTGCCCTCTTGTGTTATCCATCAAAATTATCTCCAGCATCCTATCTGACTGTGTGGTCTGACTGACTCTATTCTAGTACATGTTAAAGATGATGCTACAACAATAAAAAAACAGAAAACGTATACAATTAACATTTACACAAACTTCAGAATGTTTCCATTCAAATGATACTAAGAATATGCATATCCTTGCCTCTGGGGCTGAGCTACAGGCAGTTAGATTAGGGTATGTCTTCAGGCGGAAATTGAGAACAAGGGATGCAGTTAATTGAAATGCATTCCAGGTGACTATCTCATTACGCTGGTTGAGAGAATGCCAAGAGTGTGCAAAACTTTCATCAATTCAAAGGGTGGCTACTTTGAAGAATCTCAAATATATTTGTATTAGTTTAACACATTTTTGGTTACTACATGTTATTTCATAGCATGGATGTCTTCACTATTATTCTACAGTGTAGAAAATAGTTTTTTTTAAACAAAAAAACCTTGAATGAGTAGTTGTGTCCAAACTTTTGACTGGTACTGTATATCGATGTGTTCCCCATTTCTCATTCTCCACTGGACGCACAATATAAATGTAGTTCTGTTTATTAATTCTACCATTTAAATAAACAAGCATACACAAAACTTGAAAAGCCATACATGCACATGAGTAAAATTATTGAGGATAATACACAATAACGTCTGGGACTTATTCCCATTCTGGTCCTCTTGAGACAAGACGGCAAGTTAAGATCCAACACGGTTGCAAACAGTATTACAGCGAGATAATAAAACCTAAAAATGAAGAAGAACATCTATGATATCGTTGCAGTTGCATCGCAAGGTACACAGAAGACATCAAATTGTTTTTTGCCCAGAGAGGATATTGTTTTTATGGTTAGAGGCAACACATTCCTCTCTGAGACTACAGTGTAGAAGATCTTTCCCACGATTACACCTGAACCTGTATAAGCCCACATTAGCGTCACCTGATCTGGTGCTGTGATTGTGTGCATCCCTAACATGGGGAAAGTAATCAGCTAGATATCTGGGCGCAGAATCATCAATACTCCTGATAACCAAACCCAGTCTAATCTGGGACACCTTAGCCTCAACAGGCAGCCAGTTGAGTTCCTGAAAGCAGCTCCTGCCTGTGAGTATGTGGACTCACCTTCAACACTACCCTGATCAGCTTATTGTGGAATATTTTGAGTTTCCCCTTCAGAAACGTATATAAGCCCCCTAACCAGGAAGTATTAGTGTAGTCAAAATGGCATTGAATGAGGGCAGTGGCTAGCACTGTCATGGAATCCTTATCAAGCAGCTTGGACTTTCTAGCCAAAAATGTAGTCCTGGCATTAACCTTCCCTAGCACTTTAGTGGCCATGCTCACCCCTATCAAGCTTCCGGCATCCCTGCTAGCTAACAGAGGTTTTTAGTAGTCAGCACCTCACCTCCTAACTCCGATCTGATTTCATGATTTCAGAGGACCTACACAATTTAGTTCTGGACCCCAAAATATTTGCCTCAGTTTCACCTAAGTGCAGAGATACACTATATATACACAAAGTATGTGGACCTCCCTTCAAATTGGTGGATTTGGCTATTTCAGCCACACCCCATTGCTGACAGGTGTATAAAATCGAGCACACCGCAATGCAATCTCCATAGACAAACACTGGCTGTAGAATGGCCTTACTGAAAAGCTCAGTGATTTTCAACATGGCACTGTCATAGGATGCCACCTTTCCAGCAAGTCAGTACGTCAAATTTCTGCCCTGGTAAAGCTGCCCCAGTCAGCTGTAAGTGCTGTTATTGTGAAGAGGAAACTTCTAGAAGCCGCAAAGTGGTAGGCCACACAAGCTCACAGAACGAGTCCGCAGAGTGCTGAAGTGCGTAGCGTGTGAAAATAAATAATGTCCTCAGTTGCAACACTTACTACTGAGTTCCAAACTGCCTCTGGAAGCAACGTCAGCACAATAACTGATCGTTGGGAGCTTCCGTGGCCGAGCAGTCGCACACAAGCCTAAGATCACCATGCACAATGCCAAGCTTCAGCTGGAGTGGTGTAAAGTTTGCCGACATTGGACTCTGGAGCAGCTTCATCATCTGGCAGTCCCACGGACTAATCAGTCCAACGGACTAAGGCACATATCTCATCACCGTTCCAATCCTTCCTGACAGAATAATTGTCCATCTCAATTTCACAAACAGATTAATCCAACCATGTCTCTGTAAAACATAAGACACCCACCTCTGATTTGCGAACCAACAGGCGTATCTCATCCATCTTCAGTAGTAAGATTTGGACATTTAATTGCACAAAATGTAAACCTTTCTTCCCAAAGGCCTTGCTGAATTCTCGATCCACTTGAAACTCGCCTCCCTGTGCACTATGGAGCACCCCTCCCCATGTTCATGCATTGCCAGCTCACCTTCCGCTGCCCCGTTGTCCACACCACCACATCCCCAGTCTATCGCCTCTGCGCTGCTGTGGAGCCCCCCTCCTTTGGTGCACTCTCCATCCTACAGTGGTTCGTCCTATAAAAGTTCCAGCATACTGCGGCACAGCTTGCATGGTGCCGCAGAATTCTATGGCACTTTATTTAAGTACTTTATTTTAGCCCAGTACTGTAACCTACTCCCGACCATACAACTTGACGGGCTATTTATCTAAAGGATCCCCATGTTGTGTGGGCACGCGGGAAACCAGTGTTCTTATTACAGTATCTTTGCCCTTTAAATTGCTGAGAGGTTGACATCCCATAAATCTATGAGCTATCTGAAAATACAATAATATTAATACCGATATTGTTTGCTTCAAACATACAGTCCTTGTATTTTTACATTCCTTATTGATTTGTTTTTTTTAGGTTCTTGAGTTAAGTTTGACTTTGAATTTTGGCCATATCAAACTCTGACTGCTTGTCACGGCAGTTAAAAGAAGAGGACCAAGGTGCAGCGTGGTGAACGTACATTTTCTCTTTATTTGGAAAATGTAGCCGAACAAAACAATAAACACTACAAAAAAACAAACCGTGAAGCTATGTGCCCAAACAAAGTAAACTTCCCACAAAGACAGGTGGAAAAAGGGCTAGCTAAGTAGGGTTCTCAATCAGAGACAACGATAGACAGCTGTCCCTGATTGAGAACCCTACCCGGCCAAAACATAGAAATACAAATAATAGAATACCCACCCCAACTCACACCCTGACCAAACCAAACTAGAGACATAAACAGATTCTCTAAGGTCAGGGCGTGACACTGCTGACAAAGCACCTTTGAATTGTCAGTTAACAAAAGGTTTATGGCTCTAAATCACACATGTCCCACTTTGTTTGTCAGAATTATATATTTGTGTTGTGGCCCAAAAAACTATGACATTGGGGTGTGTTAAGTATTAAACATTGTTTATTTAGTTGTAGTTCTGATGTTGGGTGAATCTGATCAGTCCGGAAGGTAAGAGGATTTATTGGCCTTGAGGAGAAGGAACTCGTCCCTGTGACTAAGATATAATGTAATGGATCTGGGAGTGTGCGTATTTGATCCAGGCTGTATCACAACCGGCACACAATTGGCCCAGCGTCGTCCGGGTTTGGCCAGTGTAGGCCATCATTGTAAATATGAATTTGTTCTTAACTGACTTGCCTAGTTAAATAAAGGTTACACTAAGAACATAACATTTCCATACCCTAATTGTATAATTGTAGTCTAACCAATACCCAAACGGAGATTCAGTGAAAATAAACATCTCATTGATTTATCAAGACCAGTCCCCATGCTTGTCTCAGAGCAGCGTGAAATGGTGCTAAAATAGTTGTAGGCTATTGCTTCAAATCCTATTGCTTCTAACTTCAATATGCTCTTCAAATAAATAAGACCTACACCACTTTTACCAGCACATTACTCAACACTAGTGAGACTCATGTTGCCTGGCAGAGTTCCTCTGTCCAGTGTCTGTGTTCTTTTGCCCAGCTTAATCTTTATTTTTATTGGTCAGTCTGAGATATGGCTTTTACTTGCAACTCTGCCTAGAAGGCCAGCATCCCGAAGTCGTCTCTTCACTGTTGATGTTGAGACTGGTGTTTTGCCAGTACTAGTTAACTTCTTGAGTGTAGGGGGCAGGATTTTCGTTTTTTTGGCTAAAAAACGTACCCATTTGAAACGGCCTATTTCTCAGGCCCAGAAACTAGAATATGCATATAATTGTCAGATTAGGAGAGAAAACCAAAACTGTCAAAATATTGTCTGTGAGAATAACAGAACTGATATTGCAGGCGAAAACCTGAGGAAAATCCAACAAGGAAGTGCTGTTTTTCCTGAAAGTTCTCTGTTCCATTGGATGCCTTGCCTCCATTTAAAGGGATATCAACCAGATTCATTTTCCTATGGCTTCCTCAAGGAGTCAACAGTCTTTAGACATAGTTTCAGGCTTTTATTTTGAAAAAGTGAGTGAGAAAGATCACATCGCGTCAGTGGATAGCTGGGTGTTTGAGAGTTTTGCTTGCGCAACAGAGTGGGGTAGCCATTGTCTCTCCCTCTCCTATTGAAAAAGCTACAGTCCCGGTTGATATATTATCGATTATATATTTTAAAAACAACCTGAGGATTGATTATAAAAAACGTTTGACACGTTTCTGTGGACATTACGGATACTATTTGGAATTTTTGTCTGCGATGTCATGACCGCTCGAGCCTGTGGATTTCTGAACATAACGCCCCAAACAAATGGAGATATTTTGGATATAAAAATAATCTTTATGGAACAAAAGGAACATTTATTGTGTAACTGGGAGTCTCGTGAGTGCAAACATCCAAAGATCATCAAAGGTAAGCGATTTAATTTATTGCTTTTCTGACTTTCGTGACCAATCTACTTGGCTGCTAGCTGTTTGTAATATTTTGTCTACTGAGAGAGATGTTCTTACATAAACGCTTGTTATGCTTTCGCCGAAAATCTGTATTGAAATCTGACATGCCAGGTAGATAAACAACAAGCTAAACTGTGTTTTGCTATTTTGCACTTGTGATTTCATGAAAATTTAATATTTTTAGTAAATACATTTGAATTTGGTGCACTGCAATTCAGCGGGTGTTGATGAAAATGATCCCGTTAACGGGATGGGTGCGTCAAGAAGTTAATGAAGCTACCAGTTGATGACTTGTGAGGCGTCTGTTTCTCAAACTAGACACTCTAATGTACTTGTCCTCTTGCTCAGTTGTGCACCAGGGCCTCCAACTCCACTTTCTATTCTGGTTAGAGCCAGTTTGTGCTGTTCTGTGAGGGGAGTAGTACACAGCGTTGTACGAGATCTTCAGTTTTCTTGGCAATTTCTTCTCAGAATATGAATAGACTGACGAGTTTCAGAAGAAAGTATTTGACCATTTTGAGCCTGTAATCGATCCCACAAATGTTGATTCTCCAGATACTCAACTAGTCTAAAGACTGCCTGTTTTATTGCTTCTTTAATCAGGAGTGATGGTTGCTTATAATGGGCCTCTGTACGCCTATGTAGATATTCCATTCAAAATCAGTCGTTTCCAGCTACAATAGTCATTTACAACATTAACAATGTCTACACTGTATTTTTGATCAATTTTATGTTATTTAATGAACAGAAAATTGGATTTTCTTTCAAAAACAAGGAAATTTCTAAGTGACCCCAAACTTTTGAATGGTAGTGCATATTGTTCTGCTAATAACATGGTTTATAATATATCTGTGAGAATATCCAAGGGACTTTTATATCATAAAAAATTAATAACATTCACCTTGTTTAAAAAATAACAATATTTTGGAGATGATTTTGTTTTCAAATAATGTAAAATTAGTGAGAAAAGGCCATTCTTGAACATGGGGTGAGACATTGTTACTCATTTGTAAATAAAGCCAGTTTGTTATTTAGAATGATTTATTTCGGTTTTTAGAGGGAAAGAAATAAAAAATGTCTTATACCATTGCGCCACTCAGGCACTGTACAATGTGACCGGTCAGGAGTGAGCTACAATACTACAGCAAGAGCAAAATAAAAGAATTAAAAACCTTAGTGTAACAACAGTTTTAGTAAGTAATACTGAAGTCCTGCACAATTATCAGTTTCTATTTAGGTTTATGTCACCCATTCATTGTAAGTTAGAGACACAGTAGGACCCAAAAGCATAATCAGTGCTCCAACTTCCCCTTGCGCTAGTCTGGAGCAATGAAGTAGTGATACGGGGTACCGTACTAAACCACAAATTACCTCTTAAGTCCTGTAGCATAATAGCAAAACATTTAGTGGAGCAACCACTGTAGGTGAGTCCTCTGGTCCCACTCCACCTTCAATGATCACATATCCCCGCGGGTACAGCACACCGACAGCAAAGGTAAGTTTCATTGACCCCATGCCCAAAGCTAGTATCACTGCATTTTAGATGAATCAACTGCACACATTCCCAAATCTTTTTCCAGTGATGTTTAAAACAAACAAAGTAATACAAAAAAGTGCTGCCACCAATGCCGAATTTGCCGATCGCCATTTTATGCCTTTCAGTACAAACCATTACGCAACGTAACAAACGTTCAATTGAACTAAACTCACCCCGCCTATAGGCAATTTAGTGTGGTCTCAATCAAATGATACATAGCCTATAGGAACAGGTGTTTCTTATCCTACGAGGTCCGGAGCCTGCTGGTTTTCTGTTCTACCTGATAATTAATTGCACACACCTGGTGTCCCAGGTTTAAATCACTACCTGATTAGAGGCAACAATAAATAAAAAACGCAGTGGAACTGGCTTCGAGGTTCAGAGTTGAGGTTGAGTGCTATAGGCTACGAAGTGAATGCTTGGAGAAGCAGGGAGCAAAGTTTTATTTCTGAGATAGCTGCTGGGATGGTGTAAATAAAACTAGGCTACATTACACTTTACTAACAACAAGAGTGCTTTGTGAAGGAGCCTATTTCTTGCTGTTTAAGAAATAAGAGGTAGGCCTACATGTTTGACAGACGGAATTAGGCGATAGGCTGCTATATCAATATCAATTCCTTCACCCACCACCAGGCACTCTTTAACTAAATATTCTACCTCAGTGTCAGAGAAGGGCTGTTAAAACCAAGACTCAAATGGATGGGTATGAGAGGGTATGCTATAGGCCTACCTTTTATTAAAGAAAATGGCAAAAAGCACAGGCCTACTCCTTGTTAGCTGATCAGTGTCCCTTCCAGGGGACGGTTGAGCTAATGTAGGCTAATGCGATTAGTATTTGGTTGTAAGTAACAAGAACATTTCCCAGGACATAGACATATCTGATATTTGCAGAAAGCTTATATTTTTGTTAATCTAACTGCACTGTCCAATTTACAGTAAGATATTATCATGCTATTGTTTGAGGAGGGCACAATTTTGAACATGAAAAGTTATTAAAACTTGTTGAGGACAGGGGGCAGTATTTTCACTTTGGATGAAATGCGTGCCCATAGTGAACTGCATCCTACTCTGTCCTAGATTGCTAATATATGCATATTATTATTACTATTGGATAGAAAACACTCTGAAGTTTCTAAAACTGTTTGAATTATGTCTGTGAGTATAACAGAACTCTTCCAAACAAGAAGTGAAATTCTGAATGTGGGTCAAATTTGACAAATTTGACGTTTTGTTTCTTTGACATTCAGGGAAGTAATCTAATTATGTCACTATCAAATGATTAAGCTATTCACTTTCTGTACAATAGAAGATATTTAAACACAGATAGCATTTAGGGAAACACTTGTGACCTCTCATTGGGTTAAGCCACGGTAGAAGAGAGGCCAGCAGTTAAAGCTTCAATTTTTCTGCATCGGCAGGCCTACTCTGTCTGTGGTGGAAAGGTAGGCCTAACTTTTGAAAGTACCATGCTCAGATTCTTAATGACTTCCTAGCCACGTGCTTCTACATCTGCATTGCTTGCTGTTTGGGGTTTTAGGCTGGGTTTTTGTACAGCTCTTTGTGACATCGGCTGATGTAAAAAGGGTTTTATAAATACATTTGATTGATTGATTCTAAGATTTCTTTATAGACTGCTTAAAAAAATAAAGGGAACACTAAAATAATACATCCTAGATCTGAATGAATGAAATATTCTTATTAAATACTTTTTTCTTTACATAGTTGAATGTGCTGACAACAAAATCACACACAAATGATCAATGGAAATCAAATTTATCAACCCATGGAGGTCTGGATTTGGAGTCACACTCAAAATGAAAGTGGAAAACCACACTACAGGCTGATCCAACTTTGATGTAATGTCATTAAAACAAGTCAAAATGAGGCTCAGTAGTGTGTGTGGCTTCCACGTGCCGGTAAATCAAATCAAATCAAATGTTATTTGTCACATACACATGGTTAGCAGATGTTAATGCGAGTGTAGCGAAATGCTTGTGCTTCTAGTTCCGACAATGCAGTAATAACCAACGAGTAATCTAGCTAACAATTCCAAAACTACTACCTTATACACACAAGTGTAAAGGGATAAAGAATATGTACATAAAGATATATGAATGAGTGATGGTACAGAGCGGCATAGGCAAGATGCAGTAGATGGTATCGAGTACAGTATATACATATGAGATGAGTATGTAAACAAAGTGGCATAGTTTAAAGTGGCTAGGGATACATGCATTACAAAAAGATGCAGTAGATGATAAAGTACAGTATATACGTATAAATATGAGAAAAATAATGTAGGGTATGTAAACATTATATTAAGTAGCATTGTTTAAAGTGGCTAGTGATATATTTTACATCAATTCCCATCCATTCCCATTATTAAAGTGGCTGGAGTTGAGTCAGTGTGTTGGCAGCAGCCACTCAATGTTAGTGGTGGCTGTTTAACAGTCTGATGGCCTTGAGATAGAAGCTGTCTTTCAGTCTCTCGGTCCCAGCTTTGATGCACCTGTACTGACCTCGCCTTCTGGATGATAGCGGGGTGAACAGGCAGTGGCTCGGGTGGTTGTTGTCCTTGATGATCTTTATGGCCTTCCTGTGACATCGGGTGGTGTAGGTGTCCTGGAGGGCAGGTAGTTTGCCCCCAGTGATGCGTTGTGCAGACCTCACTACCCTCTGGAGAGCCTCTCACTACCCTCTGGAGAGCCTTACGGTTGTGGGCGGCTCCGCAGTTGCCGTACCAGGCGGTGATACAGCCCGACAGGATGTTCTCGATTGTGCATCTGTAAAAGTTTGTGAGTTTTTTTGGTGACAAGCCGAATTTCTTCAGACTCCTGAGGTTGAAGAGGCGCTGCTGCGCCTTCTTCACCATGCTGTCTGTGTGGGTGGACCAATTCAGTTTGTCTGTGATGTGTACGCCGAGGAACTTAAAACTTGCTACCCTCTCCACTACTGTTCCATCGATGTGGATAGGGGGGTGTTCCCTCTGCTGTTTCCTGAAGTCCACAATCATCTCCTTAGTTTTGTTGATGTTGAGTGTGAGGTTATTTTCCTGACACCACACTCCGAGGGCCCTCACCTCCTCCCTGTAGGCCCAGTGTTAAGGATCAGCGGAGTGGAGATGCTGTTACCTACCCTCACCACCTGGGGGCAGCCCGTCAGGAAGTCCAGTACCCAGTTGCACAGGGCGGGGTCGAGACCCAGGGTCTCGAGCTTGATGACGAGTTTGGAGGGTACTATGGTGTTAAATGCTGAGCTGTAGTCGATGAACAGCATTCTCACATAGGTATTCCTCTTGTCCAGATGGGTTAGGTGCAGTGTGGTTGAGATTGCATCGTCTGTGGACCTATTTGGGCAGTAAGCAAATTGGAGTGGGTCTAGGGTGTCAGGTAGGGTGGAGGTGATATGGTCCTTGACTAGTCTCTCAAAGCACTTCATGATGACGGAAGTGAGTGCTACGGGGCGGTAGTCGTTTAGCTCAGTTACCTTAGCTTTCTTGGGAACAGGAACAATGGTGGCCCTCTTGAAGCATGTGGGAACAGCAGACTGGGATAGGGATCGATTGAATATGTCCGTAAACACACCAGCCAGCTGGTCTGCGCATGCTCTGAGGGCGCGGCTGGGGATGCCGTCTGGGCCTGCAGCCTTGCGAGGGTTAATACGTTTAAACGTTTAAATGTTTTCCTCACGTCGGCTGCAGTGAAGGAGAGTCTACATGTTTTGGTTGTGGGCCGTGTCAGTGGCACTGTATTGTCCTCAAAGCGGGCAAAAAAGTTATTTAGTCTGCCTGGGAGCAAGGCATCCTGGTCCGTGACTGGGCTGGTTTTCTTTTTGTAATCCGTGATTGACTGTAGACCCTGCCACATACCTCTTGTGTCTGAGCCGTTGAATTGCGATTCTACTTTGTCTCTATACTGACGCTTAGCTTGTTTGATTGCCTTGCGGAGGGAATAGCTACACTGTTTGTATTCGGTCATGTTTCCGGTCTCCTTGCCCTGGTTAAAAGCAGTGGTTCGCGCTTTCGGTTTCACGCGAATGCTGCCATCAATCCACGGTTTCTGGTTTGGGAATGTTTTAATCGTTGCTATGGGAACGACATATTCAACGCACGTTCTCATGAACTCGCTCACCGAATCAGCGTATTCGTCAATGTTGGTGTCTGACGCAATACGAAACATATCCCAGTCCACGTGATGGAAGCAGTCTTGGAGCGTGGAATCAGATTGGTCGGACCAGCGTTGAACAGACCTCAGCGTGGGAGCTTCTTGTTTTAGCTTCTGTCTGTAGGCAGGGAGCAACAAAATGGAGTCGTGGTCAGCTTTTCCGAAAGGAGTGCGGGGGAGGGCCTTATATGCATCGCGGAAGTTAGAATAGCAATGATCCAAGGTTTTACCAGCCCTGGTTGCGCAATCGATATGCTGATACAATTTAGGGAGTCTTGTTAAAATCCCCAGCTACAATGAATGCAGCCTCAGGATATATGGATTCCAGTTTGCAAAGAGTCAAATAAAGTTTGTTTAAAGCCATCGATGTGTCTGCTTGGCGGGGAATATATACGGCTGTGATTATAATCGAAGAGAATTCCCTTGGTAGATAATGCGGTCAACATTTGATTGTGAGGAATTCTAAATCAGGTGAACAGAAGGACTTGAGTTCCTGTATGTTGTTGTGACCACACCACGTCTCGTTAACCATAAAGCATACGCCCCCGCCCATCTTCTTACCAGAAAGATGTTTGTTTCTGTCGGCGCGATGCGTGGAGAAACCAGCTGGCTGCACCGACTCCGATAGTGTCTCTCGAGTGAGCCATGTTTCCGTGAAGCAAAGAACTTTACAGTCCCTGATGTCCCTCTGGAATGCTACCCTTGTTCGGATTTCATCAACCTTGTTGTCAAGAGACGGGACATTGGCGAGCAGTATGCTAGGGAGTGGCGCGCGATGTGCCCATCTCCGGAGCCTGACCAGAAGACCGCTTCGTTTGCCTCTTTTACGGCGTCGTTGTTTTGGGTTGCAGGCTGGGATCCATTCCGTTGTCCTGGGTGAAAGGCAGAACACAGTATCCGCTCCGGGAAAGTCATATTCTTGGTCGTACTGATGGTGAGTTGACGCGGCTCTTATATTCAGTAGTTCTTCTCGACTGTATGTAATGAAACCTAAGATGACCTGGGGTACCAATGTAAGAAATAACACGTAAAAAAAAAAAAAAACTGCATAGTTTCCTAGGAACGCGAAGCGAGGCGGCCATCTCTGTCGGCACCGGAAGATGTATGACCTCCCTACAACGCCTGGGCATGCTCCCTGCAACGCCTGGGCATGCTCCTGATGAGGTGGCGGATGGTCTCCTGAGGGATCTCCTCCCAGACCTGGACTAAAGCATCCGCCAACTCCTGGACAGTCTGTGGTGCAATGTGGCATTGGTGGATGGAGCGAGACATGATGTCCCAGATGTGCTCAATTGGATTCAGGTCTGGAGAACGGGCAGGCCAGTCCATAGCATCAATGCCTTTCTCTTGCAGGAACTGCTGACACATTCCAGCCACATGAGGTCTAGCATTGTCTTGCATTAGGAGGAACCCAGGGCCAACCGCACCAGCATATGGTCTCACAAGGGGTCTGAGGATCTCATCTCGGTACCTAATGGCAGTCAGGCTACCTCTGGCGAGCACATGGAGGGCTGTGCGGCCCCTCAAAGAAATGCCACCCCACACCATGACTGACCCAACGCCAAACCGGTCATGCTGGAGGATGTTGCAGGCAGCAAAACGTTCTCCACGGCGTCTCCAGACTGTCACGTCTGTCACGTGCTCAGTGTGAACCTGCTTTCATCTGTGAAGAGCACAGGGCTGTAATCACAACCCCCACCTGTGGACGTCGGGCCCTCATACCACCCTCATGGAGTCTGTTTCTGACCGTTTGAGCAGACACATGCACATTTGGAGGTCATTTTGCAGGGCTCTGGCAGTGCTCCTCCTGGTCCTCCTTGCACAAAGGCGGAGGTAGCGGTCCTGCTGCTGGGTTGTTGCCCTCCTACGGCCTCCTCCACGTCTCCTGATGTACTGGCCTGTCTCCTGGTAGCGCCTCCATGCTCTGGACACTACGCTGACAGACACAGCAAACCTTCTTGCCACAGCTCCCATTGATGTTCCATCCTGGATTAGCTGCACTACCTGAGCCACTTGTGTAGGTTGTAGACTCCGTCTCATGCTACCACTAGAGTGAAAGCACCACCAGCATTCAAAAGTGACAAAACATCAGACAGGAAGCATAGGAACTGAGAAGTGGTCTGTGATTATCACCTGCAGAACCACTCCTTTATTGGGGGTGTCTTGCTAATTGCCTATAATTTCCACCTGTTGTCTATTCCATTTGCACAACAGCATGTGACATTTTTTGTCAATCAGTGTTGCTTCCTAAGTGGACAGTTCGATTTCACAGAAGTGTGATTGACTTGGAGTTACATTGTGTTGTTTAAGTGTTCCCTTTTATTTTTTTGAGCAGTGTATTTAAACAGGGACAGTTTTGTTGCAAACAAGACCCTCATTTGGCATTGGAGAAATATGATAAGATGAACACATAGGCCTATCTCTCTGTCCATTCATAGCCTGTAATTTCGGTCATTTGTGTGGTATTAAAAATGTATTCAACTAATATGTAAAATGACATAGAATGACATATAATTTTAATAAAAGGACATTTTTTCTCGGACCTGCAAATACGACGATTGATTCATGCAATGCTTTTACTATGAAGGAGATATTTCTATCCCTACTTTTGTCCATAGTGGTCTGCGAACCAACAACCTTCTGGCTCGCAGTCCTGTGTGCTATCAAAATTCCAGCATTGCCATGTAATGCTTACAGGACAAAGGCTCTGGTCTGTCCAAGAAGTGAGGGTAAACGGTAGACATGTTCTCTGCTATCAACTTTGTTTTAAATATTATTTTGGGGTATATGGGAGGGTCATTTGTTTGATTTTTTAAGTGTTCAGTGAGGGTTTAGGTAAAATATATCTTGTTGAAGGGAGGGCCATCCATTTTCATTTCAGAGAGTTTCGATTTTCTCCATGTATAAATAATGTTCACTCCCTAAGGGCCCCTACATTTAAAGGGACTAATAAAGGACAGATGAAATGCATAGTAAAGCCCTGACAGACTAGGAGCACCCTAAAGCGCACAACAGTCTTAGCTGGACAAGTACTGAAAGATGGATATTGGAACAAAGCCAAATGCTGAGGCACCTTCATAAATGAAACTGCAGTGCTCTCTGGAGCAAATCCACAATGCACAGCTAGTCTGTAGAGGTTTTGTTCTTCTTTATAACTGACAATACAAGCGAATTTTCACATCTCCTTATTTCACCAAACCCCCATTTCAGACAAAAGAGTGTGTGAACTCAGGCACATCTCCCCTGAGAGGGCACCTGCTGGGCTCACTTCTACAACCCTGAGTGAGGGGGGAAACAATGCTCTGCAGCAGGGTGGAGAGGAGAGGAGAGGAGAGGAGAGGAGAGGAGAGGAGAGGAGAGGAGAGGAGAGGAGAGGAGAGGAGAGGAGAGGAGAGGAGAGGAGAGGAGAGGAGAGGAGAGGAGGAGTAACCCCTTCATAGCCCATGTGATTTCCTGTCCCTCGGGACTACACAGCCATATGGCTGGCTGCAGTACGTGGGGTAATGAGAAGGCTAAGGGCCAACTACTACAGTACTGATCACAGTTAGTTAATATAGAAGTAGGGTAGGGTGTGAAGGGTCTACAGCTAGCCATGTAGTCTTTCTTCCTTTAGACATACCTACTGTATCTCACATTTAAACTCGGGTCATCAACCAAACCTTGAACATGTGCTGCACGCAAGCTGACACACACACACACACACACACACACACACACACACACACACACACACAGAGAACAGGTGTCTCACCAGGGATATTTTTGGCCCAGCTGATCATGAGGAACAGCTCCTTGTTGGCCAGTTTGATGAGTGACATCATCATGCTGGCTTCAGTGAAGGGCCTCTTTAGGTCCTCCATCAGGTAGATCTCTGGCGGCTCCACATCCATGATGCAGGATATCAGCTGTTCAGGGGTCAGGGATGAGTGGTGCACCTCCAGCAGGGGGAGGGAGCCCCCCTCCAGATTCCACTGGGCCCTGGCACCGACCCCCACCAGCCCGCCTGGTGCCTCCCGCCCCTGAGGCACACGCCTGTGCCTCGCCCCCATGTAACTGTAGCGCTCCGGCCTCATACCTGAACAACAGCACAGACAAACAACTGATGGATTTCACTCCTACAGATACTTCTACAAGCTCACAGGCTCACAGCTCACATGTTTGACTACATGAGGTTGGGTTTCACAACTCAGCAAGTGAGAGAGAGTAGATAAGGACGATGGCTGCCTACCACACTTCTTCATGCCCACTTCATAACACTTGCGTAGGCGGCAGGACCGGCACATTTTACGGAGGTTCTTGTCGATAGTGCACTGGTTAGTCCCTGGACAAACGTAGTCCTTGTGCCCTAGAAAAGATAGAGCTAGACATTGGGAAATATTACATGAATTGTATACATCACATCTGATTGACCTATAATTAACCATATTACTACATAATAGACTGCAGATAATCCTTGGAGACCTAATAGTACAGTAGGTAAAAACAGGATATAATGAGGTCTCAGCAGAGATCAGACCCTGCAGTGGACACCATGACCCCAGTTCCCAGGGCAGAGACACTGTAATGACACCACACAGCTCCCTTGGTGGTCCTACCTTGGATACTCCTCTTGAAGAAGGCCTTGCAGCCCTCACAAGACTGTACGCTGTAATGGTAGCCCAAAGCGTAGTCATTACATACGGCACAGAAGCTTTCCCCGGCAGCTTGGTAGGGTGGAGGAGAGGGCTATGAGAAGGAACATCAATCACACTGTTTAACACACAAACTACAAAATAGGTTGCCTATGTTTAGCTAAGAGGCTGTCTCCTTTTGTTTACCCATCTGAGATGTTACAGGAGACAAGCAAAGGTCAAATAAGGCAGGTGTAAAGATTGAAAGATACAAACGGAGGGTGCGTCACTGTCAGATGCTGGAAGGCCGTAGCTACCTGCTAGGGGTGAGGTTGAGGTTGTGGGGATTAGGCTCTTCAAAGGGGGCGTGGTGGTTGGGATTGCTGTACAGCAAGGGTTGGGGACAGTGCTGGGTCAGCAGGGGCATGTTGTGCTGGCTGTGGTCATTGGGGGGCCAGAAGAGGTGGGGACTGAGTGGGGGACACAGAGAGTAGCTGTCGGAGATGGTTGGTCTGCTGTAGCCCAGCGTAGAGTGGTTGTAGAAGGCTACAGGGCTGTAATCATGGCTGCTGCCTGTGTGGGAAGAGGGGATGCAGAGGCTGGAGCTCTCCATGCCACTGAGGGGGCTGTAAATGGGGGGCAGGAGTCCAGGGGCCTTGTTGGAGCCCACCTTCTGGACCTGGAGCAGGGGAGAAGTGTCAGTCCCACTCCCAGGAAAACAGGCCATGCTGGGGCTAACATTGGGCTGAAGTTGTGGCTGCTGCTGATGTCTATTGCATTGCTCACTGGGCCCAGTCAGAGAGAAGTCCATCTGCAGTATGGAGGGAGGGATGGAGAGTGGGATAGAGAGCAGGATAGAGAAAGTGGATATGGAGTCACACTCAAATACCACATAGATATTCTAAAGTGCACACCAAGTCACTCAACGATAATTCACTCATCCTCTTCAACAAAAACTATTTGATCATTATTTGAATTAATTTAAGGAGCCCCTCAGGTGTCATGGTGATGAAGAAAAAAAAAACAGCCAGGCTAATCTGTTCACAAACTATAGTTTTGGCAAGTTGGTTAGGACATCTACTTTGTGCATGACACAGGTCATTCATTTGCCACAGGGTTCAATTCTCGGGCCGACTCTTTTCTCTGTATATATCAATGATGTTGCTCTTGCTGCGGGCGATTCCCTGATCCACCTCTACGCAGACGACACCATTCTATATACTTTCGGCCCGTCATTGGACACTGTGCTATCTAACCTCCAAACGAGCTTCAATGCCATACAGCACTCCTTCCGTGGCCTCCAACTGCTCTTAAACGCGAGTAAAACCAAATGCATGCTTTTCAACCGATCGCTGCCTGCACCCGCACGCCCGACTAGCATCACCACCCTGGATGGTTCCGACCTTGAATATGTGGACATCTATAAGTACCTAGGTGTCTGGCTAGACTGCAAACTCTCCTTCCAGACTCACATCAAACATCTCCAATCGAAAATCAAATCAAGAGTCGGCTTTCTATTCCGCAACAAAGCCTCCTTCACTCACGCCGCCAAGCTTACCCTAGTAAAACTGACTATCCTACCGATCCTCGATTTCGGCGATGTCATCTACAAAATGGCTTCCAACACTCTACTCAGCAAACTGGATGCAGTCTATCATAGTGCCATCCGTTTTGTCACCAAAGCACCTTATACCACCCACCACTGCGACTTGTATGCTCTAGTCGGCTGGCCCTCGCTACATATTCGTCGCCAGACCCACTGGCTCCAGGTCATCTACAAGTCCATGCTAGGTAAAGCTCCACCTTATCTCAGTTCACTGGTCACGATGGCAACACCCATCCGTAGCACACGCTCCAGCAGGTGTATCTCACTGATCATCCCTAAAGCCAACACCTCATTTGGCCGCCTTTCGTTCCAGTACTCTGCTGCCTGTGACTGGAACGACTGCAAAAATCGCTGAAGTTGGAGACTTTTATCTCCCTCACCAACTTCAAACATCAGCTATCCGAGCAGCTAACCGATCGCTGCAGCTGTACATAGTCTATTGGTAAATAGCCCACCCATTTTCACCTACCTCATTCCCATACTGTTTTTATACTGTTTTTTTATTTTATTTATTTATTTACTTTTCTGCTCTTTTGCACACCAATATCTCTACCTGTACATGACCATCTGATCATTTATCACCCCAGTGTTAATCTGCAAAATTGTATTATTCGCCTACCTCCTCATGCCTTTTGCACACATTGTATATAGACTACCCATTTTTTTTTCTACTGTGTTATTGACTTGTTAATTGTTTACTCCATGTGTAACTCTGTGTTGTCTGTTCACACTGCTATGCTTTATCTTGGCCAGGTCGCAGTTGCAAATGAGAACTTGTTCTCAACTAGCCTACCTGGTTAAATAAAGGTGAAATAAAAAATAAATAAAAAATTATCCAACAATTGTTTACAGATTATTTGACTTATAATTCACTGTATCACAATTCCAGTGGGTCAGAAGTTTACATACACTAAGTTGACTGTGCCTTGAAACAGCTTGAAAAATTCCCGAAAATGATGGCATGGCTTTAGAAGCTTCTGATAGGCAAATTTACATAATTTGAGTCAATTGGAGGTGTACCGGTGGATGTATTTCAAGGCCTACCTTCAAACTCAGTGCCTCTTTGCTTGACATCATGGGAAAATCAAAAGAAATCAACCAAGACCTCAGAAAAAAAGTCTGGTTCATCCTTGGGAGCAATTTCCAAACGCCTGAAGGTATCATGTTCATCTGTACAAACAATAGTACGCAACTATTAACACCATGGGACCATGTAGCCGTCATACCGCTCAGGAAGGAGATGCATTCTGTCTCCTAGAGATGAAGGTACTTTGGTGCGAAAAGTGCAAATCAATCACAGAACAGCAGCAAAGGACCGTGTGAAGATGCTGTAGGAAATGGGTACAAAGTATCTATATCCACAATAAAAACGAGTCCTATATCAACATAGCCTGAAAGGCCACTCATCAAGGAAGAAGCCACTGCTCCAAAACCGCCATGAAAAAGGTTTGTAACTGCACATGGGGACAAAGGTCATACTTTTTGGAGAAATGTCCTCTGGTCTGATGAAACAAAAATAGAACTGTTTGGCCATAATGACCATCGTTATGTTTGGAAGAAAAATGGGGAGGCTTGCAAGGCGAAGAACACCATCCCAACCGTGAAGCACAGGGTTCGCAGCATCATGTTGTTGGGGTCCTTTGCTGCAGGAGGTACTGGTGCTCTTCACAACGTAGATAGCATCATTAGAAGGAAAATTATGTTGATATATTGAAGCAACATCTCAAGACATCAGTCAGGAAGTTAAAGCTTGGTCGCAAATGGGTCTTCCAAACGGACAATGACCCCAAGCATACTTCCAAAGTTGTGGCAAAATGTCTTTGAGACTCGGGGGCAGTATTTTCATTTTTGGAAAAATAACGTTCCCAAAGTAAACGGGCTATTTCTCAGGACAAGATGCTAGAATATGCATATAAATTGACAGCTTAGGATAGAAAACACTCTAAAGATTCCAAAACTGTAAAAATATTGTCTGTGAGTATAACAGAAATGATATTGCAGGCGAAAGCCTGAGAAAAATCTAATCAGGAAGTGACTCTTATTTTGAAACCTCTGCGTTCCTATGCCTCCCTATTGAGCATTGAAAGGGATATCAACCAGATTCCCTTTTCTATGGCTTCCCTAATGTGTCTACAGTCTCAAGAAATAGTTTCAGGCTTTTATTTTTTTAAATGAGCGTGAACGACAACCTTGCATCAGTGGTCAGCTGGTGGCTCTCAGTGATTTGTGCGTAATAGACAAAGGCGGCCATTGCTCCTCTCGCTCCTACTAAGAAGCCAATTGTCCCGGTTGATATATTATCGAATAGATATTTGAAAAACACCTTGAGGATTGATTATTAAAAACGTTTGCCATGTTTCTGTCGATATTATGGATCTAATTTGGAATATTTTTCGGCGTTGTCGTGACCGCAATTTCCGGTGGATTTCTCAACAAAACCGGAAGAATTTCGGATATAAAAATAATCTTTATGGAACAAAATGAACATTTGCTGTCTAACTGGGAGTCTCGTGAGTGAAAACATCCGAAGCTCATCAAAGGTAAACGATTTAATTTGATTGCTTTTCTGATTTTCGTGACCAAGCTGTCTGCTGCTAGCTGGACATAATGCTATGCTGGGCTATCGATAAACTTACGCAAATGCTTGTCTTGCTTTGGCTGTAAAGCATGGGTGTCAAACTCTGGCCCGTAGGCCAAATTTGGCCCGCGGGGTAATTATATTTGGCCCGAGAGACAATACCAAATTACTACTAGAGCTGGCCCGCCGGTATTATACAGCGCATTCACCACTAATACTACGAATCCCATAATGCTCTGCTGTTTTCGCGCGCCAATCAGGACAGGACCCAGAAACGCTCTCTCCTCTGTGACAGTAGTCATAGCAACATAGACGCTACAACTGTCAGCGAGCTAACCCTTCCCAAAAATGGCGAAAAGAAAGGTAGAAAACAGGAGCTTTCTGGACAAGTGGGAGGCAGAATATCTGTTTACATATGTAAAAGACAAACCTGTTTGTCTTGTTTGTGGAGTCAACGTGGCTGTAAGTAAGGAGTACAACATTAGACGACACTATGAAACGAAACACCATGACAAATACAAGGACCTGGACATGACTCAAAGGAGCCAGAAAGTAGAGGAGATGAAAGAAGTTTGGTTTCACAACAGAATATGTTTAAAAAAGCCACATCACAAAGCGAGGCTGCTGTAAAGGCTAGTTATATAGTGGCAGCAGAGATCGCAAAATCAGCCCGGCCCTTTAATGAGGGAGAGTTCATGAAAAAGTGCATGATGAAGGTTTGTGACCTCGTATGCCCAGAGAAAAAACAAGCATTTTCAAACGTGAGCCTGAGCAGGAACACAGTAGCTGATCACACATGTGATCTTGCCACCAATCTGTATGACCAGCTGATGGAAAAGGGAAAAGATTTTGTTGCGTTCTCCCTCGCTGTGGATGAGAGCTGCGACGCATCTGATACTGCTCAGCTGTCAGTCTTCATCCGTGGAGTGGACTCAAATCTGTGTGTTACGGAGGAGCTATTAGGATTCAAATCAATGCATGGCACAACCACAGGAAAGGAAATCTTTGAGGAGGTTTCCAAATGTGTAACTGAAATAAAGCTGCCGTGGGATAAACTCGTTGGATTAACGACAGATGGTGCGCCAGCGATGTGCGGTAAAAAGAGTGGACTGGTGGGCATGGTTCGGGAGAAGATGCGGGAAGAGAACTGTGCAGGTGAGCTAACTGTTTACCACTGCATCATACATCAGGAAGCACTGTGTGCCAAAGCCCTAAAGATGGAACATGTTATGACCACAGTAACACAGGTAGTTAACTTTATAAGAGCCAAAGGTCTAAATCACCGCCAGTTTACATTTTTTCTGGAGGAGTGTGGTTCGGAATACGCAGACGTGCCGTATCACACAGAGGTGAGATGGCTAAGCAGAGGAAAAGTACTGAACAGATGTTTCGAGCTGCCTGAGGAAATATGTCAATTCCTGGAAACCAAAGGGAAGGATACAGCAGAGCTCCGGGAGCAAAAGTTCCTGTGTGAGCTGGCCTTTCTCTGTGACATCTCGAGCCATCTCGATGCTCTGAACCTGCAGCTTCAGGGGCGGGGGCGCATCATCACAGACATGTACGCAGCAGTGAGGGCCTTCAAAACTAAACTGTGCCTGTGGGAGAATCAGATGCTGCAAGGAAACCCTTGCCATTTTCCCTGCTTCCCTGCTGCCAATCCATAAAAGCGCAGATCTCTACCGCCGTGTTCCCATGCGCACAGTTTCCTTGCACAGTGTTCTCGCCGCTGAGTTTAGCCGGCGATTTGCCGACTTCGATGCCCAGAAATGCAAGTTTGAACTGCTTAGTAATCCCTTCGCAGTTGATGTGGAAAATGCACCAACCAACATCCAAATGGAGCTGATTGAACTCCAGTGCAACGACACGCTGAAGTCAAAGTATGATGCTGTGGGCGCCGCACAGTTTCCACGGTTCATCCCTGACACAATGCCTCAGCTCCGCACCCAAGCTGCTCAGATGCTCTCCATGTTCGGCAGCACTTATCTATGCGAGCAACTTTTCTCCTCGATGAAGATGACCAAAACAACTCACAGGAGACTTCTGACTGATGAACATCTTCGCTCGATACTGAGGATTTCTTCAGCTCAGAGCTTGAGCCCAGACATTGATGAACTAGCATCCAAGAAGAGATGCCAGGTATCTGGCTTGGGCACATCAGATTAGACCAGTGTGCAATAATTAACGTTTTCTTTATGCACTTTTTCTTGCTACAAGGCATGGGCTTGAATGGTTGATTGATTTATTATCATTTTATTTGTAAAATTATTAGCCAGTGGAAAAAGTTTATTTTGGTATTTAAATCAGAAGGCTGCAAATAGAAAAGAGGCATACAATTTTTATTTACATTTTATTTATTTAATAAATGAATGCCATTCATGTGTTTTTTCATTTGAAATTCGATTTTGCATGTCTCCACTATTAAATTATATATTGTATGGTAATAAGCGATGCTTGTTCCATATTCAATGTTAAAGCAAAACTTGTTTGGGTCCATATTAAAAGGTTAATTTGTTCAATGTTGGCCCGTGACTTTGTTCAGGTTTTACATTTTGGCCCACTGGGTATTTGAGTTTGACACCCCTGCTGTAAAGCATAATTTCAAAATCTGAGATGACAGGGTGATTAACAAAAGGCTAAGCTGTGTTTCACTATATTTCACTTGTGATTTCATGAATATGAATATTTTCTAGTAAGATTTTTTTGTCCGTTGAGTTATGCTAATTAGTGTAGTTGATGACAATTCTCCCGGATCCAGGAGGGGTAGTTTCAAGAGGTTAAGGACAACAATGTCAAGGTATTGGAGTGGCAATCACAAAGCCCTGACCTCAATCCCATAGAAAATGTGTGTGCAGAACTGAAAAAGCATGTGCGAGCAAGGAGGCCTGCAAACCTGACTATTTTATGTGGTTAAAATACTATCAGCATCTCAAGATGCAGAAAGAAAGAAATACTTTTCCTCTCCTGTTCCCAAGTCCAAATTTGGACTACATTTGGTGTATAATGTACTGCAAGAATGGCTTAAGTCTGCAGGAGTTATCATTAAGGCTATGTGAGAGGTTATAGATCTACAGTCAGTGTCCAGATTTCAGTTGCCATTTAACCCGTCTGAACAGTAGGCTACAGTTCATTTGACATATCATAGGCCTACTTGAAGTCCCTTCTTGTGACTGTGGAATTTGTATAGCGCCTCATAATCGTCACACATAACCAGCACTGCTATCATCCTATTTTATCAATTCATAAAATCTTTCCCAAACATTACTTTTCTGGCCCTGCCTTCTCTTTTTTTAACTCTCCTTTCGCAGTTTTTGTCTTATTGAATGAAACTTTTTCTGCCTGTTCGCAAAATTATTTTTGGGTGATTGCCGTGTAGGCTATTTGGCGCACGTACAGTTAAGCACTAAAGTTGAGGCTTGTAGCCTAAAATATATATATTTATTTTTTAAACTACAGGTAGACTATAGATATACGGTGTATTCAAAGTATTCACACCCCTTTACCTTTTCCACATTACAGCCTTATTCTAAACGTTATTAAATAGTTTTTTCCCCCTCATCAATCTACACATAATACCCCATAATGACTAAGCAAAAACAGGTTTTACATGTTTTTTTGAAAATCTATATATTTTTTGGTCGGGGTAATATCTTATTTACATAAGTATTCAGACCCTTTATGCGCCTTTGGCAGCGATTACAGCCTTCTCATTCAGGCCAAAGAGTTGAATCTTCGTGTCATCAGACCAGATAATCTTGTTTCTCAAGTCTTTAGGTGCCTTTTGCCAAACTCCAAGCAGGCTGTCATGTGCCTTTTACTAAGGAGTGGCTTCCGTCTGGCCACTCTACCATAAAGGCCTGATTGGTGGAGTGCTGCAGAGATGGTTGTCATTCTGGAAGGTTCTCCCATCTCCACAGAGGAACTCTAGAACTCTATCAGAGTGACCATCGGGTTCTTGGTCACCTCCTTTCTCCCCCGTTTGCTCAGTTTTGCCGGGTGGCCAGCTCTAGGAAGAGTATTGGTGTTTCTAAACTTCTTCCATTTAAGAATGATGGAGGCCATTGTGTTCTTATGGACCTTCAATGCTGCAGACATTTTTTTGGTACCCTTCCCCAGAACTGAGCCTCGACACAATCCTGTCTCGGAGCTCTACAGACAATTCCTTCGATCTCAGGACTTGGTTTTTGCTCTGATATGCACTGTCAACTGTGGGACCTTATATAGACAGGTGTGTGCTTTTCCAAATCATGTCCAATCAATTTAATTTACCACAGGTGGACTTGTTGAAACATCTCAACAGAAAGAGGATGCACCTGAGCTCAATTTAGAATATTATAGCAAAGGATCTGAATACTTATGTAAATAAGGTATTTCTGTTTTTTATATTGAATAAATTTGCAAAACAATCTGTTTTCGCTTTGTCATGTGTTCGCGTTGTGTGCAGATTGGTGAAAAAATAATAAGGCTGTAACGTAACAAATTGTGAAAAAACCCAAGGGGTCTAAACAATTTCCGAAGGCACTGTGTGTGTGTGTGTGTGTGTGTGTGTGTGTGTGTGTGTGGAACCCCACTTGTTAGCAAAAAAATACAAACAAATGTATATATCTATATATATATACAGTGGGGCAAAAAAATATTTAGTCAGCCACCAATTGTGCAAGTTCTCCCATTTAAAGATGAGAGAGGCCTGTAATTTTCATCATAGGTACACTTCAACTATGACAGACAAAATGGGAAGAAAGAAATTCAGAAAATCACATTGTAGGATTTTTAATTAATTTATTTGCAAATTATGGTGGAAAACTTTTGTTATTGACCAAATACTTATTTATCTCAATACTTTGTTATAAACCCTTTGTTGGCAATGACAGAGGTCAAATGTTTTCTGTAAGTCTTCACAAGGTTTTCACACACTGTTGCTGGTATTTTGGTCCATTCCTCCATGCAGATCTCCTCTAGAGCAGTGATGTTTTGGGGCTGTTGCTGTGCAACACGGACTTTCAACTCCCTCCAAAGATTTTCTATGGGGTTGAGATCTGGAGACTGGCTAGGCCACTCCAGGACCTTGAAATGCTTCTTACGAAGCCACTCCTTCGTTGCCCGGGCTGTGTGTTTGGGATCAGTGTCATGCTGAAAGACCCAGCCACGTTTCCTCTTCAATGCCCTTGCTGATGGAGGTTTTCACTCAAAATCTCACAATACATGGCCCCATTAATTCTTTCCTTTACACGGATCAGTCGTCCTGGTCCCTTTGCAGAAAAACAGCCCCAAAGCATGATGTTTCCACCCCCATGCTTCACAGTAGGTATGGTGTTCTTTGGATGCAACTCAGCATTCTTTGTCCTCCAAACACGACGAGATGAGTTTTTACCAAAAAGTTATATTTTGGTTTTATCTGACCATATGACATTCTCCAATCTTCTTCTGGATCATCCAAATGCTCTCTAGCAAACTTCAGACGGGCCTGGACATGTACTGGCTTAAGCAGGGGGACACGTCTGGCACTGCAGGATTTGAGTCCCTGGCGGCGTAGTGTGTTACTGATGGTAGGCTTTGTTACTTTGGTCCCAGCTCTCTGCAGGTCATTCACTAGGTCCCCCCGTGTGGTTCTGGGATTTTTGCTCACCGTTCTTGTGATCATTTTGACCCCACGGGGTGAGATCTTGCGTGGAGCCCCAGATCGAGGGAGATTATCAGTGGTCTTGTATGTCTTCCATTTCCTAATAATTGCTCCCACAGTTGATTTCTTCAAACCAAGCTGCTTACCTATTGCAGATTCAGTCTTCCCAGCCTGGTGCAGGTCTACAATTTTGTTTCTGGTGTCCTTTGATAGTTCTTTGGTCTTGGCCATAGTGGAGTTTGGAGTGTGACTGTTTGAGGTTGTGGACGGGTGTCTTTTATACTGATAACAAGTTCAAACCGGTGCCATTAATACAGGTAACGAGTGGAGGACAGAGGAGCCTCATAAAGAAGAAGTTACAAGTCTGTGAGAGCCAGAAATCTTGCTTGTTTGTAGGTGACCAAATACTTATTTTCCACCATAATTTGCAAATCAATTCATTTAAACTCCTGCAATGTGATTTTCTGGATTTTTTTTCTCATTTTGTCTGTCATAGTTGATGAAATTACAGGCCTCTCTCATCTTTTTAAGTGGGAGAACTTGCACAATTGGTGGCTGACTAAATACCTTTTTGCCCCACTGTATATATATTATGTATTTAAAAAAATCTGTGATAGCTATGATTCCTAACTGACTGCTGATTGCATGAATTCATGTAGCCTAAGGCTGAAGCCTAACCGTTGATTGATAGATGGCTATATTGACGTTTCGAAGCTCAGGTTGGTAGTTTGCTTGGTATCAAAATTATCCTGATCTAGCTGGTTTGTGACTTTGCTACTTACAGGCATACATTATCATATTATTTCAGTTATGGACTATCAAATATGAAATTGTTACATGTTTTCTCAAATGTTACAGTGAAAACCTTTGGATAATAAATGTAACTTCGTCACCTTGCAAGCCTATTGATAACTTGTACAATTCCCTTCCATTCACGATTCCCTTTTTTATGTGCTGAACATTTATTACTGCTTCGGGAAGATGAGGACAAAGCGAATGTTATTGAAATGGAGCAGTCAAATGAAGTTGGAGCCACCATGTGATGCTACAGCCTCTCAGCCAAGCTTTTTGAGAAGAAGGTAACTGTCAATTATGTATTATTGTTAAGCACTATTAGGCCTACATATAAATGAGGTCTATGTTTATAAAAAACAATCTCTCTCTTGCTCTTGGACACTGTGGTGAACTGTCAGCTCTCAGACCTTTGAGGAGGACAACACTATAGACATGTCACCTGTGCACCAGGGAGTCAATAGCTGCCCCCACGGTGGTAAGGATAGGCGGGAGCTGGAGAGACTGGACAACATGCTGCTGAGGCTGCAAACAGGGCAGAAGGACAATCACACCTTCACCCTCGGAGGACACACAGTGCATTCGAAAAGTATTCAGACCTCTTGACTTTTTCCACGTTTTGAATTGTTGTTGTTTAGAATTGTTTAAATAGTTTTTTCCCTTATCAATCTACACACAATACCCCTTAATGACAAAGAAAAAACTGTTTAGAAATGTTTGCAAATGTAACTCTTTGGCCTGAATGCCAAGCGTCACGTCTGAAAGACACCTGGCACCATCCCTATGGTGAAGCCTGGTGGTGGCAGCATCATGTTGTGGGAATGTTTTTCAGCTGCAGGGACTGGGAGACTAGTCAGGATCGATGAAAACCTGCTCCAGAGCACTCAGGACCTCAGACTGGGGCGAAGGTTCACCTTCCAACAGGACAAAGACCCTCAGCACACAGCCAAGATACAGCAGAAGTGGTTTTGGAAAAAGTCTCTGAATGTCCTTAAGTGGCCCAGCCAGAGCCCGGTATTGAACCTGATCGAACATCTCTAGAGAGACCTGAAAATAGCTGTGCAGCGACACTCCCCATCCAACCTGACAGAGCTTATTAAGAGGATCTACAGAGAAGAATGGGAGAAACTCCCCAAATACAGGTGTGCCAAGCTTGTAGCATCATACCCAAGAAGAGTCGAGGCTGTAATCGCTGCAAAGGTGCTTCAACAAAGTACTGAGTAAATACTTATGTAAATGTGATATTTCTGTTTTTTGCACCTTTTTGTCATTATGGGGTATTGTGTATAGATTGATGAGGGGGAAAAAACTAATTTAATACATTTTAGAATAAGGCTTTAACGTAACAAAATGTGGAAAAAGTCAAGGGGTCTGAATACTTTCCAATGTACTAAATCCCCCACAGTTGAGTTATTTGTAAGTAAAAAGGATGAGAGTAACCCACAGTAACAGTAAGATAATTATTACTCCGTGAGCATTCTCAAGGCTATCTATCAAGAGGGGATGTAAAATCCAGTTTAAATTTTGAATTCCTCCAGAAATTATATGAATGGATTGGTAAGACCATTTTCATTTAAATGAAATATTATTCTGCTGCATAAAAAGATAAAAGAACCAGGTAAATAAGATAACATGGGAAACAAAAACGGACTTGCTGCCATTTTGGTAATATGTATGATGGGATGCAAGCTAGTGGCTGATAAGGATAATATTTGTATAATAAAGTGGGGTCTATTATTATTGGCACCCTTGATAAAGATTAGCAAAAAATTCTGTATAAATAAATAATACAAATATTGAGCTATATTGTATGCTAAAAATTATATTATTATTGCTCAGAGAAAGATTTAGTTGAACAAATAATATCATAATTAGCACCCTCCCCTTGCGAGGATAACGACACTATAATTCGCGAGTTAAATATTTTTCTGCCTCTCTGTATCTTAAATCCATACTAAATCCAAATCTAACTTTACATTTTAAATGTGATCTAAGCTGGTTGTTACGATCCCCATCTGGCAAGACCCTTATGGGGGATTCCACTGAAAGTTGAAAAGCAACAACAACTGGAATCTAAAAGACACCCACCATGAGCTTCCACTAAATTTGCCCAAGAAGAGGCAAACAAAAGAAAAGCCCACTACAAACTTAAAGAAAGGAAGCAAACCAAAAGTGGAGCAAAACTAAAACAGGGAGCACTGGGCCAGCCAATAATGTAGTGTCAAGTCAATTGCATAATATTTATTGTTATTCAACTTAATGAATCCAGATCTGTTATCAGTTTGTCACCAATATTTTACTTATGCCAACACAGGTTTAACCTCCTTCTGACTAACGCGAAGGACAACCCAGCACAGGTGGAACACATACTGACTAACGAGGTGACACCAATCGGTGCAGCCTATGTGCTAACATGTTATATGTGCTTAAGTCCAACCTCAAAACATACATGGAAAAACCTGAATCTGTAACATGGTACTCATAAAAGCAAATTACCCGTCTATCCATTAATTCTCTATTTCACACAGTCTGGACATTATTTATTTAAATTGAGGAGCGAGCAAGCATGCAAACATAAAGACATGAATCTCTTATCTTACCGGTGTCTTGTCAACCTATGTTATTTCCCACAGACAAACCCAACTTTTGGTTTTCACAGCTCATTTCACGCATGCCTCATTAAAGCCTAAATTAAAATAAATCTGGTTGTCTCTCAAATTGCCAATGTGTTTCTTTTTGTCAAAGTCTTGTTCAGTTTGCTATTTAAAGTCAGCATATTGTGAGACATGAGTAAATGTGTCAAAATAATAGAACTGAAAATGGGCATACAATTACTTATGCAGTAGCCTAGACTATACAACTATTTACAGTAAAATGGAATAATGTAGTGTCAAGTCAATTGCATAATATTTCTTGTTATTCAATTTAATGAATCCAGATCTGTTATCAGTTTGTCACCAAACCTGTATTAAATCTTACCGCTACGTAATTACAGTGTAGCCTAAACAAAATGTCTCATTGATTCACTGACAGTAGCCCAAGGGTATTTACAGAGCACAATACCAGTTATAGATTTGAAACAGTATAGCATAGGCTACACTACCAAATCACACATAAAAAGTACAATTTAACATAGCTTTAACACAGTTACTTTAATCAAGCGTAAAAGCCTAGTAATTTCATAGGCTATATGACAATTTTGTGAGTTACCTTTTCAACAACATCTACAACTTGTCACTTTCATGCACACAATATTTGTTGTCTTTTTACTTAAACTCTGTTTCTCATTTCAAAGATGGCAATAATAAAAAATAGTTTGATCAAACCAACCTGTCACTTGATCTTCTGTAATCCGTGAACGGTGACTTTTCTTCCAGTCAGTGAGTTGAGCCAAGTGCCAGTCACTGAGGTTTACAGGGCATCTAGAAAACGGAGAAGGAAACTTGCAATTTATTTGAGGGGTGGTTTAAAACTTTGCTTTGGGGAGGTTTGTATGTTTTTTTATTGGGTACAGGGGAGGGTAGTGCATTGTTTCCCCAGGATTACATTCATTTATTGTAGGTTTTGCTATATAATTTCTTCCATCCTAGCCAAATTTCCTAATCTTCTTGCATGCGCCTCCCTTATATCAAGGTGTTTTGGTACTTCCCTTATGCGCTATGCCTCTCTGTGTGCTAACTTATATTATAAACTCTGTGGTTCGAGCCCTGAATGCTGACAGCCATGGTACATCAGACAGTATACCACTGGTATGACAAAACATTTATTTTAACTGCTTTAATTACGTTGGTAACCATCCTAGATCTGAATGAATGAAACATTCTTATTTAAATACTTTTTTCTTTACATAGTTGAATGTGCTGACAACAAAATCACACAAAAATTATCAATGGAAATCAAATTTATCAACCCATGGAGGTCTGGATTTGGAGTCACACTCAAAATTAAAGTGGAAAACCACACTACAGGCTGATCCAACTTTGATGTAATGTCCTTAAAACAAGTAAAAATGAGGCTCAGTAGTGTGTGTGGCCTCCACGTGCCTGTATGACCTCCCTACAACGCCTGGGCATGCTCCTGATGAGGTGGCGGATGGTCTCCTGAGGGATCTCCTCCCAGACCTGGACTAAAGCATCCGCCAACTCCTGGACAGTCTGTGGTGCAACGTGGCGTTGGTGGATGGAGCGAGACATGATGTCCCAGATGTGCTCAATTGGATTCAGGTCTGGGGAACGGGCGGGCCAGTCCATAGCATCAATGCCTTCCTCTTGCAGGAACTGCTGACACACTCCAGCCACATGAGGTCTAGCATTGTCTTGCATTAGGAAGAACCCAGGGCCAACCGCACCAGCATATGGTCTCACAAGTGGTCTGAGGATCTCATCTCGGTACCTAATGGCAGTCAGGCTACCTCTGGCGAGCACATGGAGGGCTGTGCGGCCCCCCAAAGAAATGCCACCCCACACCATGACTGACCCACCACCAAACCGGTCATGCTGGAGGATGTTGCAGGCTGCAGAATGTTCTCCACTTCGTCTCCAGACTCTGTCACGTCTGTCACATGTGCTCAGTGTGAACCTGCTTTCATCAGTGAAGAGCACAGGGCGCCAGTGGCGAATTTGCCAAGCTTGGTGTTCTCTGGCAAATGCCAAACGTCCTGCACGGTGTTGGGCTGTAAGCACAACCCCCACCTGTGGACCTCGGGCCCTCATACCACCCTCATGGAGTCTGTTTCTGACCATTTGAGCAGAAACATGCACATTTGTGGCCTGCTGGAGGTCATTTTGCAGGGCTCTGGCAGTGCTCCTCCTGCTCCTCCTTGCACAAAGGCGGAGGTAGCGGTCCTGCTGCTGGGTTGTTGCCCTCCTACGGCCTCCTCCACGTCTCCTGATGTACTGGCCTGTCTCCTGGTAGCGCCTCAGTGCTCTGGACACTACGCTGACAGACACAGCAAACCTTCTTGCTACAGCTCGCATTGATGCTCATCCTGGATGAGCTGCACTACCTGAGCCACTTGTGTGGGTTGTAGACTACGTCTCATGCTACCACTAGAGTGAAAGCACCGCCAGCATTCAAAAGTGACCAAAACATCAGCCAGGAAGCATAGGAACTGAGAAGTGGTCTGTGGTCACCACCTGCAGAACCACTACTTTATTGGGGGTGTCTTGCTAATTGCCTATAATTTCCACCTGTTGTCTATTCCATTTGCACAACAGCCTGTGAAATGTATTGTCAATCAGTGTTGCTTCCTAAGTGGACAGTTTGATTTCACAGAAATCTTTATTTTTTTGAGCAGTGTATATACAGTGCATTCAGGGTTGGGGAGTAACAGATTACATGTAAGGGATTACATACAAAAAACAGTAACTGTAATCCATTACATTACCAGCAAAAATATTGTAATCAGATGACCGATACTTTTGAAAAACTAGATGATTACTTGATTAGTTTTAAATTCAGAAAGGATATTTGCGAGAAAAAAACATTTGACACTTCTGCTTTCTCAATGACATTCAAATCATCATTGAAAAAAGGCGCAAATTTAAATTAGTTCCTGAGCGAGTCTGAGACCACTATGATGACACACCAAACGTGTTTGATGGATCACGGGAAAAGAGCAGGAATAGGCATTTGCAGGCTAAAGTTCAAGCTATGTCTTTCAATGGTGCGACTGCTGTCAGCATCAAAAGATTATCCAACTTGAATAAACGCTTGGAGGTAAGGATGACAGTTGTGGTGTAGTCCACGGTGATACAGCATTTACTTTTATTGATATTTACATAGCGCATTGATGTTTGTTAGCAATTTGCACCTTACTGATTGTGGTTGTTGTGGATGGCTGTTCACAAATCTAAATGTGTATTTTAACCAAATAATCACTGAATTTAAGACATTTAAGCTGGCTCTCAATCATTGTTTTTGTAAGCAGTGGACAGCCAGTGAAAAATGTGCTCTTGCCACAGCTGCATAGTGCGAATCCAAGCCCATGGAATAAAAGTGGGGCATTTATGGCTCAATCTAATTCATGCTGATAAAATATATATATATATATATATATATCCATGACCCTAATGGACACATGCTCAAACTTTCACACTTTTGTGAATCAATCAGTCCTCCATGACAACAAAATCACAAACAGTAGAGTAGGGCTAGCAAATATTTCATTAGTTTTGGGGTCATGCTCAGGTAAAACAATTTGGCTAATCTATACTTCCATATTTCCAAGTCCTATTCTTGAAGATCAAGGGGTATAACATTTATTGGAATGACTGGAATTATAATAGACTTTGGTTTTTAATGTAAAGATCTTATTTAATCATATTATTATATGTAATAGAAAGGGATGGTTTACAAGAAGCCTACATAACCAACCCAGGAAGTGAAATTGAACATCCATACGTGGCCATACATGTATTATAACTCAGGCGAGCAGAACCTTGAGACTTCCTTAATAATAGAGATTGCGCACCAGCTGTTGTTAATAGACACCCACCACCACCCCGATCTTACCGGACTCTGCCGTTCTGTCTCGCCGATGCATAGAAAAAACAGCTAGATGTATATTTTCATGTCCTTGTTCAGCCCACTGATAGGCTGGTCTCGAATGGTCCAGTTTATTCTCCAGTGATTGCACATTCGCCAATAGAACAGAGGGCAGAGGCGATTTATTCATTCACCCCCGTAGTCTCATCAGGGTGCCTGGTCAGGGATAATCAATATCTTTCACCTCCGACTCATTGAAGTAGAAGTCATCGTCCACATCGAGGTTCGTGATAGCTGTTCTGATTTCCAGAATCTCTTCCGGTCATAGGAAACGATGGGGGAAACATTATGTACAAAAAAAGTTGTGATCAGAGAAAAAAAATACACAAAATAGCACAAATGGGTCAGAAGCACGTAAAACATCCGTCATACCCTCTGGCCCATTCCCTCCAGCACCAATATTAGGCCTACGCTCATTTGAATAACACATATGTTAACAAGAAATGTCACGCCCTGACCGTAGAGAGCTTTTTATGTCTCTATTTTGGTTTGGTCAGGGTGTGATTTGGGTGGGCATTCTATGTTCTATTTCCTATGTTTTTGTATTTCTATGTTTTGGCCGGGTATGGTTCTCAATCAGGGACAGCTGTCTATCATTGTCTCTGATTGTGAACCATACTTTGGTAGCTTTTTCCCATAGGGTTTTTGTGGGTAGTTATTTTCCGTATTAGTACCTTACGGGACTGTTTCGGTTTCATTTAGTCTTTTGTTATTTTGTATTAGTGTTCAGGTCAATAAACAAACATGAACACTTACCACGCTGCGCTTTGGTAACTACTCTTCCTCATCCGATGACGAAAGCCGTTACAATAAATCAGTCTTAACATCGTTATTTAGATAAGAGTCAGAGTTTAGCCTGATCATCATCTCTCAAGAAGTGCTTCTACACCTGCATTGCTTGCTGTTTGGGGTTTTAGGCTGGGTTTCTGTACAGCACTTTGAGATATCAGCTGATGTACGAAGGGCTATATAAATAAATTTGATTTGATATTGCCCCCTTGTTCAACATGTTCAATAATGATCAAAATATGATGGGAAGCCACTGCTTCATTCCAACAAGAACGCAACTCAACAAACAAACCAGAAGTCCTGACATCGTCTCTGTTTAGTTTTTACTTACAATTACATTTTAATATAAACTCCCTAAAAGGCAGATGCCATCATGTCATTTGTATATACAGCAACTGTGGCATGCAAGACCATTTAACTAGTGTCAGACCATTCACACCTCGACTCAGTTCCCCTAGTGCCATAGTCTATGCCTTTATAAAAAACAATCCCATAAGAGATGACTTCTGTACATTGACCCAATCGTGACACATCATTAAAAAATACAAAGGAACAATAACATATTTGCCTGAAAGATAATATAGCATGTGCACTATTTGGGGAAAGAACATGACCAACAGCATGGGCAGAACACGGAATACAGAAACGAGATCCAGGCTAGATAGATGAGAGGAGTATGAGAGGAGCATAGGACAGCGTCCACTCTTTTCTTAGTGCATGGCCACAGAGACCCAGTTCATGGGAAGCTGATTAGTCTCTACACTATGCAACTTAAATCACTCAGAAGAAATGATAGAATCCAGTACCCTCTCTCTCATCCTCTCCTCCATATGTTTCTGGTGATGAAGACACTGACCCTAATAGCCGAGTCCCTGCAGCATAAGGTAACAGGATGTCAAATTGCATGTGTAATTTCCCAGAATCAAATCTGCCGCTGTAAAGGATCACTAGTGGGCTATTTCATATCCGAAATCTTTGTATGAAAAAATGACCTTAGAATTGGAATTGTGTCCTCTCACTTTTGTTCCTCTCCACTTAAATCTGCTCCAAGGCAACACAGAGGGTAGCACCTCCCAGAGAAATGGGGAGACAGCGAGCGTACGCTAGCTCTTGACCATAATGTGGGACGAGTGGGGATCAGAGGGAGTGGAGAAAATCGGGAGCACATTTGTAGCTAAGCTGAGGCCCCATTCCTCCCTTACTCATTCCTTAATTACTTCCATTATCCCATTGCTCTATCTGAGAGTTGGAAGTAGAGGCTCATTACTTTCATCTGCCTGCTAGCTATTATTAATATGGTAATAGACAACATATTAATAATTGTGTCATCACAGGGGTGGATTGGGACCAGAAATCGTCTCTGGCTTTTTTAATACACTGTCCCATTTTCTTGAGGCCCCTACTTTTATCCAAATTAGGACATTTGATATGTTTTTATTCATTTGAAAATCAAATCAAACACTTCATGAGAGCCCTGGCATTCAGAGTTTGAGTGGAATAGGATCAGCTGTTGCGCAGGTGGGCGGAGCTCCTCATAGCTGGTTGATGCATGGAATGAAATGTGTTCCTAATAACCCATGTTGCGCAACATTTCTGTAGACTATGCAATTAAGTGACAAAACAGATGGACTCCAATCAATTGATTGGATGGACTCCAATCAAAAGAGGAGCCCAACTGCTTTCTATAGTCGTGGTCTACTATGTTTATTTCTCAACTTTCTTAATATTCAGCACATTAGTTCACTTTACAACCGGAGTAGCCAACTGGCTGACATGATAATGAACAGTGGTGAAAGCTTCCTCCATTAGTTATTCAAGTGCATACGGATGACATATATTTTTAGCCCCTGTTCTGACAGGTGCATGATAATGGCCCATTCTAAATGTCACATTGTGCACCTCATCACCTCTTCACAGGGTGTTTCAATCATAAAATATGAAATTGAGTAGTACTGCATAGTGTAAAGCCACAGAAAGCCATTCTCTATGGTGCAGAAATCATTTAGATTCCATCAACTTCATCTACTTCATTGTGTAAAATTGGGGAGGTCAAATTGACCTGTTTTTTTATATTAGAGTTGGTGTTGGTCATTACCACCATCTCCCGCAAGTTACACGCCTGTTCACAAACTACAAAACCAAAAGTATTGGACACCTTCTCATCTAACTCCAAAATCATGGTCATTAATGTGTAGTTGCTTCCATTCAGCCACAAGAGCATTAGTGAGGTCGGCCACTGATGTTGGGTGATTAGGCCTGGCTCGCAGTCAGCGTTCCAATTCATCCCAAAGGTGTTCGATGGGGTTGAGGTCAGGGCTCTCTGCAGGCTAGTCAAGTTCTTCCACACCGATCTCGACAAACCATTTCTGTATGGACCTTGCTTTGTGCACAGGGCATTGTCATGCTGAAACAGGAAAGGGCCTTCCCCAAACTGTTGCCACAAAGTTGTAAGCATGGAATCGTCTAGAATGTTATTGAATGCTGCAGTGAAGGCTCCATAGAGGAGGAAGGGGAGGACCATCCTCCTCACTGAAATTTCAAAAAATAAAAATAGCAAAACATTAAAAAAGTGATCCTTTTCAGATGAAACTATACTAAATATGTTTGTCACCAAATAATTTATTAAAACACACAGTTTTGCAGTGAAGGTGTTAAGAAGAAATGATATTGCAACCTCTTTGCAATAAGGAACTGAGACTAAAAGCTCAAGAGAAGTTTCAAGTGTTTAATACCAAGGATACAGTCAGCTGAGTGCATCCATTTAGAAAGTTTACAACACATTTTATACTCGTCCCTTATAGGCGTCATCTCCCCAGCTATACATTTTATGATCCCAATGAGTTTCCCTCCTTTCCCCTGTGGAATGTCAATGGTCCTTTCTTGTTTAGCTAGATGTCAGAATCACACCCCGTCCATTTTCATCCTTGGCCTGACCCTTCTCTCTGTGTCACGGTCGTGAGGAGAGACGGACCAAGGCGCAGCGTGATTGGAGTTCCACATCTTTATTTAGTGAAACTTAAACAAACCAAGAAACTAACAACGACCATGCAGTACCGTAGTGCTTCACTCACTCAAAACAATATCCCACAAAGCAGGTGGGAGAAAGGGCTTCCTAAATATGATCCCCAATTAGAGGCAACGATTACCAGCTGCCTCAAATTGGGAACCATACAAATCACCAACATAGAAAATAAATGACTAGAACACCCCCCTGACACTGATCCTTGGCAATTTCCTCTTATCTGTATAGGTCAACCTTTCTAAATTAGCATACACACAGTTTCATGGCAGAAACTCCATTAACACTCACAGTAGTCATTCACTAAACAAGATACAAACAAACTACAATTTAACTTTAAATGTTACATTTGAACAGAATCCATCAAAGGTCTATGGTAACTTAAACAGCACTCTCTGGTGTATTTAAAAAATATATACAGTTGAAGTCAGAAGTTTACATATACTCAATTAGTATTTGGTAGCATTGCCTTTAAATTGCTTAACTTAGCTCAAACGTTTTGGGTAGCCTTCCACAAGCTTCCCACAATAAGTTGCGGGAATTTTGGCCCATTCCTCCTGACAGAGCTGGTGTAACTGAGTCAGGATTGTAAGGCCTCCTTGCTCGCAAATGCTTTTTCAGTTCTGCCCACACATTTTCTATGGGATTGAGGTCAGGGCTTTGTGATGGCCACTCCAATACCTTGACTTTGTTGTCCTTAAGCCATTTTGACACGACATTCGAAGTATGCTTGGGGTCATTGTCCATTTGGAAGACCCATTTGCGACCAAGCTTTAACTTCCTGACCGAGGTCTTGAGATGTTGCTTGAATATATCCACATAATTTTCCTACCTCATTGTTAGTGGAATTTCTAAATTCCTATATGTTTTATAGCCAAAATCAAATTCGCACTCTCTCTAGTTCATTAATGAGGTGTAAGTTCATTAATTATGCATGAAGTAGATCGAGACCAGTCTTAAAAGCCAGGTAACAGCGTTTATTGTTAGAGAGTACTGCCACATACACATATTTCCACAGGTTATAAACAGCGTTTTCTAAACGTTCTATCTATTTCACCAGTAGAGGGGCCCCCTAGCTCTCGAGCCTTCGCGTTATCAGCACGAAGTCAAGGTCAGTCAGTATAAATCAGCATTCTAGACAGTCTGGAGATCGGCCGATCCTGCCACCTGGAGATTGTACAAATGAATGAACAGACCTTCATTGTTACTAAACTCCTGACTACATTATTTACAATCGGGAATGGGAGCAAGAGAGAAAATTCATATGTACAGTACATTATAGCATTTGGACTAGTCAGTTCTGATTGGAATGTATACATAATTAGTCATTTCAACCATAATTTCCTCTAACACTCATCTATCTTGTGAAGTGCACCAGTCCCTCCTGCAGCAAACCACCCCCACAAAATGATACTGCCACCCCTGTGCTTCACGGTTGGGATGGTGTTTTTCGGCTTGCAAACCTCCCCCTTTTTCCTCCAAACATAACAATAGTCATTATGGCCAAACAGTTATCTTTCTGTTTCATCAGACCAGAGGACATTTCTCCAAAAGGTACGTTCTTTGTCCCCATGTGCAGTTGCAAACCGTAGTCTGGCTTTTTTTATGGCGGTTTTAGAGCAGTGGTTTCTTCCGTGTTTAGTGGCCTTTCAGGGTAATGTCGACATAGGACTCGTTATACTGTGGTTATAGATACTTTTGTACCCTTTTCCTCCAGCATCTTCACAAGGTCCTTTGCTGTTGTTCTGGGATGGATTTGCACTTAGCACCAAAGTACCTTCATCTCTAGGCGACTGTTACGAATCCCTTTTGGCCCGACAGTCTAGGGGGGATGGTAGTGAGACCCGTAACATAACTTATGCAAATTATAATTGTGACAAGGTAAGTGTGTGAACGAAATAACCAGGACAACTGTAATCTACCGTCAAACTCAGGGTTTATTGTAAAACACAAGGTAATGGGGGGAGCAGGAAAAGGGGCTGAGCTGGACCCAAGGAAAGAAACAGTAAGTATTCAAAAACACCCCTAAGCTAGACTAGCCTACTTTAACAATAGCTAACTAACCAAAAATACAGGGGGTGGTCCGCCCAGTTCTAACTAGTGTATTTAACAGTCTACCTACGGGTAGTGTATGCCCATGGGCGACTTGTCTTCGTTTCCCCACCAGCAAACAAACAAACACCATAACCAAAACAATACTCACAGGTGATGACAAAGTGCTATGGAGGTGCTCAAACAAAAGAGAGGTTAATACACAAAGAGAGAGTGAAACACAGAGACCTACAGACATGGCATTTACAGAGAGATTGAGCTCTTGAGCAAACAACTGATGGGGTTTTTAAACCAAGGGAAAGGAACTGTGATTGGGTAGGAAACAGGAGGAGGTGTGTCTTCTGATTGATGATTGATTGTTGACTGATTGGGGAGTGATGATTTTCACCTGTGAGGGGAGAAGGAGAGAAAACACAGGATACATACACACAGGATACTTGTATCTGTAACACTCCCACCCTTAAAAGAGCAACCCTAGGGGGGATTGCGACCACAGTATTAATGAATACTCACAACAACAAAGCAACAACCTTGCAAAACATACAACAATCATTTT
This sequence comes from Oncorhynchus nerka, assembly GCF_034236695.1. Taxonomy (NCBI): domain Eukaryota; kingdom Metazoa; phylum Chordata; class Actinopteri; order Salmoniformes; family Salmonidae; genus Oncorhynchus; species Oncorhynchus nerka. The sequence goes on from NC_088407.1 coordinate 64,156,670, forward strand.
TACACACGAGACAAAGCATCCGCAAACACATTATCAGAACCCTTTTTGTGGCGGATCTCCAAATTATAATTCTGTACAATCAGCGCCCAACGCATAAGGCGCTGGTTCTGGTTGTACATTCGGTGGAAAAAAAACTAAGGGGTTATGGTCAGTATATACAATCACTGGTAGGGCACTGGAACCAATATATACTTCAAAGTATTGCAGAGCCAACAACAAAGCAAGAGCTTCTTGTTCTATTGTTGCATAGTTTGTTTGACATTTATTACATTTACGGGAAAAATAACAAACGGGATGATCTACTCCACTCTTGTCCTGCTGCAGTAGAACAGCACCAGCACCTCTGGCACTAGCATCTACCTCAAGTTTGAACGGTTGTTCAAAATCCAGAGCAGCAAGTACAGGGGTACTACATAAGAGTGCTTTCGCAGATTCAAAAGCTCTCTTACAATCAGGGGACCACACAAATGATCTAGCCGGACTAAGCAAATCGGTCAATGGAGCAACTACCACAGAGACATTTTTACAGAAGCTACAGTAGTAGCCAACCATCCCTAAAAAGCGACGTAGCGCTCGTCTGGTGGTAGGGGCAGGGAATGCAGTTATAGCCAAGACCTTGGCATCAACAGGGCGCACCTGTCCATAGCCAACCTCTTTACCGAGATTGGGAAGGCTACTGTTACCTAACTCACACTTTGCCAAGTTCAGGGTTAGAGAAGCAGCTGCCAACCGTTCACATACTACCCTTAGAGAGTCAACATGATCTGACCACTCAGACGAATAAATCACTAGGTCATCAAGGTATGCACTACAATTAGCAACGCCAACTAATACTGAGAGAGAGTGGTCACTTTTATCCAATACGGGTACTACCTTTCCTCCGGCAATATCGTTACCCATTATAAAGGTCACACCTATCACTGGCAACTTAGGACGTACCCCCACTCTGAATATTCCACTGATTAACTCAGAGTGTACTTTCACAAAGTGCAATGGCACAAAACCCATTTCAATACCCTGCACTAACACACTGGAACCACAGTATGTATCGTCAGATAAGGGCAACACATCAGACAATATAAACGACTGCGCCGCACCAGTATCTCTAAGGATTTTAACCGGACGCTGAGACGCTTCATCATTCGTTAGGGACACAAACCCCTCGGAAAAGAATGGTTCATAACTGCGGTCGGGGACTGAGACTTTCAAACTACAGTTACCCTGAGGCACCTGTTTTGTTGCAGACCTCACAACCTTACGAATTAGAGCTACACCTGTTGGTGGCTTGGCACGAAGAGGCATCCCTTGTTTGCGTTTTAGCAGGAAACAATCATTAATCATATGTCCCACTTTATGACAATAGAAACAGGAACGCTCATTCTTCTGGCGTGCTTGATATACTACTGCTGGTCACTCAGTGGCTCTACTCTCAGTATGAGCCGAAAACACACTCGTGCGTCAACACAAACTCATCTGCCAACACAGACGCTCCTGCCAGGGAGGATACTTTCTGTTCGTTTAGGTAAACTACAATGCATTCGGGTAAGCAATTTTTAAACTCTTCCAACAAGATTAACTCCCGGAGAGAGTTGAAATCAGTTACCTTACTAGCAGCATGCCATTTATCAAACAGATTCCCCTTGTCTCTAGCAAATTCCACATAAGTCTTACTATAAGACTTTCTATGAGACCTAAATCTCTGTCGGTATGCCTCAGGCACAAGCTCATAGGCATGAAGAACAGTAGCTTTGACCACTTCATAATTCAAACTGTCCTCCAGAGGTAGCACTGACAAAACCTCTTGGGCTTTATCAGTTAATTTACACTGAAGTAATAGGCACCATACCTCTTCAGGCCATTTCAATGCTACGGCTATACGCTCAAATACACAAAAATAGAAGTCAACCTCCAACTCTCTGAACAAAGGTACTAAGGCTATCTGCCTACTAATGTCAAACGTGTTTGAGGACACAGCAGGTGAGGACGACTCACTAACAGTGACAGTAGGAACGAAGGCTAGCCTTGCTGTCTCTGCCTCCAGTTCCATCTGGCACATTTTAAATGTCATCTGCCGCTGTGCTCGTTCTTTTTCTGCCTCAATTTTACACATTTCCAAATGCCGTTGTTCCCTTTCTGCCTCAATTTTACACATCTCCAACTGGAGAGTCTCTCGCCTAATTTGGGCTCTGTGCTAAACAGACATCCCTCCTGGCATCACCGTTTGACAGTGGGGAGAGTGGATCAAAAACGGGACAATGTGGCTGGTGTTTTAGCCTCGCCCTCATTATCAGACACCAATGGGCTTACAGGAGCAGCAACATCCCCTACAGCACATATGTCAGAGTCAAGGCCCGCGGGCCACATCCGGCCCGCAAGAAGGTTTTTTACGGCCCCTGGGATGATCTTGATTTATTATTAGAACCGGCCCGCAGCAAGCCGGCAGCCCGCAGATCTTTTACACGCACCAATACTACATTTCCCACAATGCAAAGGTGACGCACCGAGCAGTAGGCTGCTTCATTTCAATATTTATTGGCACAGCAGTCGTCAGCATCACAGTAAAATTAACTTTCAGATACCCATCAAAAATGGCAAAACGGAAGGTGGATACTGAGAACCGGGGGTTTCAAACAAGGTGGGTGTCGGAGTATATGTTCACGAAGGTAGCTGGAAAACCTGTGTGTCTTCTGTGTGGAGAAAGTGTGGCGGTACTGAAAGAGTATAATCTGAGACGACATTATGAAACGAAACACGCGGACAAAAACAAGAATATGGACATGGAACAAAGGCTACAAAAGGCAGAGGAATTAAAACGAGGCCTCAAATCTCGACAGGCTCTGTTCAAAAAAGCCAAATCACAAGGCCAGGCTGCTGTCAAGGCCAGTTTTATTTTGGCAGAAGAGATCGCTAAATCAGCCCGGCCATTTACGGAGGGGGATTTCATCAAAAACTGCATGATTAAAGTTTGTGACGAAGTTTGCCCAGAAAAAAGGCAACTCTTTTTAAATGTGAGTCTGAGCAGAAACACCATTGCCGAGAGAGTAGACCAGTTGTCCATCAATCTAAAAGAGCAGCTTGTGAAAAAGGGAAAAGATTTTATTGCATATTCCTTGGCTGTGGATGAGAGCACCGACATTTCTGACATTGCCCAGTTGTCAATTTTCATCCGCGGAGTGGACTCCAACCTAAGCGTGACAGAGGAGTTTTTGGCTTTACGTCCTATGCATGGCACAACTACGGGGCATGATTTGTATGAAGAGGTGTCAAGATGTGTAAATGAGATGGAGCTGCCTTGGGAAAAACTTGTGGGTTTGACAACCGACGGAGCACCTGCGATGTGTGGACACAGGAGCGGACTGGTGGCGAAGATACGGGAAAAGATGCAAGAGGAAAACGCGACAGGTGAGCTGACAGCTTATCATTGTATCATACACCAGGAAGCGTTGTGCGGTAAAGCCTTGAAAATGGAGCATGTAATGAGCATCATCACGCGCACAGTTAACTTTATCAGAGCCAAAGGTTTGAATCACCGCCAGTTCAAGGCATTTCTGACGGAGTTAAACGGAGCATGGTGATTTGCCTTATCACACAGAGGTGCGATGGCTAAGCCAGGGAAAGGTGCTTCAAAGATGTTTCGAGCTTCGTGAGGAGATTTGTCTGTTCTTGGACAGCAAAGGGAAAGACACAACACAACTCCGAGACGAAATGTTTCTGTGTGAAATGGCTTTTCTGTGTGACATTACGAGTCATCTGAATGCAATAAACTTGCAGCTGCAGGGTCGGGATCGTGTCATCTCTGATATGTACAGTACAGTGAAGGCATTTAAAACCAAACTGACTCTGTGGGAGACGCAGATGCGGAAAGAAAATTTGAGCCACTTTCCCAGCTGCCAGACCATGAAAGAGAAGCTCTCTACCAGTGCGTTCCCGAGCACACAGTTGGCTGATAAAATAGGTATGCTTGCCGCTGACTTTCGACGCCCGATTTGCTGACTTTGAAGCACAAAAAAGCAGGTTGGAACTGCTCGGTAACCCATTTGCTGTTGACGTGGAAAGCTCACCACCAAACCTCCAAATGGAGTTGATTGACCTCCAATGCAATGATGCACTGAGGGCAAAATATGCGGCAGTGGGTGCTGCGGAGTTCGCCCGTTTCCTCCCGGCACAATGCCCCAGCTGCGCATCCAGGCTGCTCAAACGTTGTCTATGTTTGGCAGCACATACCTGTGTGAACAACTGTTTTCTTTGATGAACCTGAACAAAACATCACACAGAAGTCGACTTACTGCTGAACACCTCCACTCAATTCTGAGGATTTCTTCAGCTCAGAGCCTTACCCCGAACATTGATGAACTTGTGGAAAAGATGGGACACCACCAAGTATCACCCTCAACCTCAAACAAGTGAACATTACTGTGCAATCACATATTTAGAGTTTTTACTCAGTTCAAGTTTAAAAGTTCAAATTTAATATTTGTTTTCACTGCATGTTACTTCTCCTTAAACAAAGTGTTGTTTTTGATTAATAGATTTTTGCACTTTATTTTTTTGTATTTCAATCCAATTATATTTTAAAAATATTTCAGTTGAGTGGATGATAGAAAATTGCTATTATTGTTTTTTCTTTGAAGTAAATTTAGCCCACTTTTGCTAAAATAGAAAATATAGTCTACTGATGGTGCCTTGAATACCGGTTTCTTTCATTTAATGTTCATGTTATGGGGATATTTATATAAAGGAAATTTGTCTTTTGTGTCTGTTGAAAATTAAAGATTACTGACAGAGCCATAAGAAAATATTGCTTTATTTATCTGATCATATTGTAATATATTTGTTAGGTTTTCAGTAGGTTCACTAGACTATATGCGTCATTTAAATTTTTTTCAATGAACATTCGAACAGTCCGGCCCTCGTCTTGTAGCTGATTTTTTTATTTGGCCCTCCGTCCATTTGACTTTGACACCCCTGCCCTACAGGGTAGTAGGCTCAGGCAGCGGTAACACAAGCACCTGCTCTTCCAACAATACATTTAACACCAGCTTTTTAACCTCCGCCTTAACTAAACTCTGCGGAATCGACATTGAATAATGGTCAGCCAAGGTCATTAAATCAACTCTACGAGATTTATCAAAAACCTCCCACGAAGGGTTATCCAAAAAGGAATTCAACTCAAAAGTAGCCATCTTAAACTACTTCACAAGAGCCAACGAAAATAGCAACCACTAATGCTACTTCAGCTATGACGCTCAACACTGAACTATACCACTATCACAATCTACATGAGCGGCATGGGTGTCAGTTATGACAGATCCCGGACAAGCCCCCACTTATGTTACGAATCCCTTTTGGCCCGACAGTCTAGGGGGGATGGTAGTGAGACCCGTAACATAACTCATGCAAATTATCATTGTGACAAAGTAAGTGTGTGAACGAAATAACCAGGACAACTGTAATCTACCGTCAAACTCAGGGTTTATTGTAAAACACACGGTAATGGGGGGAGCAGGAAAAGGGGCTGAGCTGGACCCAAGGAAAGAAACAATAAGTATTCAAAAACACCCCTAAGCTAGACTAGCCTACTTTAACAATAGCTAACTAACTAACCAAAAATACAGGGGGTGGTCCGCCCAGTTCTAACTAGTGTATTTAACAGTCTACCTACGGGTAGTGTATGCCCATGGGCGACTTGTCTTCGTTTCCCCACCAGCAAACAAACAAACACCATAACCAAAACAATACTCACAGGTGATGACAAAGTGCTATGGAGGTGCTCAAACAAAAGAGAGGTTAATACACAAAGAGAACGTGAAACACAGAGACCTACAGACATGGCATTTACAGAGAGACTAAGCTCTTGAGCAAACAACTGATGGGGTTTTTAAACCAAGGGAAAGGAACTGTGATTGGGTAGGAAACAGGAGGAGGTGTGTCTTCTGATTGATGATTGATTGTTGACTGATTGGGGAGTGATGATTTTCACCTGTGAGGGGAGAAGGAGAGAAAACAACACAGGATACATACACACACACAGGATACTTGTATCCGTAACAGCGACAGAACGCGTCTCCTTCCTGGGCGGTATGACGGCTGCGTTGTCTCATGGTGTTTATACTTGCATACTATTGTTTGTACAGATGGACATGGTACCTTCAGGCATTTGGAAATTGCTCCCGAGGATGAACCAGACTTGTGGAGGTCTACAATTTTTGGGGGGATTTTCCCATGCAAAGAGGCACTGAGTTTACTCAAATTATGTCAATTAGCCTACCAGAAGCTTCTAAAGCCATGACATAATTTTCTGAAATTTTCCAAGCTGTTTAAAGGCACTGTAACGGGTGTTGTCGTCTGAAGAGGAAGAATCGGACCAAAGCGCAACGTGGTAAGCGTTCATGACTTTTATTGAACTGAACACTGGAACAAAATAACAAAGAGATTGAACGAAACCGAAACAGTCCTGTCAGGTGCAGAAAACACTAAACAGAAAATAACTACCCACAAAACCCATGTGGGAAAAAGCTACCTAAGTATGGTTCCCAATCAGAGACAACGATAGACAGCTGTCCCTGATTGAGAACCATAACCGGCAAAAACAAAGAAATACAAAAACATAGAAAAAGAACATGGAATGCCCACCCAAATCACACCCTGACCAAACCAAAATAGAGACATAAAAAGCTCTCTAAGGTCAGGGTGTGACAGGCACAGTCAACTTAGTGTATGTAAACTTCTGACCCACTGGAATTGCGATACAGTGAAATAATCTGTCTGTAAAAAATTGTTGGAAAAATTACTTGTGTCATGCAAAAAGTAGATGTCCTAACTGACTTGCCAAAACTATAGTTTGTTAACAAGAAACTTGTGGAGTGGTTGAAAAACGAGTTTTAATGACTCCAACCTAAGTGTATGTAAACTTCTGACTTTAACTGTATATTTAACAACTTCCGACGCCGACAGAGATGGCCGACTCGCTTCGCATTCCTAGGAAACTATGCAGTATTTTGTTTTTTATGTGTTATTTCTTACATTGTTACCCCAGGTAATCTTAGGTTTTATTACTTAGTCGGGGGGAACTATTGGATATAAGAGCAACGTCAACTCACCAACATTACGACCAGGAATACGACTTTCCCGAAGCCAATCCTCTGTTTGGCCTACCAGCCAGTACAATGGATCGGATCCCAGCCGGTAACCCAAAACAACGGCGCCGTAGAAGGGGCAGACGGAGCGGTCTTCTGGTCAGGCTCCGTAGATGGGCTCACAGCTCCCGAGCATACTACTCACCAATGTCCAGTCTCTTGAGAACAAGGTAGACGAAATCCGAGCAAGGGTAGCATTCCAGAGAGACATCCGAGACTGTAACTTTCTTTGTTTCATGGAAACATGGCTCTCTCCAGACACGCTATCTGAGTCGGTACAGCCACCTGGTTTCTTCACGCATCGCGCCAACAGAAACAAGCATCTCTCTGGTAAGAAGAAGGGCAGGGGTGTATGCCTTATGACCCTAGTTCTTTTGTTATGTCTTTGTTTTAGTATGGTCAGGGCGTGAGATGGGTGTGTTGTCTATGTTCGTTTTTCTATGTTGTGTTTTGAGTTTGGCCTGGTATGTTTCTCAATCAGAGGCAGGTGTCGTTAGTTGTCTCTGATTGAGAATCACACTTGGGTAGCCTTTTTCCACCTGTGTTTCGTGGGTGTTTAATTTCTGTTCTGTATTTGTATTTCACCGTTCAGGACTGTTTTCGGTTCGTTCTCGTGTTTTGTTGTTTTGTTCGAGTATTCGTTTTCATTAAAAGAGAATATGAATACTTACCACGCTGAACCTTGGTCCTCCTCTCTCTGTCCCAACAACGAACGTTACAATAACAACATACAGGAAGGAAGTCCTTTTGTTCACCTGACTTATAATTCCTCACAATCAAATGCCGACCGCATTATCTACCAAGAGAATTCTCTTCGATCATAATCACAGTCGTGTATATTCCCCCCCAAGCAGGCACATCGATGGCCCTGAAAGAACTTCATTGTATTCTATGTAAACTGGAAACCACATATGCTGAGGCTGCATTTATTGTAGCCGGGGATTTTAACAAGGCTATTCTGTGCTACCAGGGCTGGCAAAACCCTAGACCACTGTTATTCTAACTTCCGCAATGCATATAAGGCCCTCCCCCGCACTCCCTTCGGAAAAGCTGACCACGACTCCATTTTGTTGCTCCCAGCCTATAGACAGAAACTAAAACAGGAAGCTTCCGCGCTCAGGTCTGTTCAACGCTGGTCTGACCAATCGGATTCCACGCTTCAAGATTGCTTCAATCACGTGGACTGGAATATGTTCCGCATTGCCGAGAACAACAACATTGACGAATACGCTGATTCGGTGTGCGAGTTTATTAACAAGTGCATCGATGATTTTGTACCCACAGCGTCTATTAAAACATTCCCCAACCAGAAACCGTGGATTGATGGCAGCATTCGTGCAAAACTGAATGCGTGAACCACTGCTTTTAATCAGGGCAAGGTGACCGGAAACATGACCGAATACAAATTCCCTCCGCAAGGCAATCAAACAAGCTAAGCGTCAGTACAGAGACAAGTGGAGTCGCAATTCAACGGCTCAGACACGAGAGGTATGTGGCAGGGTCTACAGTCAATCATGGACTACAAAAGAAAAACCAGCCCTGTCGCGGATCACGATGACTTGCTCCCGGACAGACTAAACACATTTTTTTGCTCGCTTTGAGGAAGATACAGTGCCACTGACACGGCCCGCAAAGTGAGTAAAACATTTAAGCGTGTTAACCCTCGCAAGGCTGCAGGCCCAGACAGCATCCCCGGCCACATCCTCAGAGCATGCGCAGACCAGCTGGCTGGTGTCTTTACAGACATATTCAATCAATCCCATTCTGCCTCCCTGCGGACCTGGCATCCTTTCACTCCCTCCTCTCTACATTTTCCTCTTCTGTCGCTGCTGCTAAAGCCACTTTCTACCACTCTAAATTCCAAGCATCTGCCTCTAACCCTAGGAAGCTCTTTGCCACCTTCTCCTCCCTCCTGAATCCCCCTCCCCCTCCCCCCCCTCCTCCCTCTCTGCAGATGACTTCGTCAACCATTTTGAAAAGAAGGTCGACGACATCCGATCCTCGTTTGCTAAGTCAAACGACACCGCTGGTTCTGCTCACACTGCCCTACCCTGTGCTCTGACCTCTTTCTCCCCTCTCTCTCCAGATGAAATCTCGCGTCTTGTGACGGCCGGCCGCCCAACAACCTGCCCGCTTGACCCTATCCCCTCCTCTCTTCTCCAGACCATTTCCGGAGACCTTCTCCCTTACCTCACCTCGCTCATCAACTCATCCCTGACCGCTGGCTACGTCCCTTCCGTCTTCAAGAGAGCGAGAGTTGCACCCCTTCTGAAAAAAACCACACTCGATCCCTCCGATGTCAACAACTACAGACCAGTATCCCTTCTTTCTTTTCTCTCCAAAACCCTTGAACGTGCCGTCCTTGGCCAGCTCTCCCGCTATCTCTCTCAGAATGACCTTCTTGATCCAAATCAGTCAGGTTTCAAGACTAGTCATTCAACTGAGACTGCTCTTCTCTGTATCACGGAGGCGCTCCGCACTGCTAAAGCTAACTCTCTCTCCTCTGCTCTCATCCTTCTAGACCTATCGGCTGCCTTCGATACTGTTAACCATCAGATCCTCCTCTCCACCCTCTCCGAGTTGGGCATCTCCGGCGCGGCCCACGCTTGGATTGCGTCCTACCTGACAGGTCGCTCCTACCAGGTGGCATGGCGAGAATCCGTCTCCTCACCACGTGCTCTCACCACTGGTGTCCCCCAGGGCTCTATTCTAGGCCCTCCCCTATTCTCGCTATACACCAAGTCACTTGGCTCTGTCATAACCTCACATGGTCTCTCCTATCATTGCTATGCAGACGACACACAATTAATCTTCTCCTTTCCCCCTTCTGATGACCAGGTGGCGAATCGCATCTCTGCATGTCTGGCAGACATATCAGTGTGGATGACGGATCACCACCTCAAGCTGAACCTCGGCAAGACGGAGCTGCTCTTCCTCCCGGGGAAGGACTGCCCGTTCCATGATCTCGCCATCACGGTTGACAACTCCACTGTGTCCTCCTCCCAGAGCGCTAAGAACCTTGGCGTGATCCTGGACAACACCCTGTCGTTCTCAACTAACATCAAGGCGGTGGCCCGTTCCTGTAGGTTCATGCTCTACAACATCCGCAGAGTACGACCCTGCCTCACACAGGAAGCGGCGCAGGTCCTAATCCAGGCACTTGTCATCTCCCGTCTGGATTACTGCAACTCGCTGTTGGCTGGGCTCCCTGCCTGTGCCATTAAACCCCTACAACTCATCCAGAACGCCGCAGCCCGTCTGGTGTTCAACCTTCCCAAGTTCTCTCACGTCACCCCGCTCCTCCGCTCTCTCCACTGGCTTCCAGTTGAAGCTCGCATCCGCTACAAGACCATGGTGCTTGCCTACGGAGCTGTGAGGGGAACGGCACCTCAGTACCTCCAGGCTCTGATCAGGCCCTACACCCAAACAAGGGCACTGCGTTCATCCACCTCTGGCCTGCTCGCCTCCCTACCACTGAGGAAGTACAGTTCCCGCTCAGCCCAGTCAAAACTGTTCGCTGCTCTGGCCCCCCAATGGTGGAACAAACTTCCTCACGACGCCAGGACAGCGGAGTCAATCACCACCTTCCGGAGACACCTGAAACCCCACCTCTTTAAGGAATACCTAGGATAGGATAAAGTAATCCTTCTCACCCCCCCCCTTAAAAGATTTAGATGCACTATTGTAAAGTGGCTGCTCCACTGGATGTCATAAGGTGAATGCACCAATTTGTAAGTCGCTCTGGATAAGAGCGTCTGCTAAATGACTTAAATGTAATGTAAATGTAATGTAAATGCTGTCCGCACATGCTTCAAGAGGGCCACCATTGTTCCTGTCCCCAAGAAAGCTAAGGTAACTGAGCTAAATGACTACCACCCTGTAGCACTCACTTCCGTCATCATGAATTGCTTTGAGAGACTAGTAAAGGACCATATCACCTCCACCTTACCTGACACCCTAGACCCACTCCAATTTGCTTACCGACTGTTAGTGGAATTTCTAAATTCCTGTATGTTTTGTAGCCAAAACCAAATTCGCACTCATTCTAATTCATTAATGATTTGTAAGTTCATTAATTATGCAGGAAGTAGATTGAGACCAGTCTTAAAAGCCAAAGGTAACAGCGTTTATTTCAAGAGAGTACTGCCACATACACATATTTCCACAGGTTATAAACTGAAAATGACGTCAGCGTTTTCTAAACGTTCTATCTATTTCACCAGTAGAGGGGCCCCCTAGCTCTCGAGCCTTCGCGTTATCAGCACGAAGTCAAGGTCAGTCAGTATAAATCAGCATTCTAGACAGTCTGGAGATCGGCCGTTCCTGCCACCTGGAGATTGTACAAATGTATGAACTAAGAAACAGACCTTCATTGTTACTAAACTCCTGACTACATTATATACAATTGGGAATGGGAGCAAGAGGGAAAATTCATATGTACAGTACATTATAGCATTTGGACTAGTCAGTTCTGATTGGAATGTATACATAATTCGTCATTTCAACCATAATTTCCTCTAACACCGACCCAATAGGTCCGCAGACGACACATTCGCCATCACACTGCACACTGCCCTAACCCATCTGGACAAGAGGAATACCTATGTAAGAATGCTGTTCATCGATTACAGCTCAGCATTTAATACCATAGTACCCTCCAAACTCGTCATTAAGCTCGATACCCTGGGTCTCGACCCTGCCCTGTGCAACTGGGTCCTGGACTTCCTGACTGGACCGCCCCCGGGTGGTGAGGGTAGGTAACAACATCTCCACCCCGCTGATCCTCAACACTGGGTCGCCACAAGGGTGCGTTCTGAGCCCTCTCCTGTAATCCCTGTTCACCGACAACTGCGTGGCCATGCACGCCTCCAACTCAATCATCAAGTTTGCAGACGACACTACAGTGGTAGGCTTGATTACCAACAACGACGAGACGGCCTGCAGGGAGGAGGTGAGGGCCCTCGGAGTGTGGTGTCAGGAAAATAACCTCACACTCAATGTCAACAAAACTAAGGAGATGATCGTGGACTTCAGGAAACAGCAGAAGGAGCAGCCCCCTATCTACATTCACGGGACAGTAGTGGAGAGGGTGGAAAGTTTTAAGTTCCTCGACGTACACATCACGGACAAACTGAAATGGTCCACCCACACAGACAGCATGGTGAACATTTCAGTTTCAACCAGATTCTTTCCAATGCAAGATTGTTGTCATATATATATATATATATATATATATATATATATATATATGGATGATTTCTCATGCATTTTCAGAAACATCACAACTCACAATACATGCCGCAGCAGCGCCTCTTCAACCTCAGGAGTCTGAAGAAATTTGGCTTGTCACCAAAAACACTCACAAACTTTTACAGATGCACAATCGAGAGCATCCTGTCGGGCTGTATCACCGCCTGGTACGGCATCTTTTCCGCCCATAACCGGAAGGCTCTCCAGAGGGTAGTGAGGTCTGCACAACGCATCACCGGGTGCAAACTCCCTGCCCTCCAGGACACCTACACCACCTGATGTCACAGGAAGGCCATAAAGATCATCAAGGACAACAACCATCCGAGCCACTGCCTGTTCACCCCGCTATCATCCAGAAGGCGAGGTCAGTACAGGTGCATCAAAGCGGTGACCAAGAGACTGAAAAATAGAAGCTATCTCAATGCCATCAGACTGTTAAACAGCCATCACTAACATTGAGTGGCTGCTGCCAACATACTGACTCAACTCCAGCCACTTTAATAATGGAAAAATTGATGTAATCAATTTATCACTAGCCACTTTATATAATGTTTACATACCCTACATTACTAATTTCATATGTATATACTGTACGCTATACCATCTACTGCATCTTGCCATCTTGATGTAATTAAATGTATCACTAGTCACTTTAAACAATGACACTTTATATAATGTTCTCATACCCTACATTAGTCATCTCATATGTATATAATGTACGCTATACCATCTACTGCATCTTGCCATCTTGATGTAATGTATCACTAGTCACTTTAAACAATGCCACTTTATATACTTTATGTAGCGAAATGCACAAGCATTTCGCTACACCTGCATTAACATCTGCTAACCATGTGTATGTGACAAATACATTTGATTTGATTTGAACCTTTATTTAACTATGCGAGTCAGTTAAAAACTCATTCTTATTTTCACAAGGACGGCCTACACTAGCCAAAACCTCCTCTATCCCGGACGGCACGGTGCTGGGCCAATTGTGCACCGCCATATGGGACTCCAATCATGACCGGTTGTGATAAAGCCCGGGATCAAACCAGAGTCTGTAGTGATGCCTCTAGCACTGAGATGCAGTGCCTTAGACCATTGCGCCACTCTGGGGCACCATGGTCTAGCCAGAGGACAGCTAGCTTCTGTTATCCTCTGGCTACATTGACTTCAATACAAAACCTACGAGGCTTGTAGGCCACACCCACGAGTGGCGCTGAAAAATCTGATTATGTTAACACACGATCTGAATCTACAGGGAACCCAGCTAAATTTTGGAAAGCTGTTACATCACTCAAGGGTTGTGTCAACTCTTCTCTCCCCCAAGAAATGGATTTAAATTCTGACCCTATTACTGAAAAAATGTATATAATTAATGTATCTAATGAGGCAGATAGCCTAGTGGGTAGAGGGCTGGGCAAGTAACTGAAAGGTTGTTAAATCGAATCCCTGAGCTGACAAGGTAAAAATCTGTTGTTCTGCCCCTAAACAAGGCAGTTACCCACTGTTCCAATGCCTCATTGTAAATAAGAATTTGTTCTTCACTGATTCCATATGTGTTATTTCATAGTTGTGATTTCTTCACTATTATTCTACAATGTAGAAAACATTAAAAATAAAGAAAAATCCTGGAATGAGTAGGTTTGTCTAATCTTTTGACTGGTACTTGCTTAATTCATTTGATTAATATTATGGTGTTTCTATTCCATGAAAAACGAAAAGCACTCTGGGTAAATTCAGACCATTTTGCTCTCGGAGCGCACACTGGGCGTTCGGGCCAAAGAGAAGAGTTGATTTAAGAGTTCAGATGCGAGTGCTCTGAAATCGGAGTAGATGGCCAGAGCGAATTTATGAAAGCACCCGAATGTCCATTGAGAACACACAACAACTATACCATTTAGCTAAGCTAAGAATGACGGGAATAATCAAGTCAATAAACGTTGGGTAGTTAATATACTGTCTAGTTTGATGTATAACTACTAACGTTAGGTAGCTAGCTAACATACCGGTACATACTGCTGTAATGATATGCTATGTGGTTCGTAAGGACAGCGTAGCTAACAAATTGTCAGCCAACATAACATATAAGGTAACTTATTTGAAAAGTCATTACATTGAGTAGCAAGCTACCGCGAGGATGCGCTCTATCGACTCTGCGGCTTGAGCATGCTTTTGGTGCACAGTGTATATACAGTGCCTTGCGAAAGTATTTGGCCCCCTTGAACTTTGCGACCTTTTGCCACATTTCAGGCTTGAAACATAAAGATATAAAACTGTATTTTTTTGTGAAGAATCAACAACAAGTGGGACACAATCATGAAGTGGAACGACATTTATTGGATATTTCAAACTTTTTTAACAGATCAAAAACTGAAAAATTGGGCGTGCAAAATTATTCAGCCCCTTTACTTTCAGTGTAGCAAACTCTCTCCAGAAGTTCAGTGAGGATCTCTGAATGATCCAATGTTGACCTAAATTACTAATGTAAGGAAGTGCTATTTCTTATGCAAATGACCAGCTTACTGCTATCACATTGCTATAACTGAGACAACGTATTTTCACAGTAAAACATGTTAGGTCCCATACAGGATAGCTCCCACACCCACACACACAGCACACACACATTACACACACTAACTGCCGAGGACACACAGATAAGACATACACCCACACATTGGGAGGAAGAGACAGCCTTGACTTGCAGACACAAGCACACACACACAATCTCCTTCCTAGCCGAACATTGTGTGACTGAGAACGACACGACGAGACCCGGAGGAACGACGGACGGCTCAACAGGACCAATCCAAGAAGACAACACCTCAACTGTATCCAACCAAAAGACAGAGACTTCCAGACTCAACCCACTTTCTTTACTGTACATAACATGCTTGCAATCTGTTATCGGGGCTCTTTCTGATGGTTCTTTAGTGAGGCCAAATGAATGAGCCCGTATACGTTGTACCAGATATCTTTACTCTGAATAAACTGTCCCTTGTCATATAATTGACCACCTTGTCCGAATCGATCCTTGACCGACTCGCCCTATCTACATATCCCATCATCAACAGAAATGGTAGCAAGAGGATGGTTAACTAACGACCCAGTCCAGAGTGGTTGATGTGGGTGTGAGGGGGCGAATTGGTGAAAGGACGGTTCGCGGAGGACAGGTGAAGACATTCGGGGGAGGACAACAATTCTGCTCAACTCGGGAAACTGATCATTTACATTACATTTACATTTAAGTCATTTAGCAGACGCTCTTATCCAGAGCGACTTACAAATTGGTGCTTTCACCTTATGACATCCAAGGTCGACCATAAACAAGGTAAGCAAAACCTGTTAAATCAAACTTTGCATATTGTCGCATAGTCTATCCAAATTTGATCAGTATTACCGGGTGTGAGTATGAATTCTTGTTTAAATGTATATGCATAAATGACATGAGAATGACAGTGAAGTAAACATATGTGGTCGTAATTCTATTCAATAAGTCCTGCTGTGACAGGTCCGACTGAGATCGGTAACTGATAGAATTCATTTGTAAGTGATAATTCTATTCAATAAGTCCTGCTGTGACAGGTCCGACTGAGATCGGTAACTGATAGAACTAATTTGTAAGTGATAATTCTATTCAATAAGTCCTGCTGTGACAGGTCCGACTGAGATCGGTAACTGATAGAATTAAATGTTAAGTGATAATTCTATTCAATAAGTCCTGCTGTGACAGGTCCGACTGAGATCGGTAACTGATAGAATTAAATGTGAAGTGATAATTCTATTCAATAAGTCCTGCTGTGACAGGTCCGACTGAGATCGGTAACTGATAGAATTAAATGTGAAGTGATAATTCTATTCAATAAGTCCTGCTGTGACAGGTCCGACTGAGATCGGTAACTGATAGAACTAATTTGTACTATGTTAAGTGATAATTCTATTCAATAAGTCCTGCTGTGACAGGTCCGACTGAGATCGGTAACTGATAGAATTAAATGTGAAGTGATAATTCTATTCAATAAGTCCTGCTGTGACAGGTCCGACTGAGATCGGTAACTGATAGAATTAAATGTGAAGTGATAATTCTATTCAATAAGTCCTGCTGTGACAGGTCCGACTGAGATCGGTAACTGATAGAATTAAATGTGAAGTGATAATTCTATTCAATAAGTCCTGCTGTGACAGGTCCGACTGAGATCGGTAACTGATAGAATTAAATGTTAAGTGATAATTCTATTCAATAAGTCCTGCTGTGACAGGTCCGACTGAGATCGGTAACTGATAGAATTAATTTGTAAGTGATAATTCTATTCAATAAGTCCTGCTGTGACAGGTCCGACTGAGATCGGTAACTGATAGAATTAAATGTTAAGTGATAATTCTATTCAATAAGTCCTGCTGTGACAGGTCCGACTGAGATCGGTAACTGATAGAATTAATTTAAGTGATAATTCTATTCAATAAGTCCTGCTGTGACAGGTCCGACTGAGATCGGTAACTGATAGATTCGGGGTGTTCGAGAATTCTCAAATGTATGTGCATAAGTGTCTACTGAATGATAAATTGAACGAATGCTTAGAAAATGTTTTAGATGTGTCGACTTTATTGAATGAATGTTCAAACGATGTTTTAGATGTACTGCCTATATCGAGTGAATGTTTAAACAATGTTTTAGTTGTGTTGCCATATAATCTATTGGTTGCGCATTCCACAACGCCGTGTAAATTAAACAACGCATATAAAATTCTGAGTGTGCGAGGGAGCAGCTCTGAGATAAGGCAGAGTACGTGGCTCCAGGAATTCATCACGGGTATTTACCAGTGACGGGCTAAGTATACTCAGATAGTCTGAATATATATTTCAATTGGTCAAAATATACATATATATTTACTAAAACATACAATACATGACAAATGGTGACCCCGACGTGATCTGGTAAAAGGACATCGCTGGACATTGGTGTGCCAGCCGATTGGCCAGTACTGTCGTCGGACGGTGTGTCTCACAAATCCTGACCGGTCAATTAAAAAGGGTAAGCAGACACCTGTTGTGAAAAACTAAAGTTCTGCACATTGGAGTTATCCAAATTTAGTTTTGTGAGACACCTGTTTGATGTAAGTTACTAAATTTAAACTATTATGATGTGTGAGATTGGAAAATAGTTGAGAAAGTAATATCTCCATTGGCAACTGCAATTTTATTATTGATCAACCATACTTAATGGTGCATTGTGTATGGGATGTACTAGTATGCCTGGCTGGTAGGTGGTAACAGAGAACACTTACTACATGTATGAATGGTGGGTAAAGGGTGACCACCAAAGCTTGAATGGATAGTCTGGGACTACATGTATGATTCATTATAGTTGATTATAAAAGTGTGACTGGATAGTCTGGGACTACATGTATGAGTGGTGGGTAACGAGTGATCACCAAAGTGCGAATAGAAAGCCATATGATGCGAACGTGATGTATTAGGCAGGGCCAAGTGTGAATGACGGATATTTAAATTGATTACTCGGACTTGAGACCGATTTAGCCTTCGGGAAAGGGTCTCTCTAAGGTCCTAACAAAGCATAGGTGTGTGTGAAGTACATTGGGTAGTGAAGTAAAGGTGATAATCCGGGGGACACTAGACTTCTTAATACCCTAGGGGACCCACAGTGCATAATTGAGTTCTTACTTTAGACCTAATTGGGGGCCGCTTTGGCCGTAGGGAAGGGGTACCACTTGGGTTTTAGTAAAGGCGTGGGTTGTTGGCAGTATTGTAGTGTACATGGAATGTCGTTGGAAATGGAAAAGGTGTTGAGAACGCTGAAGTCCACTCTAGAATTAAATGAAGGCAGAGAGGGCAAGGAGTGGAGGAGACGGGGTGAGAAGCTGTACAGAGAATGGACAGAAGGCGGGGCCATTGCATCTCCTACTGGTCTGCTTGCTGGGGAGAATGAAGATTTGTGTGTGTATGGTGTAAATTGAAGTTTACTGGCGTAAATGAAGATTTGTGAGACTCAAATCGTGTGCATGAAATACGCTTGATATTCAGTCGGGGACTAATATCGGTATGAATGAGGTCGGGGACCAAGCGAGTGTGGTACATTAGGTATTTCAGTTGGAGCTGGTACCGGTGAGAATGTTGAAAAAGTCGCAGGCTTGCTGATGAGAGTTATATCATAGAATATTGGGTGGTGTGCATGACTGTTGGAAAAGGTGTTAAACTCTATTAACGTAAAATTCGGTGTGTAGAGTTATATTATGAGGTTTGAACTATACTAATATTGTAGAATTACATAATCAACATCTGAACATACTTACGTTAAGCATTAATTGAGCCACTGAGTAATAGATAAGATATACACTAGGTACGGGGCGACGGGTGTGGTCGATGTAAGACGGGAGTGGTGTTCTAACCAAGTGCTGAGAAATAAGGTAGATTTATTTTGTTCTTTTAATTAATTTACACAGGTACTTCCCGGTTATTGATTTTGGTTTGATTGTTCAGATAACACCACTGAAATTAAACAGGAGGTTAAGGTATACTAACATTAGAATCTGTTTTCATTATGGGGAACAATGAAAGGCCCGCAGAGGGGATTGCAGGCTGAGGTTTTTATGTTAAAGGGACAGTGCACGTTTATCACAGTTGTGTGTGTGTCTAATGGCTGGGTATTTAAGAAGTATTTTTGGGGAGACAATTTGGAGAAACACGAATAAAACATGAAACATAGAGACAAATTATTTGAGTTTGAGGGGATTATCATAATTATTAGGTTTTGTTTTTGTAGTAAACGTTTGGGTTAAGGGGATTTCCACGTTCCCAGAGACATGGTATTTTACAGAGAGGGGAAAAGGCAGACGGAGGGGCCCTCCCCCGCCCTGCAGAGACCTTGAAGGTTGGAGAGAAGAGAGGAGAGGTTTTGGAAGGGGAGAGTTGGACATGTGGAAAATGAAAGGGGCGCTCCTACATGATAATGTCAGAACAGAAGGATAATATACTAATCTTACCTAAGTCATTATTTAGAGTAGGTAAGGTTGTTACCTGGGCAGAGCCAGGTATCAAAAGGGGGATGGGTAAATTGTGGTCTAGGATAGGATGGGGCCTATTGGATAAGAAACTAATAATTAAAAAAAAATGTAGCTAACAAATGGGCATAGAAGTTAAAGATATAATCAGATAAAACATATGAGAAATTGTTTGTTAACCAAGCCTGTATGTCCAGGATTTTATGCATTACAGGTGAACTACAGGTGAAGTCACTCAATCCAGTCCCAGAGGCTTGGGGACCATACCAAAGACCCCTGGTGACAGCTAGCTGAAAGAGCTACCCAGATTCATATCGCACGGCGGGAGGGTAAGACACATTGCTCTGTCGAACAATAAACAGTGTTCGGGAGGAGAACTGGAATTAACAGAATTCCGGGGGCCATCTCTCGAATGAAGTAACCCTCCCTGTCCTGTCATCCCTGTTTTTGTTCATAGAAGTGAAGATGTGTCTGGCTCTTGCTAAGTGATGTGTTCTTGGGGAAAGGGTAGGGCTTCAAATGGAAGCTGTTCGTCTGAGCTGTCTTATCGTGGGTGACATATTCCTGATACAGCACGTCCTACTTGAGTATGCGGAGAGTGATAATTTGACCCATGGTTTAGACGATGAGGATTTTGTTCCAAAATAAGCATAAGAGATCCCTAGATCTGGGTAGACAGGAAGTTAGAGTAGAGATTACATGATAACCGACTTCGGACAGTTCTAGGATTGGAGAAGAGGGTATCCTTATAGCATAGGGGATCCCACAAAGGTGGATAGGTTTTCCATGATATGGGGAAACCTGGGAGCACTGTTGAACTTTGTAAAGGTGATGAAATCCTACTAACCATCAAAACTATTAAGCTCTCTGATGCAGGCACTTACACCCTCAGACTACAAAGGACGAGGACAGACATGATGGGTGTGTTTTCTATTAGGGTGCTGCCAAAACCAGAGGTCCCAGACGGAACCAGGGCCAGACACACTCCTCTACCACCCCTGGACCGAACCTGCCACCACTGTGTTAAAAAATCCCATTCAGGTAATTAATGTTAGGGACTATTCGGCTATTGATCAATTAGGCACTGAGACTGGTTTTGATGGTAGGGACAATTTGTGGCTGTCTTATATGAGGTACACAGCTAAAACCCTGAGAAGAAAGGACTGCATTATTTGTAGTCATGCTAGACCTGTTCTGGCTACACACCCATTTGCTATAGGAGAAGGAGAGGGTGGTTGTGTATTCTGAGAAGTTTTTACCAGGTTCAGCCCAATTCAACTTTCTGTTCCTCTTTGAGCCTTGTGTTTCCTGCAGTACCTCCTCATCGGGCCTCTTGGGGTGTTAAGGCATATGGGGGCAATTACAATTGCATCACGGGTACAGGTAATGGCATTGATTATGGGAGATTGCCTGAAGCTGATTGCAGTAGTAGCATAACCATTAATTCCACTTGGCCAGTTACAGGCCTAAACCAAACTAGTGGTCTGGCTGATGTGTGGTGGATGTGTGGAGCCAAAAGAGTGCTGAGACCCATTCTTAGAGGAGAATGGCAAGGTACGTGTGGTCTGACCAGTTTGATAATTCCACTGACCATTGTTGATGTTACTGCTGAACAGCTGTTGGGTTCTGTATCCAGGGGACCTGAAAACATTCCATCCCATGGGAGACATAGATGTAGTGCTCCATGGACAGAGGATGTAGTTGACATACACACTAACCTGTTGGGAGTGCCAGTGGGGGTTCCTCATGAGTTTCAGGCCTTGGGTAGGAATGATGGACTCTGGCACTTACTACCTATTATGGGTCCAGCCATAGTGGATGCTAGACAGACTGCATGGATTAATTATATCTACTATAATCAACAGCGTTTTGTGAATTACTCCCGTGATGCACTCACTGGTATGTCTGAACAGCTTGAGGCCACATCTGGGGTTTCCAGACAGAATATACTTGCCTTGGATATGCTTCTTGCCAGTCAGGGGGGCGTCTGCAAGATGTTCGGTAAACAATGTTGCACGTATATTCCTAATAATACCAGTCCAGATGGTAGTATATCTAAGGCCCTTAATGGGCTTGATGCACTATCTGCTAAGATGAGGTCCATGGCGGGGGTGGAGGAGTCTGACTGTTCAAATGAGTTGGGAGCCTGGTTGGGTAAGTACACTGGTATGGTGGTTACTGGATTTCTGACCCTAATTATTGTATTATTTGTTATTGATGTGATGTTCTGCTTGCATCATACCGTGTTTTAAGAAGTCTGTTACAGATGTGGTGAAGGCTTCAGGCATGATGCCTTTGCTTGATGCTCCAGTTGGAGATGCTGATACTGAAGCATGCTTTCAAGGGAGGATGGGACTGACTGAGGATGACACATGGTATGCTGTGGGTGAGGTAGTAGAATAAATTTTACACCACCACAGTTCCTTGTTATACATTTTTATGATAGGTTTTCTTTCCAGTATGTTTGTTCTCCCTGTTGTGAAGGTTTAGAGTCCCTGGGTGGCAAGGAGCCCACCTGGTACAGGATAGGAGTAGCTGAGAGGACCAGATGGTTTATAATAATTCTTTACTCTGTTTTCCATGACCAAAGTTTTATCCTACATCTTACATGTCAATAAACAATAAAGTCTTATCCTGTTTTTACATTTACATTACATTTAAGTCATTTAGCAGACGCTCTTATCCAGAGCGACTTACAAATTGGTGCGTTCACCTTAAGACATCCAGTGGAACAGCCACTTTACAATAGTGCATCTAAATCTTTTAAGGCGGGGGGGTGAGAAGGATTACTTTATCCTATCCTAGGTATTCCTGAAAGAGGTGGGGTTTCAGGTGTCTCCGGAAGGTGGTGATTGACTCCGCTGTCCTGGCGTCGTGAGGGAGTTTGTTCCACCATTGGGGGGCCAGAGCAGCGAACAGTTTTGACTGGGCTGCGCGGGAACTGTACTTCCTCAGTGGTAGGGAGGCGAGCAGGCCAGAGGTGGATGAACGCAGTGCCCTTGTTTCGGTGTAGGGCCTGATCAGAGCCTGGAGGTACTGAGGTGCCGTTCCCCTCACAGCTCCGTAGGCAAGCACCATGGTCTTGTAGCGGATGCGAGCTTCAACTGGAAGCCAGTGGAGAGAGCGGAGGAGCGGGGTGACGTGAGAGAACTTGGGAAGGTTGAACACCAGACGGGCTGCGGCGTTCTGGATGAGTTGTAGGGGTTTAATGGCACAGGCAGGGATCCCAGCCAACAGGGGGAGACATAAGCATATATCACTTATTTTTTCTTGGTTGATTTTTCTTTTCTGTTTTTCTGTAAAAAAAAAAAAAAAAAAATAATAATAATAATAATTATTATGTTTTATTAATAATAAACTTTTTATTATTTTCATGAGATGCTATTAACATATTACTATGTTGGGACTGCTGAAATAAAGGATAATGAGTGACACCCTAGCGGGTGTCAAAAGGGGGACTTAAATTGCACACCATTTTCTTTTGTTCTGTTTTTGAATGAGCTGTTGTTCTCTTTTGACATGAGGGTTGTAAGTTCCTAGGTGGCTGGTAGCCAATCTAGTACATAGTGGGATCGAATGGAGGACATGAAGGTATTTTAAACTTTGTAACTGTTATATGATTCATTGCTGAATTTTTGTTCACACCCTTGGGTTTGTGAAAAAGGGGGATTGTTGGATCCTGTATTTTACATTATAGCCATTACCATATATATGATTGAATATTATCTGCTGTTGCCAGGTGTGGATGTATGTATGTGTTATGCAACCTAGCTGATTTGAAACATTGTTAAAAGTATCAGGGCCATGGGACTTTCTCATGATGGAAAAATACAGAGTAGCATGAAGATGAACTGTTCAAATGAGTTGGGAGGGGGGAACATTCAGAGCGTGGGGTTGCGAGAACAAGCGGTCTTTTGTTAGATAACAGGAGCCAGGTGCGAGATAACGGTATGGAGCATGAGACCCATCTTTCAGTTTTTGCAGCCATTTTAGTGTTGTGCGGCTGCTGTTGCATTCCGTGTATTCGCTCACTCACTACTAGAGTTATATCTAAGGCCATTGACCCAGCAAGCCCTTCCCAGATGTTTCCCCTTTTAGGGGATACGGAACCCGAATATGAGGAGGAGGATCCCGTTGCTTTTACTGCTTTTTTGAGCTTCTCCATTCTATGTCGTGCCTCTTCTGAATTGGGAAGAGGGGGCATGTGGACCATTCCGCCTGACTTGCCTAGTTTATGTCACATCTCTTAGGAGATGTGAAGAGAGGGAATCACAAAACTTTTCCTTCTGTGTCTGGATCTAGTTAGGTTGTGTCACGTCTCTGGGGAGATGTGAAGAGAGGGATTTGTAAGGAAGTGCTATTTCTTATGCAAATGACCAGCTTACTGCTATCACATTGCTATAACTGAGACAACGTATTTTCACAGTAAAACATGTTAGGTCCCATACAGGATAGCTCCCACACCCACACACACAGCACACACACATTACACACACTAACTGCCGAGGACACACAGATAAGACATACACCCACACATTGGGAGGAAGAGACAGCCTTGACTTGCAGACACAAGCACACACACACAATCTCCTTCCTAGCCGAACATTGTGTGACTGAGAACGACACGACGAGACCCGGAGGAACGACGGACGGCTCAACAGGACCAATCCAAGAAGACAACACCTCAACTGTGGCCAACCAAAAGACAGAGACTTCCAGACTCAACCCACTTTCTTTACTGTACATAACATGCTTGCAATCTGTTATCGGGGCTCTTTCTGATGGTTCTTTAGTGAGGCCAAATGAATGAGCCCGTATACGTTGTACCAGATATCTTTACTCTGAATAAACTGTCCCTTGTCATATAATTGACCACCTTGTCCGAATCGATCCTTGACCGACTCGCCCTATCTACATATCCCATCATCAACACTAATGATGATAAATACAATCCACCTGTGTGTAATCAAGTCTCCGTATAAATGCACCTGCACTGTGATAGTCTCAGAGGTCCGTTAAAAGTGCAGAGAGCATCATGAAGAACTAGGAACACACCAGGCAGGTCCGAGATACTGTTGTGAAGAAGTTTAAAGCCGGATTTGGATTCAAAAATATTTCCCAAGCTTTAAACATCCCAAGGAGCACTGTGCAAGCGATAATATTGAAATGGAAGGAGTATCAGACCACTGCAAATCTACCAAGAACTGGCCGTCCTTCTAAACTTTCAGCTCATACAAGGAGAAGACTGATAAGAGATGCAGCCAAGATGCCCATGATCACTCTGGATGGACTGCAAAGATCTACAGCTGAGGTGGGAGACTGTCCATAGGACAACAATCAGTCGTATATTGCACAAATCTGGCCTTTATGGAAGAGTGGCAAGAAGAAAGCCATTTCTTAAAGATATCCATAAAAAGTGTTGTTTAAAGTTTGCCACAAGCCACCTGGGAGACACACCAAACATGTGGAAGAAGGTGCTCTGGTCAGATGAAACCAAAATGTAACTTTTTGGCAACAATGCAAAATGTTATGTTTGGCGTAAAAGCAACACAGCACATCACCCTGAACACACCATCCCCACTGTCAAACATGGTGGTGGCAGCATCATGGTTTGGGCCTGCTTTTCTTCAGCAGGGACAGGGAAGATGGTTAAAATTGATGGGAAGATGGATGGAGCCAAATACAGGACCATTCTGGAAGAAAACCTGATGGAGTCTGCAAAAGACCTGAGACTGGGATGGAGATTTGTCTTCCAACAAGACAATGATCCAAAACATAAAGCAAAATCTACAATGGAATGGTTCAAAAATAAACATATCCAGGTGTTAGAATGGCCAAGTCAAAGTCCAGACCTGAATCCAATCGAGAATCTGTGGAAAGAACTGAAAACTGCTGTTCACAAATGCTCTCCATCCAACCTCACTGAGCTCGAGCTGTTTTGCAAGGAGGAATGGGAAAAAATGTCAGTCTCTCGATGTGCAAAACTGATAGAGACATACCCCAAGCGACTTACAGCTGTAATCGCAGCAAAAGGTGGCGCTACAAAGTATTAACTTAAGGGGGCTGAATAATTTTGCACGCCCAATTTTTCAGTTTTTGATTTGTTAAAAAAGTTTGAAATATCCAATAAATGTCGTTCCACTTCATGATTGTGTCCCACTTGTTGTTGATTCTTCACAAAAAATACAGTGTTATATCTTTATGTTTGAAGCCTGAAATGTGGCAAAAGGTCGCAAAGTTCAAGGGGGCCGAATACTTTCGCAAGGCACTGTATATATATATATATTATTTAACTAGGCAAGTCAGTTAAGAACAAAATCTTATTTTCAATGACGGCCTAGGAAAAGCAGGTTAACTGCCTATAGCGCGCTGGACTTCGGGCAACAAGGTTGAGGGTTCAAAACCTGCTCCATTGTTTCATTTGAAGTCTTGCACAACTATCAGTGTATTAGTTGGTTTATATTGCCCATTCATTGTCAGTTAGAGACACAGTAGTGCATTGGGACCCAAAAGCATAATCAGTGCTCTAACTCCCCCTTGGTCGTTAGGGCAAATCTTGTCTGTAATAGGACAGGTTTTTCACACCTAGCTCGGCTATCAGACTATTCTTTAGTAACGGTTGAATGGTCTTTTGTTCAGCTATTAGCCCCCTTCCCCAACTTGCAAAAAATTGATTCTTTATTTTCAATCAAAAATCATTGTTCTGAAAGCAAAAACGAGGCTTCAAATATTTTTGTAATAGAGTGCAAAATATTTAGAGAACAAAAAATGTATTTGAAAAAAAAAATCTAATTTAATTTCACTATCAAGCAATTTTTGACTGTCAGTTTCGCTACAACCAATGCTGTTCAGCCTTTCTTTCCGACACAAAGGAAGTTATAGCGGACACCTAAGAAGAAGGACTGTGTGATGATGGCATCTCAGGTAAGCAGCACTGGGCGTTCTTCCGTCCAACTTCTACATAGCTAGTAGTTAGCTCCTACGATTCAGTGTAGGTTCATAACATTCTACTATATTACATACATACATACATACATACATACATACATACATACATACATACATACATACATACATACATACATACATACATACATACATACATACATACATACATACCGTAGAATGATAAATCATGCAATTATTATTCTCAAGCTAACCAAAAGCATTTAGCTACGAACACCTGTTCTCGCCATTTTCAGTTGAATGAATCTAACTTTCTTTCATGGCAACTCATAAGCAGGCCATGTCCTATTTGTTTCATAGTTGATATATAATCATACTTCATGACAGTGTAACGGTTAGCTTTTTTACAGATGGATGAAAGAACACAATATGTCTGTCAGGGAATGCTATTCTGATATGTCAGATGAAGAGTTAGACAAGAAAGTCAGCACTCTTTGCAAACTGGAATCCATTTATCCGGAGGCTGCATTCATTGTAGCTGGGGATTTTAACAAGGCTAATCTGAAAACAAGACTCCCTAAATGTTATCAGCATATCGATTGCGCAACCAGGGTGGGAAAAACCTTGGATCATTGCTATTCCAACTTCCACGACGCATATAAGGCCCTGCCCCGTCCTCCTTTCGGAAAAGCTGACCACGACTCCATTTTGTTGATCCCTGCCTACAGACAGAAACTAAAACAAGAAGCTCCCGCGCTGAGGTCTGTTCAACGCTGGTCCGACCAATCTGATTCCACACTCCAAGACTGCTTCCATCACGTGGACTGGGATATGTTTCGTATTGCGTCAGACAATAACATTGATGAATACGCTGATTCGGTAAGAGAGTTCATTAGAACGTGCGTTGAAGATGTCGTTCCCATAGCAACGATTAAAACATTCCCAAACCAGAAACCGTGGATTGATGGCAGCATTCGCGTGAAACTGAAAGCCCGAACCACTGCTTTTAATCAGGGCAAGGTGACCGGAAACATGACCGAATACAAACAGTGTAACTATTCCCTCCGCAAGGCAATCAAACAAGCTAAGCGTCAGTATAGAGACAAAGTAGAATCTCAATTCAACGGCTCAGACACAAGAGGTATGTGGCAGGGTCTACAGTCAATCACGGATTACAAAAAGAAAACCAGCCCAGTCACGGACCAGGATGTCTTGCTCCCAGGCAGACTAAATAACTTTTTTGCCCGCTTTGAGGACAATACAGTGCCACTGCCACTGCCCGCAACTAAAACATGCGGACTCTCCTTCACTGCAGCCGACGTGAGGAAAACATTTAAACGTGTCAACCCTCGCAAGGCTGCAGACCCAGACGGCATCCCCAGCCGCGCCCTCAGAGCATGCGCAGACCAGCTGGCTGGTGTGTTTACGGACATATTCAATCAATCCCTATCCCAGTCTGTTGTTCCCACATGCTTCAAGAGGGCCACCATTGTTCCTGTTCCCAAGAAAGCTAAGGTAACTGAGCTAAACGACTACCGCCCCGTAGCACTCACTTCCGTCATCATGAAGTGCTTTGAGAGACTAGTCAAGGACCATATCACCTCCACCCTACCTGACACCCTAGACCCACTCCAATTTGCTTACCGCCCAAATAGGTCCACAGACGATGTAATCTCAACCACACTGCACACTGCCCTAACCCATCTGGACAAGAGGAATACCTATGTGAGAATGCTGTTCATCGACTACAGCTCGTCATTTAACACCATAGTACCCTCCAAGCTCGTCATCAAGCTCGAGACCCTGGGTCTCGACCCCGCCCTGTGCAACTGGGTACTGGACTTCCTGATGGGCCGCCCCAAGGTGGTGAGGGTAGGCAACAACATTTCCACCCCGCTGATCCTCAACACTGGGGCCCCACAAGGGTGCGTTCTGAGCCCTCTCCTGTACTCCCTGTTCACCCACGACTGCGTGGCCACGCACGCCTCCAACTCAATCATCAAGTTTGCGGACGACACAACAGTGGTAGGCTTGATTACCAACAACGACGAGACGGCCTACAGGGAGGAGGTGAGGGCCCTCGGAGTGTGGTGTCAGGAAAATAACCTCACACTCAACGTCAACAAAACTAAGGAGATGATTGTGGACTTCAGGAAACAGCAGAGGGAACACCCCTATCCACATTGATGGGACAGTAGTGGAGAGGGTAGTACGTTTTAAGTTCCTCGGTGTACACATCACAGACAAACTGAATTGGTCCACCCACACAGACAGCATCGTGAAGAAGGCACAGCAGCGCCTCTTCAACCTCAGGAGGCTGAAGAAATTCGGCTTGTCACCAAAAGCACTCACAAACTTCTACAGATGCACAATCGAAAGCATCCTGTCGGGCTGTATCACCGCCTGGTACGGCAACTGCTCCGCCCACAACCGTAAGGCTCTCCAGAGGGTAGTGAGGTCTGCACAACGCATCACCGGGGGCAAACTACCTGCCCTCCAGGACACCTACACCACCCGATGTCACAGGAAGGCCATAAAGATCATCAAGGACAACAACCATCCGAGCCACTGCCTGTTCACCCCGCTATCATCCAGAAGGCGAGGTCAGTACAGGTGCATCAAAGCTGGGACCGAGAGACTGAAAAACAGCTTCTATCTCAAGGCCATCAGACTGTTAAACAGCCACCACTAACATTGAGTGGCTGCTGCCAACACACTGACTCAACTCCAGCCACTTTAATAATGGGAATTGATGGGAAATGATGTAAAATATATCACTAGCCACTTTAAACAATGCTACCTAATATAATGTTTACATACCCTACATTATTTATCTCATATGTATATGTATATACTGTACTCTATATCATCTACTGCATCTTTATGTAATACATGTATCACTAGCCACTTTAACTATGCCACTTTGTTTACATACTCATCTCATATGTATATACTGCACTCAATACCATCTACTGTATCTTGCCTATGCCGCTCTGTACCATCACTCACTCATATATCTTTATGTACATATTCTTATCCCCTTACACTTGTGTCTATAAGGTAGTAGTTTTTGAATTGTTAGCTAGATTACTTGTTGGTTATTACTGCATTGTCGGAACTAGAAGCACAAGCATTTCGCTACACTCGCATTAACATCTGCTAACCATGTGTATGTGACAAATAACATTTGATTTGATTTGATTAAGGCAAGGATGCCCCATGCGGGCTTTAGAATGGTCAAAGGAAGTCTCAGAGCAATGGGCCATCGGGTACAATGGCGAAGAGGTAGGGAGTCTTTGCAGCGTGTAGATGGTGCAGGTATCATTGCCAGAATAATCCAGCTTCGTTGCATTGTTCTGCAATAATACTCTGTTCCTGCACCCCTGTCTCCCATCCACATTGATACAAATCACAAATTGATAAGGTACTAAGATGTACACTGCTCAAAAAAATTAAGGGAACATTAAAATAACACATCCTAGATCTGAATGAATGAAATATTCTTATTTAAATACTTTTTTCTTTACATAGTTGAATGTGCTGACAACAAAATCACACAAAAATTATCAATGGAAATCAAAATTATCAACCCATGGAGGTCTGGATTTGGAGTCACACTCAAAATTAAAGTGGAAAACCACACTACAGGCTGATCCAACTTTGATGTGATGTCCTTAAAACAAGTTAAAATGAGGCTCAGTAGTGTGTGTGGCCTCCACGTGCCTGTATGACCTCCCTACAACGCCTGGGCATGCTCCTGATGAGGTGGCGGATGGTCTCCTGAGGGATCTTCTCCCAGACCTGGACTAAAGCATCCACCAACTCCTGGACAGTCTGTGGTGCATGGTGCATGTGGTGCATGGAGCGAGACATGATGTCCCAGATGTGCTCAATTGGATTCAGGTCTGGGGAACGGGCGGGCCAGTCCATAGCATCAATGCCTTTCTCTTGCAGGAACTGCTGACACACTCCAGCCACATGAGGTCTAGCATTGTCTTGCATTAGGAGGAACCCAGGGCCAACCGCACCAGCATATGGTCTCACAAGGGGTCTGAGGATCTCATCTCGGTACCTAATGGCAGTCAGGCTACCTCTGGCGAGCACATGGAGGGCTGTGCGGCCCCCCAAAGAAATGCCACCCCACACCATGACTGACCCACCGCCAAACCGGTCATGCTGGAGGATGTTGCAGGCAGCAGAACGTTCTCCACGTCGTCTCCAGACTCTGTCACATGTGCTCAGTGTGAACCTGCTTTCATCTTTGAAGAGCACAGGGCGCCAGTGGCGAATTTGCCAATCTTGGTGTTCTCTGGCAAATGCCAAACGTCCTGCACGGTGTTGGGCTGTAAGCACAACCCCCACCTGTGGACGTCGGGCCCTCATACCACCCTCATGGAGTCTGTTTCTGACCGTTTGAGCAGACACATGCACATTTGTGGCCTGCTGGAGGTCATTTTGCAGGGCTCTGGCAGTTCTCCTCCTTGCACAAAGGCAGAGGTAGCGATCCTGCTGCTGGGTTGTTGCCCTCCTACGGCCTCCTCCACGTCTCCTGATGTACTGGCCTGTCTCCTGGTGGCACCCCCATGCTCTGGATACTATACTGACAGACACAGCAAACCTTCTTGCCACAGCTCGCATTGATGTGCCATTCTGGATGACCTGCACTACCTGAGCCACTCGTGTGGGTTGTAGACTCCGTCTCATGCTACCACTAGAGTGAAAGCACCGCCAGCATTCAAAAGTGACCAAAACGTCAGCCAGGAAGCATAGGAACTGAGAAGTGGTCTGTGGTCAGCACCTGCAGAACCACTCCTTTATTGGGGGTGTCTTGCTAATTGCCTATAATTTCCACCTGTTGTCTATTCCATTTGCACAACAGCATGTGGAATTTATTGTCAATCAGTGTTGCTTCCTAAGTGGACAGTTTGATTTCACAGAAGTGTGATTGACTTGGAGTTACATTGTGTTATTTAAGTGTTCCCTTTATTTTTTTGAGCAGTGTATAATGTCTCCTTCAAATCTAAGAAGTTATTTTAACTTGTTTATTCTTACTTATTCCTAGACAAATTTTCAATGATGTATGAAATTGGAGTTGTTCATCAACTGGTAATACATAAATAATGAAGCAGTTTAATAGGTTAAACATTTCACTTTTTATATTATTTTGAATACATATTGCATATTTCCCATCACCTAATGAACTACCACAATATCAGTCTGGTGTTAAGCTTTCTGTGCTGTATTGACGTATCCTGAAAATGACATCTACTGCTTTAGATTGAATGGTCATATCTCAGTTGTTGTTTTCATATCTACAAAAAAATAAGCTTTCAGCGTGCAAGCTGATCAAGGGGTCTTAAATGTAGATATTGCCAGATGTTCACTGTCCGAGGGATAGGCCGTGGAAGCATTATTGCTGGCAAAAGTGTCCATAAACTGTAATTAAACTGTTCTGTGTTCTTTTTCACTCTTCCTCTCTGCCTGTCTTGTACATGGAACCTGTCTCACATACACAGTTTGGAGGAAGAAGGATACCTTGACCTGTCGAATTCTATCCACCTGTTCTGTGTGGGATATGTGTTCCTACCTAGTCTGCGGGCAGATCTGCAGCATTTCACAGAGAGTTGGAATAATCACCCTTTAAGTACAGAGGCAAACCTGACACCTCACCAGCTGTGGCATATTGGAATTCTCCAAACACCTATGCACGTTGCTTTTTTTTGCCTTAGCACTACACAGCTGATTCAAATGATCAAGTCATCATATTTATGTCTAATAATTACATTATCTTCTATTGTTTGTCCTCATGTGTCTGTTTGTCAGCATAAAGTACTCTGTAGCCACTTAGTGTGGACACCTCTCTCTCTCTCTCTCTCTCTCTCTCACACTCACTCGCGTATATATATACAGTGCCTTGCGAAAGTATTCGGCCCCCTTGAACTTTGCGACCTTTTGCCACATTTCAGGCTTCAAACATAAAGATATAAAACTGTATTTTTTTGTGAAGAATCAACAACAAGTGGGACACAATCATGAAGTGGAACGACATTTATTGGATATTTCAAACTTTTTTAACAAATCAAAAACTGAAAAATTGAATGTACTTCAAAGCCAGCTCTTGAAAAGAGTCGTTTGGTTTTTGATGGTGAAAATCTATTGAATGATACTGAAAATGCTGGTTAGGAGTTTTCTTTTCAGAAATCCTGGATGCTTTGCTAACATTAGACAACAACAAAAATGATTTGGAGCCTGGTCTGCTTAATCGGCTGGCTCAGTAGCCCACATTTGTTATTTAATATTGTTATCAGGAAGTATTTCAAACACATGCATATGTGCTGCTACTCCATAAGGGTTGGGACACAAATGATCTTGACAACTATTGCCCCATGTCAAGGCTACCTTGTTTATCTAAGATTCATGAATCCCTGGTTAATGTACAATTTAGTTCCTTTTTGTCTGATAATTGTATTTTTAATATAAACCATTCAGGGGTTTAGGCCTGGGCATAGTACTACCACAGCAACCACGCTAGGCAGAAGCTTTGCTTTGGCCTTTCTGATTTATTCTTCAATTCAAACACTTTCAGTCTGCTACTCTGTAGCTATGTACACCCCTCTCCTGGCCCAAAGCAAGCTACAAATCTATGCCTAAACTGCAGTAAGACCGTAAGGAACAATTCAAAAGCGGTGGCTTGCGACATTTGTGATTTATTTGTTCACATAAAGTGTGGAGATATCCAGTCCTTGTCGTATGATGAACCTGTAGCATTTAGTAGCATCAAAGTAGCATTTAGCTTGTTTGCAATGTATGCTGTTTAAATTCGGTGCCAAACATTGGGATGCCTGACACAAGCAGGGATGATGGGTGCAATCTAGATGAGATAGGCTATGTATCAGCAGTGAGCACAGAAAATGACATGTTTGACTGTTTCAATCGGAGAGGACTTCACTTTATCCATGTGAACGCACGGAGCCCGCTGACAAAATTAGAGGAATTAAAACTCCTCGCTTCTAACACACTGGCTGCAGTAGTTGCTGTGACTGAGACGTGGCTCGATGGGGTCAATTGAGGTTGAGCTACCGGGTTGTAGCATTCATAGAATTGACCGAAACCAAAATGGTGGCGGCGTTTGTGTTTTTGCTAGGAATAATGTGCATTTTAACCCTAGTTCAAAATGGACGGTCTTGAGGTTGCATGGAAAGATATAATTATTCCTAAATGTCATCCTATATTTGTTGGTGTGTGCTATAGGCCTCCTAAGCAGAATCATTTCGGGTTTACTTGAATCGAATTGGTGTGATCACAATGTATTTGCTGATAGGGAATGCTGATAGGAAATGTGCAGTCATCACCCAAGAAAAGTACACTAGTAAATGTCCTGTATAACTTTAATCAGTTATTTGGACTAAAACAACTGATTGTTGCGCAAACCTGGGTGTGTATTGACATTAAATCAACTTTGGATTTGATTCTTGTATCAGACCAAGATAACGTCTGTCAGTCAGGAGTCTTAAATATTGGTTTTAGTGATCATATGGTAACCTACTGTACCCATAAGAAATCCAAAATGCTATTTGAGCCAGGTAATAAGTACATGAAGGTACGGTCAATGAAACAATACTCAAAGGAACATTTTGTAGAAGTACTTGGAATTTTGGATTGGTCTCATGTTCTAAACTGTGATGATGTTGATCAAGCTTGGTATCTTTTTAAAGATCTGTTTCTGTCTGCACTCGACTCTATGGCTCCGATGAAACAAATTCAAATCAAACAGCGGTCAGGGAAATTGATCACTTCGAGATCTTAGATCTCATAAGGAAAAGGGATCGCTACCTGGCCAAATTCAGAAGAACAAATCTACAAGAAGATTATGATAGTTATTGTGAGGGATCAGCCAGATCAAGTGGTCCGACTGCGCCCTCTCCTGGAGGTGGGCCGCAGTACAGCCACTACTGATGAGCTCACCTGAGGCCAATTGACATATTTTTGTTTGTGCCCTCTTAAGGACCTGAAGGGGCAGAGCGATTCCGAGCCGGAGGCTAGGGTGTATTCCACAACACTATGATTCCCTGTTGTAGGTGCGGCACAAGCTGTTGCTTTTTCGTTTAGTACCAACTGGTAGGTTTTTTTTGTTTTTTTGTGGGGATAGCCATTACCCTGACCTCTGTTTGTACTGCCCCGTAGGAGAGATGAAAGAGAAAAAAACAGTACAGTTTCCTTCTTTTTTGTTGAAGTCACCTCTCTGTGTCTCATTTCGTGCTGTCCCTCATAGGATTTTTTCAGTGAATAGGTACGGCCTTTCATATTATACCTGTTATGGCTAGCGTCCCCCCCCCAATTCAGCTGAAAAGGTGGCGCGGGAAATTCAAAAAATATTCTTTAGAAATATTTAACTTTCACACATTAACAAGTCCAATACAGCAAATGAAAGATAAACATCTTGTCAATCTACCCCTCGTGTCCGATTTTTAAAATGTTTTACAGCGAAAACACAACATATATTTATGTTAGATCACCACCAAATTTAAAAACACACACCGCCATTTTTCACAGTCACAAAAGCAGAAATATAGATCAAATGAATCACTAACCTTTGATTATCTCCATCAGATGACACTCATAGGACATCATGTTATACATGTATTGTGTGTTTTGTTCGATAATGTGCATATATATATATAAAAAATCTCAGTTTACATTGGCGCGTTATGTGCAGTAATGTTTTGATTCCAAAACAGCTGGTGATTTTGCAGAAATACTCACAATAAACATAGATAAAAGATGCAAGTGTTATTCACAGAATTAAAGATAAACGTATCCTCTATGCAACCGCTGTGTCAGATTTTTTTTTAAACTTTACGGAAAAATAACTATAAAATAACTAAAATCAAACCAAAGATAACCCATGTCAAATTTACTGTCAGTGAAATTGATTTAGTATGCATAAACTAGAAGTAGAAGCCTAAGTATTATTGTCCATTAGTTTAATTAGTTTAATTAGTTTAATCCAATTAGGGGAGAGGTGGTAGGGTTAGCGGAAAATAATAAAAAAGGAAAATATATATTACAAATATACAATATACTACCAGTCAAAAGTTAGGAAACCTACTCATTCAAAGGTTTTTCTTTATTTTTACTATTTTCTACACTGTAGAATAATAGTGAAGACATCAAAACTATTAAATAACACATATAGAATCATGTAGTAACCAAATAAGTGTTAAACAAATCAAAATATATTTTGATACTAGAGATTTTTCGAGTAGCCACCCTTTGCCTTGATGACATCTTTGCACACTCTTGGCATTCTCTAAACCAGATTCAACTGGAATGCTTTTCCAACAGTCCTGAAGGAGTTCCCATATATGCTGAGTAGTTGTTGGCTGCTTTCCCTTCACTCTGCGGTCCGACTCATGCTTTACCATCTCAATTTGGTTCAGGTTGGGGGATCTGATGCAGCACTCTATCACTCTCTTTCTTGGTAAAATCGCCCTTACACAAACTGGAGGTGTGTTGGGTCATTGTCCTGTTGAAAAGCAAATTATAGTCCAACTTAGTCCAATTTGGACTAACTTAGTCCAATTTATAGTCCAATTTGCCTTGAATTCGAAATAAATCACAGTGTCACCAGCAAAGCACCCCCACACCATAACACCTCCTCCATGTTTTATGGTGGGAAATACACATGTGGAGATCATCCGTTCACCTACACCCCATCTCACAAAGACCAAAATTATCCAATTTGGACTCCAGACCAAAGGACAAATTTCCACCGGTCTAATGTCCATTGCTCGTGTTTCTTGGCCCAAGCAAGTCTGTTCTTATTGGTGTCCTTTAGTAGTGGTTTATTTGCAACAATTCGACCATGAAGGCCTGATTCACACATCTCCTTTGAACAGTTGATGTTGAGATGTGTCTGTTACTTGAACTCTGTGAAGCATTTATTTGTACTGTAATTTCTAGGGCTGGTAACTCTAATGATTTTATCCTCTGCAGCTGAGGTAACTCTGGTCTTCCATTCCTGTGGCGGTCCTCATCAGAGCCAGTTTCATCATATAGCTTGATGGTTTTTGCGACTGCACTTGAAGAAACTTTCAAAGTTGTTGGAATTTTCCGTGTTGACTGACCTTCATGTCTTAAAGTAATGATGGACTGTTGTTTCTCTTTGCTTATTTGAGCTGTTCTTGCCATAATATGGAGTTGGTCTTTTACCAAATAGGGCCATCTTCTGCTCAAACGCATTAAGAAGGAAAGAAATTCCACAAATGAACTTTTAAGAAAGCATACCTGTTAATTGAAATGCATTCCAGGTGACTACCTCATGAAGCTGGTTGAGAAAATGCCAAGAGTGTGCAAAGTTGTCATCAAGGCAAAGGGTGTCTATTTGAAGAATCTCAAACATAAAATATATTTTGATTTGTTAAACAGTTTTTTTGTTACTACATGATTCCATGTGTTTTTTTCATAGTTTTGATGTCTTCACTATTATTCTACAATGCAGAAAATAGTAAAAATAAAGAAAAACCCTTGAATGAGTAGGTGTTCTAAAACTTTTGACCGGTAATTGCATGTTGTACAAAAAAAGTTATTTATGAATTATTTTGTCTTAGTTAAGAACAAATTGTCATCCAAAAGGCTTTGATTACATTTCCAATATTCCCGTCCACGTGGAAATTCTGTAAGAGTTAAATGGAGGCCTCCTATTAATATTTTTTTTAAACTTTTGATGCCAGAAAGAACGAGACTAGGAAGTAATCAAGATGTCTAGCTTGATTAAGCCTCCTCCATGTATGTCTCACTTGGTCAGATTTTTCATTCCATATATCCACTAGTTCAATAGATCTTTTATTAAATGATAGTTGATTGAAAGTGATAGTTTGTAGAGTGATTTGTTTTACAATCCATTGAGGTACTTAAAACCGTATTATAATCTCCCACCATAATAATAGATTATTTTGTTTTCTTTGAGCTTATTTTATTAAATATATTTGAAAAAGTGTGGTTCATTTTTATTTGCCCATATAGTTGCATTAGCCAGTCGTCTGTCATTAGCTTGACGTTAGTTTTTGTTATTTTGTTTATTATTTTCTTAGGTCAGGGTGTGACAAGGGTGGTTCTGTTTAGTTTTTGAGATGTCAGTTGCATGTCAGAAGGGTATTAGATACATTTGATTTGATTTGATTTTGATTTGATAATTAAAGAAGATGTATTCATGTCACGCTGCGCCTTGGTCTCCTCACTATGATGAACATGACAATATCTGTTTTTGGTCCAATTGTCACGCCCTGGTCGAGGTATTTTGTGTTTATCTTCATTTATTTGGTCAGGCCAGGGTGTGGCATGGGTTTTTGTATGTGGTGTGTATGTATCGGGATTGTAGCTTAGTGGGGTGTTCTAGTTAAGTCTATGGCTGTCTGAAGTGGTTCTCAATCAGAGGCAGGTGTTTATCGTTGTCTCTGATTGGGAACCATATTTAGGCAGCCATATTCTTTGAGTGTTTCGTGGGTGATTGTCCTTAGTGTCCTTGTTCCTGTCTCTGTGTTAGTTTACACAAGTATAGGCTGTTTCGGTTTTCGTTACGTTCTTTGTTTTGTAGTGTTTGTAATTGATTCGTGTTTTACGTTTGTTTATTAAACATGGATCGCAATCTACACGCTGCATTTTGGTCCGACTCTCCTTCACCACAAGAGAACCGTTACACCAATAGCATATTCAAAATAATCCATCATCCTTGCGAATCTTTCTGCACAGTTTGCACAATCGGATCAACATTTTTATTAATTACAGCTTTTGAGTTTCTTTGCCCATAACAAAAAATATATTTCTCCCTTCCAGTCCCTTTTCCACCCAACCTCATCTATATTTGTAGAATGAGCTTCCTGTAAACAATAGCTATTATATTCTTTCTCTTTTATCATGTAAAAATGTATCTTTTTATATGATCTGCTAAGCCATTACAATTATAACTTGATCTACTTATTTCCCCACTTACCATAATGATACCCAAGTTTAATTTATACTTACCACAACTAATGTTTGTAAACTTACCATTAAAAAGCACCATGATGATTAAGTGTCCATATAGTTGTACCATAATAACTTGCACTGTTAGGCATACTGTAGCTGCAACTTTGTAAACCTCCAATTGTCCTAATATTCCACCCACTTAAACCAGTCCCCATATCTAGATCTGTTGTCACTGAGAC
This sequence comes from Oncorhynchus nerka, assembly GCF_034236695.1. Lineage (NCBI taxonomy): Eukaryota > Metazoa > Chordata > Actinopteri > Salmoniformes > Salmonidae > Oncorhynchus > Oncorhynchus nerka. The sequence goes on from NC_088407.1 coordinate 64,195,190, forward strand.
CATCATTTCATCTCCCTAACTCATGACGCACCTTTGCGTCCTAAGGCAAACCCTTGGCCGACAATTGGCATTGGCCAGAGGGAAATATCTATGAGGATGCTTGAAAGAACTAACCAAAAAACATGGAAAACAGTCAGAAAAAATGAATAGTAACAATAAATAATATTAATAGAAATAATAACAGCCAGTCTTATAAATGCGTACTCATATTAGAAAGTCCTAGCAAGGCTATAAGCTTGTCAGCCCAGCCTGCTCAGTTCATTGGATTAAATTGTTCGTTTTTGTTTTAAGAAATTAAGAGAAAACAACCTAAATATATCGCAAGACTAGTCCATTTTTTTATGTCCATTACATACAAGACATATTTCATATAGTCCTCATTATATCCTGTTGTATTCCGACACAAAAAAGGAACAAGGATAAAGGAACATAGATTCTAACGGCCACTAATGACTGCAAGTAAAAATGTGTCTTAAGCATCACATCCTGTTGTATTCCTGTTTTATCGTGCCATGGCTGTACCAGAGCCAACCGCAAGCCAAAACCAGGCACCCCTTCATGGGAAGACATACCCAAGTTCAACTCACAATCGATTCCGATACAGCCACGGCACGATACATGCAGTACTGAAAATCCAGAGCGAGTAAAACCAATCCTCTCTCCACCCACAACACATTTAGTTTTTTATTCCAGGGTGGTTGCTCTATCACCTCGGCTGTTTTACACCTAGGCCTATATCATTAGGATCAAGCATATAAAAGGTAGCATAAATAGCTTATATAGAAATATATAATATACCTTTCTCTCACTGAGAGAGGTGCTTCCATAAGCCAGTTATTGTATTGGTTCTACCGTTAACTTTAATCACTTTATCCCAGTGTTAACCAGCCCGCCACACACTAGAGACAACAACCCTGTTACAATAGCTAATCCATCAATTTGCCGGTGTGTATTGGAAAAATAATAATCCTTTACAATTTTTAAATGTAAAATGGTAATAACACCAATTATTTTAGGATCATATAGGCCTATTCCAATAGAGAACCTAGGCAGGTTTTTAATTATTTAATAGTTTGTCTGTAAAGGTTTTCCTCCTCTTCGTCTGAAGAGGAGAGGCGAGAAGGATCGGAGGACCAATATGCGGCGTGGTAAGTGTCCATGGTTCTTTTAATAAGAAATACTCAACTGATACAAAAACAATAAACGTGAAACGAACGAAAACCAAAACAGTACCGTGTGGTGAAAAAACACAGACACTGAAACAAACACCCACAAACAAACAATGAAACCCAGGCTACCTAAGTATGATTCTCAATCAGAGACAACTAATGACACCTGCCTCTGATTGAGAACCATATTAGGCCGAAACATAGAAATCCCAAAAACATAGACTGCCCACCCCAACACAAGCCCTGACCATACTAAATAATGACAAAACAAAGGAAATAAAGGTCAGAACATGACATTGTCCTAACCCTATATGGTATTTCTAATGTACAATGCTCAAATTAAATAAAGAAAAAAAATCATAAAGAAAAAAGGTCAGTCTTACCTATCTTCGCCTTCCCTTAAACAACCAAGTTTACGGAGATTGAAGAATTAAAAAAATAATAATGTGCAAAAATGGTAAAATCCAGGTGCGCAAAGCTCTTAGTGACTAACCAGAAAGACTCACAGCTGTAATCGTTGCAGAAGGGGATTCTAACATGTACTGTCTCAGGGGTGTGAATTGTCATGTATTGTCATGTTATGTCTTGTCCCTGTTCTTTCTCTTCTCTTCGTTTCCCCCTGCTGGTCGTATTAGGTTACTTTCTCTCCCTCTATCTCTCTCTCTCTCTCTCTATGGTCCTTTCCTGCTCCCAGCTGTTCCTCATTCTCCTAACGACCTCGTTTACTCTCTCACACCTGTCCCCTCTTTTCCCTCTGATTAAGTCTCTATTTCTCTCTCTGTTTCTGCTTCTGTCTTTGTCGGATTCTCGTTTGCTTTGCCCTTGTCCCGTCCTGTCGTAATCTGCCTCTTCATTAGATGCTGCGTGTGAGCAGGTGTCTCTGTCCTCTACGGCCCGCGCCTACCCGGAGGGACCTGCAGTCTGTTGCCGCTAGCCCTGCTATTCTCCTCTACTGCTAGAAGGGGACTCTCCTGTAAAGATTGAGGATTTATGTTTTCCCTGTTTGGACATTAAAAGACTCTGTTTCTGTTAAACCGCTTTTGGGTCCTCACTCACCTGCATAACATGAATACTTATGTTAATGAGATATAGCTGTATTTCATTTTCAATACATTTGCAAAATGATGTTAAAACATGTTTTCACTTTGTCATTATAGGGTATTGTGGGTAGATGTGGAGGCTGTAACACAACAAAATGTGGGAGCAGTGTACATACTGTAGGGCAGCAGTCTCTAAGGTGTAGGGTTGAGTACCCGGGTGGTAGCCGGCTAGTGACAGTGACTAAAGTTCAGGGCAGGCTACTGGGCGGAGGCCGGATAGTGGTGACTATTTAACAGTCTGATGGCCTGAAGATAGATGATGTTTTTCAGTCTCTTGGTCACAGCTTTGATGCACCTATCTCCGCCTTTTAGATGGTAGCGGGGTGAACAGGCTGTGGCTCGGTGGCTGAGGTCCTTGATGATCTGCTTGGCCTTCTTTGAGCAACATGGCACACAGGCTACTTTCTACGGTCACTGACAACTGAAGAGATTCTGGAGAGAATTCAGATATAACATCTTGGCTAGAAAATACATATAAGTAACCATATTGAATGTAGAAGATTTCTTTCAAAAAGATGAGTTAACATTTTTTTTTTAACCTTTTTTGGATACTTGCAAAAAAAGTATGTTGTTTTAATCAATCCACCTTTGTTAATTCAAACATTATGCATTTCATTTGTTTAATCGCAGGATTTTTCTGATAATTAAAAAAAATGTGGGAGCAAAATCACACACTTAATTAAGCCTCCAGATTCTCAAAAGAAATGCTCATAATAGAAGATGTGTTACTAAAACAAAAGAAGACTATTTAAGTGTGTGTGTGTGCCCAAAATGTTTATTAATCTCCCAGAGAAAAATAGATGTGTTAGAGAAAATTTCTAGAAGACTGTATCGACCAAAATCCAACACTAGAGGGCAGCCTTTCCATACAGAAAATTAATGTGCCTATACAGTTAATTCGGAACGTATTCAGACCCATTGACCTTTTCAACATTTTATACGTTACAGCCTTATTCTAAAATGGATAAAAGTCCATTTTTTTCTCATCAATCTACACACAAACAAAACATTTCTGCAGCATTGAAAGTCCCCAAGAAAACAGCGGCCTCCATTATTCTTAAAGGGAATACGTTTGGAACCACCAAGACTCTTCCTAGAGCTGGCCGTCTGGACAAACTGATCAATTGGGGGAGAAGGGCCTTGGTCAGGGAGGTGATCAAGAACCCGATGGTCACTCTGACAGAGATCCAGAGTTCCTCTGTGGGAATGGGAGAACCTTCCAGAAGGACAACCATCTCTGCAGCACTCCACCAATCAGGCCTTTATGTTAGAGTGGCCACACAGAAGCCACTCCTCAGTAAAAGGCACAACAGCCCACTATTCAGACCATGGAACACAATATTCTCTGGTCTAATGAAACCAAGTTTGAACTCTTTGGCCTGAATGCCAATCGTCATATCAGGAGGAAACCTGGCACCATCCCTACGGTGAAGCATGGTGGTGACAGCATCATGCTGTGGGGATGTTTTTCAGTAGCAGGGACTGGGAGACGAGTCAGGATCGAGGGAAAGATGAACAGAGAGATCCTTGATTTAAAAAAAACTGCTCCAGAGCTCTCAAGACCTCAGACTGGAGCGAAGGTTCACCTTCCAACAGGATAACGACTCCCATATAGAATACATTAGACGGTGTGTGTCCGAAAGTAATTGATGACCTATTTTATGTGTCACGTGGTTATGCCCATTTACAGTTAAAGTTGTAAGTTTACATACACCTTAGCCAAGTACATTTAAACTCCGTTTTCACAATTCCTGACATTTAGGATCACCACTTTATTTTAAGAATGTGAAATGTCAGAATAATAGTAGAGAGAATTATTTCTTTCATATTGTATTTCTTTCATAATTTCTTTCATCTTTCAACTTGGGTCAAATGTTTCAGGAAGCCTTCCACAAGCTTCCCACAATAAGTTGGGTGATTTTTGGCCCATTCCTCCTGACAGAGCTGGTGTAACTGAGTCAGGTTTGTAGGCCTCCTTGCTCTGACTCTTTTTCGGTTCTGCTAACACATTTTCTATAGGATTAAGGTCAGGGCTTTGTGATGGCCACTCCAATTCCTTGACTTTGTTGTCCTTAAGCCATTTTGCCACAACTTTGGAAGTTTGCTTGGGGTCATTGTCCATTTGGAAGACCCATTTGCGACCGAGCTGTAACTTCCTGACTGATGTCTTGAGATGTTCAATATATCCACATAATTTTCCGCCTCATGATGCCATCTATTTTGTGAAGTACACCAGTCCCTCCTGCAGCAAAGCACCCCCACAACATGATGCTGCCAGAACCTTGCTTCACGGTTGGGATGGTGTTCTTCAGCTTGTAAGCCTCCCCCTTTTTCCTCTAAACATAACAATGGTCATTATGGGCAAACAGTTCTATTTTTGTTTTATCAGACCAGAAAACATTTCTCCAAAAAGTGCAATCTTTGTCCCCATGTGTAGTTGCAAACCGTAGTCTGGCTTTTTTATGGCGGTTTTGGAGCAGTGGCTTCTTCCTTGCTGAGCAGACTTTCAGGTTATGTCGATAGAGGACTCGTTTTACTGTGGATATAGATACTTTTGTACCTGTTTCCTCCAGCATCTTCACACGGTCCTTTTCTGTTGTTCTGGGACTGATTTGCACTTTTCGCACCAAAGTACTTTCATCTCTAGGAGACAGAATGCGTCTCCTTCTTAAGCGGTATGACGGCTGCTTGGTCCCATGGTGTTTATACTTCTATACTATTGTTTGTACAGATGAACATGGTACCTTCAGGTGTTTGGAAATTGCTCCCAAGGATGAACCAGACTTGTGCAGGTCTACAATTATGTTTCTGAGGTCTTGGCTGATTTCTTTTGATTTTCCCATGATGTCAAGCAAAGAGGCACTGAGTTTGAAGGTAGGCCTTGAAATACATCCACAAGCACACTTCCAATTGACTCAAACTATGTAAATTAGTCTAATAGAAGCTTCTAAAGCCATGACATCATTTTCTGGAATTTCCAAACTGTTTAAAGGCACAGTCAACTTAGTGTATGTAAATGTCTGACCCACTGGAATTGTGATACAGTGAATTATAAGTTAAATAATCTGTCTGTAAACAATTGTTGGAAATATTAATTGTGTCATGCACAAAGTAGATGTCCTAACCGACTTGCCAAAACTATAGTTTTGTTAACAAGAAATTTGTGGAGTGGTTGAAAAACGAGTTTTAATGACTCCAACCTGTGTATGTAGTGTATGTAAACTTGTAAATTGTATGTAATTCTGTCCTTGAGCTGTTCTTGTCTATTCATGTTCTGTATTATGTCATGTTTCATGTTTTGTGTGGACGCCAGGAAGAGTATCTGCTGCTTATGCAACAGCTAATGGGAATCCTAATAAAATACCAAACTGAGACTCTCCCCCTCAGAGCTAAATCAGTCATCTACTGTTTCACTGTCTCATCTTCACTCCTGACCAAACTGTTTGTATCTTGTGTAAGCCTTTGATAGAGACAGATTTGGCATCAGTTCGCTGCACTAAAAGTACAGCTCTAATGAACTAACCCTAACCCAACGTTTCCCAAAATAGGGGTAGCTTTACAAATGCGGTTACGAGAGAAACTCTGAAAAAAAAAGTTTGCGGATAAATTAGTAACCTTCGAAATCCACTATTACCAGTTGGGACAAACAGAGAGGCTTCTGTTCTCTTCCTACAATCTTTGCTCTAACTTTTGAACAGTTGAAGCTATTATGAACCCCTATAAGCCATTATGATCCCATTACTGAAAGCTAAGAGTCTCAGAAACACTTACGTGTCTGTTTCCCGGCGACCTTCATAAACCAAGCAGGACTTGTTAGAACAGAGTGGACAGCACCAGACACCAAATGGGGGGGTGGTTATTTTCTACACAGAAGATCATGCATAATTATTCTCTGATGATCTTGTCATGCCCTGACCGTAGATTGCTGATGAATTTACCAGTTTTCATAATTGATAAAATCTGGTAAAAGGGTCTAAAGAGAAGGAAATGAGACCAGCTTATGGCTGCATCTGTCCCCTGTACACGGCCGGGAGCCTATCTGCTCTGTCTGTCAGACTTACGGCTGTCTAACTATCACTCAACTTACCCTCCTGGCCCCTAATTCCACCCCCCTCCCTCCTTCACATCTCCTTCCCCTCTCTCCAAGTCTCGTTCTCCCTCTCTCGCTTTCCATATAACCATCACCTGTTCCCGTCTCTCAAGCACACCTCTCAAGCTTAAGTCACACAAACATGATGGTGACTGTTATGACCACAGGATCCAGAAGCTAACAGGGCGGCGATGGGATCAATCTGCCAGGAGAATGCCAGCCTAGTCTTGGTCAGACTGGGACAAGACAGGTTACTATGGGTGTGTTGGATCAGTGTGTAAGCTCTTTAACCTGAAGTGAGTTAGCAGTTGTATGTATGCGTCCCCCTCCCCAATTCCCACCCTGACCTATAAACATAGCCATGCTAACATAGTTGAGTTTGGTTAATAACAACACAAGCACACACACACAACATTTCCCACTCTCTCTTTCCTTTCCTGCTCCAGCTAAGCAAATCTAATTTGCCCTGTGCTGTTCCATATGCTGAAGAGAAAATGTCATAGCCTGTCAAATCAGACCGCATAGCAATCAAAATAAACACTCTGCTTCTTCCCACTCAATCAATTGGTGGGTATCACTGGATGAAGGCAGAGCAGGGTTATGCAAGGCCAGAAATTAAGCCATAAACACAGAGGTGGTATAACAGAGGAGGAGGAGGAGATGGAGACCTGGATAAGAAGAGAGAGAAATTATAAAGATACGAAGACGTTAGTAAGAGAGAGAGCAGTTGCGAGAGGGAAGTGGGGGGAGGAAAGATGCAGAGAGAGACAAGGATGGAGAGAAAAGGGAGAGTGAGCGAGAGTGCGATAGAAAGAGAAGTGGAGAGAGAAGGAGTGGTACCATTTGTCACCCCAGCTGTCTGTGGTGAGAGGATATCGGCTTTGTCTGTATTGTTTGTGCTTTTTTATGTGGTCTGGAAGCCCCAGGATATGGGAAAACATTGGGATATCTTTACACACTGTCTGTATATCACAAAGCAGCACTGCATGGCTGCAGAGATCACCAGATTATTCCAGCACTTGGGCTGTTGATTTAAGTAAGCCCCAGAAACATGAGCCTGGACAGAGTTTGAAATCAAACATGAAGATCATCTCCTTATCACACGCTGTACCTGCCGTACTACCCCATTACAGTGAGTGTTAGTTACTGCCATGACATGGCCTGCACTGTTCAACACGTCAGACGTTGAGGGCGTTGAGAACGGTGCGTTCTCTGAAAATGGCATCTGGTATAAAAACTCTGTGATCAGTGTGGTAGTCATCTTTGTTCAACCTGCTCTGATCCTGAGTACTGACTTGTTCTACAACATCCCTCTAACTGAGCACCTGGGTGTCCTGAACTAGAAGCTCCATCACATCAGCCGATACACATCTAAAACCACCACAGTCTAAGTTGACTGATGTATTTGTGTGGCTGATTATAGACACTAGTTAGGTGCACAAAGGGAGCTGGTAGCTACTATTGCTAAAGATTACAGGCAAAATCACCTTATTCCTTCCATTGACAAAGGAGGGGTGCAGTCATTGATATGGTATTGTGTGTCATGTGGAAGAAACATTTTCCGAGGACATCCCCATTTTTTTCAGGTCTTTATGAAGTTATACTCTGGTGTCACAGCATATTCAGTTCCTTAAGACGCCTTTTTGCAACAAAGGCTTTTAAAGCTACATAAAACACACACACACACACACACACACACACAGAAATGCTCTCATTTGGTGGTTGCTGGTGGTTTGAGTTGAGAAAAAATGACCCTAAACAAAGTAGTGAGAATCATAGGGTTACAGATCTCGTACTAAAATAACATTTCTGAGAGGGTTAAGCCAAAAGTGTCTCTACATGGGAATGACAGTATTTACTGCTAGTCTGTAAGATGTGGGTAGAACATGACACAAGGACAACTATAGGGTCTTTGCGTTGGTATGTTTCATGAAATGACTCAATGCTTGGGGCTTGGAGGCATAGAGCATGTCATTTGATGAATACTGAAGCAAAACTCTTTAAATTGGTCACCACACAATCAACTCAAACAAACGTATTGAGGTAATAGTCACACAAAAAATGTATCACTCATAAATTGAGAGGATTATCAATAAAGTGGGGTTAAATGAAGGACATTCACAGATTTATATAGGTAGTGTGTCCTTTAGTTGGTGTCTGACCCCTGAAGGAACCTCCCCAATGGCCCACATGTCTTTCTGACACTAATTGATTCCACCGCTAAGCACAGTTGTCTTTGCCTGAACCGGCAAAAATGTAAATCATCCAAGACCATACTGTTCCATGCAGGCTACTACAAACAAACAAACAAACAAACAAACAAAACACACACACACAACCAACTGCAACACTCCTCTCCTTTAAATCAATAACTTCTCAGCGCCCCCCTTCCTGACTCCCCCCCCCCCCCTGGGACTGAGGAACAGGTGATCAGCCTCAAACGGGAGGGAGGGAGGGAGGGAGGGAGGGAGCAGGAAGTGACTATTCATCACCCCAGGATAGAGAGTCTGCTTGCTTCCGAGAGCCACGGCCATCTCAATTTAAGATAACTTTAACAACAGCTAAACAAACTCAGCACCTCAGGTCAGTTAGAGCACACAATAGTTTTTTAGAGCATGTCCTACACACTGCCTCCCTTTAGACCACACAGTTCAAAGGGAGAATTTAGAGCAAACCCCTCACCTTTACTGTTCTGTTGGGGCTGATGGAGAAATAATCATTTGTTTGTTTTATTTTCAGAAAGTTGCATGAACAGAAGTTATTTATCGTAGCCTAGCGGCTAGGAACGTTGGGCCAGTAACCGAATGGTCGCTGTTTGAATCCCTGAGCCGACTAGGTGAAATGTCTGTTGATGTGCCCTTGAGCAAGGCACTTAACCCTAATTGCCCCTGTGAGTTGCACTGGATAATTTTTTATATTTCAACCTGATGTAGCCTCACATCACCTTGATGTCCTCTTTTGTCTTAGTCTTCTATCTCCCCTTCCATCTGCAGAAAGAATCAAGAGAGACATCTATCTCCACACAGGGTGCACTGAGCAGTGTTGGGCCAGACCATGTGTGAATAGAGAGCTGTGCCTGGCTCCTTCTGGGTAACTCAGTCATAGACCATGACCAACTTCAACCAGAACTACCGCAGATAACAAACTGCACAGGGCTGAGAACACAAGAAGAGATTAAAATAGCAACAACAAAAAAGTCAGATACATGTTTCCATTAAATGTTTCAGGAAAAACACAGACCCTCCTTCATCAAGCTCCCAGATATACAGTTGAAGTCGGAAGTTTACATACACCTTAGCCAAATACACTTAAACTCCGTTTTTCACAATTCCTGACATTTAATCCTAGTAAAAATTCCCTGTTTTAGGTCAGTTAGGATCACCACTTTATTTTAAAAATGTGAAATGTCAGAATAATAGTAGAGAGAATGATTTATTTCAGCTTCACCTACCCAGTGGGTCAGAAGTTTACATACACTCAATTAGTATTTGGTAGCATTGCCTTTAAATTGTTTATCTTGGGTCAAACGCTTTGGGTAGCCTTCCACAAGCTTACCACAATAAGTTGGGTGAATTTTGGCTCATTCCTCCTGACAGAGCTAGTGTAACTGAATCAGCTTTGTAGGCCTCCTTTCTCGCACATGCTTTTTCAGTTCTGCCCACAAATTTTCTATAGGATTGAGGTCAGGGCTTTGTGATGGCCACTCCAATACCTTGACTTTGTTGTCCATAAACCATTTTGCCACAACTTTGGAAGTATGGTTGGGGGTCATTGTCCATTTGGAAGACCCATTTGCGACCAAGCTTTAACTTCGTGACTGATGTCTTGAGATGTTGCTTCAATATATCCATATAATTTTCCTCCTCATGATGCCATCTATTTTGTGAAGTGCACCAGTCCCTCCTGCAGCAAAGCACCCACACAACATGATGCTGCCAGAACCTTGCTTCACGGTTGGGATGGTGTCTTCGGCTTGCAAGCGTCACCCTTTTCCCTCCAAACATAACGATGGTCATTATGGCCAAACAGTTCTCTTTTTGTTTCATCAGACCAGAGGACAATTCTCCAAAAAGTAAGATCTTTGTCCCCATGTGCAGTTGCAAACCGTAGTCTGGCTTTTTTATGGCAGTTTGTAGCAGTGGCGTCTACCTTGCTGAGCAGACTTTCAGGTTATGTCGATATAGGCCTTGTTTTACTGTGGATATAGATACTTTTGTACCTGTTTCCTCCAGCATCTTCACAAGGTTCTTGGCTGTTGTTCTTGGATTGATTTGCACTTTTCACACCAAAGTACATTCATCTCTAAGAGACAGAATGTGTCTGCTTCCTGAGAGGTATGATGACTGCGTGGTCCCATGGTGTTTATACTTGCGTATTAATGTTTTTACAGATGAACGTGGTACCTTCAGGCGTTTGGAAATTGCTCCCAAGAATGAACCAGACTTGTGGAGGTCTACAATTACTTTTCTGAGTTCTTCTCTGATTTCTTTTGATTGTCCCATAATGTCAAGCAAGAGGCACTGAGATTGAAGGTAGGCCTCGAGCCACATACACAGGTATACCTCCAAATTGACTCAAATTATGTCAATTAACCTATCAGAAGCTTCTAAAGCCATTACCTAATTTTCTGGAATCTTCCAAGCTGTTTAAAGGCACAGTGAACTTAGTCTGACCCACTGGAATTGTGATACAGCGAATTATAAGTTAAATAATCTGTCTGTAAACAATTGTTGGAAAAATTACTCGTGTCATGCACAAAGTAGATGTCCTAACCAACTTGCCAAAACTAGAGTTTGTTAACAAGAAATTTGTGGAGTGGTTGAAAAACTAATTTTAATGACTCCAACCTAAGTGTATGTAAACTTCCGACTTCAACTGTAAATACTTTTTCACTCCCTTCCTTTCCACATGGGGCCGCTATTGGTAGCTTATTACTGAGGGTGATAGTGTAGCCTGCTTGAGACAGAAGTGACTAGCTCTTGAAGGTGAGTGAATTAACAGGGACCTTGGGAAACTGTTATTTCAACTCTCTCTGGATTCTTACCGGGTATTGTTCAGAATCTCTGGCTAACATTTGCTTCTACTTACCCATCTTATGGTTAGTAGTCTGGGACACTGCCTAGTAGCACATAAACTCAGCAAAAAAGAAACGTCCCTTTTTAAGGACCCTGTCCTTCAAAGATAATTAGCAAATATCCAAACAACTTCACAGATCTTGTAAATGGCTTAAACACTGTTTCCCATGCTTGTTCAATGAAACATAAACAATTAATGAACATGAGAGAGATTAAAGTAGACGGCACGCATCAACATTTTGATTGATGACCCTGCGTCATGATGACGAGTGCATGTTTAAATATGGGGCCCCGCCCCGTCCCCCCTGTTCCTGTGGTCACGTGTTAGAGGGTGTGTGTTATTTTATATCTATATGTCATGCTTTGAAGTAGTCATGGTGATTGATGTGTAGGGGCCTGGTTGAACTGGGGGGGTTTGAGTGTTTGAACTTTTGGACCGTGTATGTCCCCCACCCCCAGTTTTATCTCCCTTATGTATGTTATCTGATGAAGCAGGAATGTCCGGGGGTATAGGGCTGTGGCATATGCATTATAAATGTCCAGAACAAGGCGTGCGAACCCAGAACCGTAAACACTATTTTTAAACATGGATTTTGCGATCAGTGGCAAAGCTGTGATGACTGTAGCAACGGAAGCAGGACCGAGTCTGAAACATCGAGAAAGGGCAAAGTATACAGCCGCAATATACGATGCTCCAAAAAAGCGGTTTCTAAATGTGTATAGAACCCAGATACTTCCCGCAACTGCGCTGAAAGATGAAGTGCTGATGTCTAACGGACAGCAATGGGGTATCTGTTTGATTACTTGGCCTGTAGAGTGAAACTCTATACGGTAGCCGAAGGAGAAGAATATACCGACCAGACATTAGGAGTGGCCTATGGGGTTGAAGACTGGACGGTTTTTCGCCAGGTTTTGTGTCCCGAACTGAGCCGTATCACCAAGGGTTACAGCTTGTTCACAGGCTACGAGACCCGTTGGGAAGGTACCCTGACACCTCCGGAAGAGTATTTCACCGGGTGAAAATACAGAGAAAGAATGGACTTCCCTGAGTTCTATATCAGCACCGAGGAAATCCGAAACCAAAACATCAGGGATGGCGGTTTGGTCTGTGATTTTAGGCTTCGAATGCTTATCCCGTTTAAAAGTTGAAAATGTTGGAGTTGTTGGACGCTCTGTTTGTACAGAGCCAAAAGCGCCAGAGCCTTGTTCGGCTAAAGAAGTGCATAATATATACGAATCCGGAGGATTACGACGCAAGCAGCCCCAAGAAGGTACATTGTCAGAGGCAGCCCCCTAAGAAAAACTAGGTAAGCTGCGGCATTAACCCCGCCCAGATACCCCGAGGGCTGGTTCAACAATAAAAGGAGGGTCCTTAAAACCTACAGTTCTTAACCTACGCATTAACCATGGATATTCCTAACGCATTCCTAACTCCGAAACGGCATGGGGGCCGACACTAAGGATTGTATGCCGCGCAGCCCTACATTATACTCCCCCCTGGCAAGACCCCCGACACCCCCTACATGTACACAGCCTGAGGACGTGTTTGATGGGGTGGTCAGTACTATTTTTGTGGACACAATCAAGGCCTCAGTAGCCACGCTTTTAGACGTGGTGATTGGAGAATATATACAAGAAAAATGCATCGGTTGTGAGATTAATCACCCCAGCCAGCGCAGGCATCCATGCCTATACGACCCCCCAAGATACTACTTCTTCAACAATTTTGAGGCGCTGGTGAAAAGACTTTGGTCCTGCAGGTTTATACCATCGCTGGTCAGAGCCCTGGAGGCTATGGGCCTTGTGCCGTCTATCCCCAGAGATAACGGGTAACCGAGGCATTCCTACATGAACTGAAGGAGGCGATCCACATCCACGAGAAACTCAAAGAAATCCGACACACCCTGGTGGACGATAACATATACCGGGAGGCTGTGGTGGCTGATGTGATGACTTTCTGGCTCAATAAACCCCAAGAGACCGAGTGACATTTTTGTTATTTAGATGTAGAGCAATGGGTAACTATGTGTATACGATGTTAGAGAGAATAAATACATTTTTTCTTTTGAGAGAACTTACAAGTGTTATGCATCAAATTATTGAAAATAAAGTGAACAATGTATCGTTCTACACAACCCACAATTCCGGGACTAATGTAGAGCGTGTGTTGAAAATGGAACAAATCATGAATCATGTACGACATGCGGGCGAGTGTCTACAATGGACACAAATGGTAACCCGGCTTGGTGGTGATTCTGAAGAACTAGAAACAACCTTGTCTAAGATTTTACTTTATTTGTTTGAAACACCAATTAATTGTAACATGTATCATATTTGTTGTTTATATACTTTCATAGCGGATGTGTGTGTTGTAAAAATTCAGCGAAACAAACCAGTTAATCTAAACCAAATATACAAGGTTTTGCATGATTCGATCATTGAGAAAGCAGGGACATGTATCCTGCAACGAATTCTGAATTGTCTGTATACGTAATACATAATGTTTTCTTGAAAATAAAAATCCCAAAAATGAAAAGTTGTTGTTATTTGAAAGTGTCTCATTAACGTTATTGTACCTCAGAGAGGCAAGAAGGATGGCAGAGCAGATTTTGAAAAACATTTATTATAATCCCTCTAATCCGGGGTCTTATGGGGGCAAGGAACGTTTACAGAGAGCTATAGCCGAAGAAACAGGTAGCCGGTTAAGCGATGCTAAAGTGAATGAGTGGCTATCAGAGCAGGATGCGCACACTCTGCATAAGCCTGTAAGAAAACATTTACAGAGAAATAGAGTTTTTTCTACCCACCCATTGTCCCAATTTCAGGCTGATCTATGTGACATGCAGGCCCTTGCAGATAAAAATGATGGAAATCACTACATGCTAACGGTTATAGATATTTTCTCTAAAATAGCTTTTGTCCGGGTCTTAAAAAATAAGAGTGGTGCTGAGGTGACCCGGGCATTTGCCTCTATCTTGAAGGAAGGAGGCGCCCCCAAGAAAGTGCAGACTGATGGCGGAAAATCATTTTTTTAATAAGACTTTTCAGAAACTCATGAAGAAGCACAATATAGTACATTTTGCTACAGATTTGAAAGCTTCAGTTGTTGAACGCTTTAACAGAACTCTGAAGGAGCGGATGTGGCGCTATTTTACAGCTCACAACACGCATAGATATATCGATATAGTTCAAGATTTAGTAATTGGGTATAACAATAGTTATCATAAAAGTATAAGGATGAAACCCTCCGAGGTCTCTTCGGAAAACTCTTTTCAAGTCTTTAAAAATCTGTATGGTTTGCTCCCCCTTCGACGTAAGAAAAAAATACATTTTAAATTCATTGTGGGGGACTTGGTTCGTATATATCCAAGTTGAGGGGTGTTTTCGACAAAAAATACGAGCAAGGATACAGTGACAAGCTATTCACGGTTACAGAATGTCTGCCGCGCATACCCCCGGTCTACACATTAAAAGATTATGACGGGGAACTTATAGAGGGATCTTTTTATGAGAAGGAATTACAGAAGGTAAAGGTGGGTAAAGACAAGGTGTTTCACGTAGAGGAGATTCTAGATCAAAAGAGAGAAAAAGGACAAAAGTGGGTGCTGGTCCGCTGGAAAAACTGGCCGCTAAATTTCAACAGCTGGGTATTAGAGAAGGATGTAGTGGAGGCATCAGGGGTTAATTTAAACCCCCATGCATGATAAAATACATCCTCATTCGGGTGTACACCGGAGGGCATAATGGAACACAGCGGCTTCTACCTGACTCTCCCCAGTAATGCGTCCGCACATATATATCGTAATAATCAGAGTTCGAATTATACAACCAATTTTCCAAAGCCTATAGAGTTATCAGAGGCCTGGGAAGTAGGTCTCAGCGAGATTACATACCCCCATAGCTGGTATAATATCAAAGATAAGGACCGTGATTTTTATTTCAAAAAGTTATCGGAACCTGCGAAACTTATTAAGGTTAAAAAAGGGTTCTATAGAACCGTCAACAGGATCGTCTCCGAGTTGAATGAACGCCTATCGCAGAACAGTATGGAAATATTCCTGATGTACAACCCTATACATAAACGGGTACAAATCTCAGGAGATGCTTCCGGGGGGATAAAGACCGGCGGTAATTTAGCATAGATGTTGGGGATGGGTCCCAATAAATGGACGTATGTGAAAGATAAATTATTCCCATTCCCCGCGGATATACATGCAGGATTTTACAACATATTTGTGTATACCGACATCATATCCTATCAAAGGGTCGGAGACAGCTGTGTGCCACTCTTGAGAACGGTTCATATAGACGGAAAGGATGGGGACATAGTCACTGTCACCTACGACAAGCCACACTACGTACCTGTAAGCAAGAAATATATTGAAAACATTCTTGTTGAGCTTAAAACGGATCAGAACGAAAACATTGAATTTACTTATGGTAAAACGACTGTAAAAATCCACTTTAGACCCACCAAAACCTCTCTACATATATAATAGTAGTATTATATATTTTATATACATAATACATCTAAATTAAAATTATGGAACACCGACATCTCGACCCTAACCGGTATGTCTCATACTATGTGGATCAAGTGGGTAATGGGTTACCCGGCTATTATGGTTCCCCCACCATGTATGGTTCGGGGATCGGAGGTATATTTCGTAACCTCTTTAGGATGGTTTTACCGTTTATGAAGAGAGGCTTCAGCATAGCCAAACCGCATTTAAAATCAGCAGCAAAAAATATAGTAAGTGAGGTTGTAGCCAATGCTATGACCAGAAGGGAGGCCAGATGTCGAGAGTCAAGAAGGCTCAGGGTTGATGATGTTGTCTCGAAGACCGAAAAAGAGACCTCCGGGTATAAGGCGCAGGTTTGCGCCTAAAAAACGGAGGTTAACGGTTAAAAGAAACTCAGTTAGTCAAAGACGGGGTAAAGGGAGGAGGTCTGGACCAAAAACGGTAAAAAGAATACTAGTATTTTCTAAAAGTACAAGCACCATGGCTCTTTTACGCCGCATGTCCTCTGAAGCTATAAAGACAGAGCTCGATCTTTTCACGGCCCCCTTAACCCAACATTCAGTAGAGAGGTCCAGTTATGTGGAGATAGCCCCACTCTCTGCCATTACAGACAACGGCCCCATAGAGTTTTTCATACCAGGCCACGGTGACAACTATCTGGACCTCAACAACACCTTGGTGCATTTGCGTCTAAAAGTGACCAAAAGAGATGGTACTGATATTGTGTCACGTTCTGACCTTTATTTCCTTTGTTTTGTCATTATTTAGTATAGTCAGGGCGTGAATTGGGTGGGCAGTCTATGTTTGTTTTTCTATGTTTTGGGGTATTTCTATGTTTCGGCCTAGTATGGTTCTCAATCAGAGGCAGGTGTCATTAGTTGTCTCTGATTGAGAATCATACTTAGGTAGCCTGGGTTTCACTGTGTGTTTGTGGGTGATTGTTCCTGTCTCTGTGTTTTGTACCAGATAGGGCAGTTTTTGGTTTTCCATGTTTATTGTTTTGTAGTGTTCATGTTTATCTGTTTTTATTAAACATGAGTCAATATAAACACGCTGCGTTTTGGTCCTCTACTTCACCACAGGAAAACCCTGACAGAATCACCCACCTGTCTAGGACCAAGCGGCGTGGTAACGAGCAGCAGCAGGAGCAGCAGCAGCAGCAGTGGGAGAGGCTGCACTTCTTGGAGAATATGGACTATACTACTTGGGAGGAGATAGACAGGTGGGCGGTCGACCCAGGGAGAGTGCTTGAGCCCGCCTGGGATTCGATGGAGCAGTGTGCGGAAGGTTACAGGAGAATGAGGTTGGCGAAGCAAGCACGGCGGCACGGACGGAAGCCCGAGAGTCAGCCCCAAAAATTTCTTGGGGGGGGGGCACAGGGGGAGTGTGGCAGAGTCAGGAGTCAGACCTGAGCCAACTCCCCCCGTTTATCGTGAGGAGCCAAGGAGGAGCTCAGAACCAGAGCTGGTGTTGGAGGTGAGCGAAGCAGAGACTGTGAAGGAGTTAATGGGGAAATTGGAGGAGAGAGATATGAGGGAGTTGCTGCTGCCGGAGTCTCCTGCCTGCCCGGCGCTGCTGCCGGAGTCTCCCGCCTGCCCGGGGCTGCTGCCGGAGTCTTCCGCCTGCCCGGCGCTGCTGCCGGAGTCTGAGGCGCCAGAGCCCCTCAGCCCAGAGGCGCCAGAGCCCCTGCCTCTCTGTCCCGAGCTTCTGCCCCTCTGTCCCGAGCTTCTGCCCCTCTGTCCAGAGCTTCTGCCCCTCTGTCCAGAGCTTCTGCCCCTCTGTCCAGAACTTCTGCCCCTCTGTCCAGTGGGGTCATTGAGAGGGGTGGCCATGGTTAGAAAGCCACGGAGGCAGACAATAAAGTGGACTAAGACAATGTTGAAGTGGGGTCCGCGTCCCGCGCCAGAGCCGCCACCACGGACAGACGCCCACCCAGACCCTCCCCTATAGGTTAAGGTTTTGCGGCCGGAGTCCGCAACTTTGGGGGGGGGGTACTGTCACGTTCTGACCTTTATTTCCTTTGTTTTGTCATTATTTAGTATAGTCAGGGCGTGAATTGGGTGGGCAGTCTGTTTGTTTTTCTATGTTTTGGGGTATTTCTATGTTTCGGCCTAGTATGGTTCTCAATCAGAGGCAGGTGTCATTAGTTGTCTCTGATTGAGAATCATACTTAGGTAGCCTGGGTTTCACTGTGTGTTTGTGGGTGATTGTTCCTGTCTCTGTGTTTTGCACCAGATAGGGCTGTTTTTGGTTTTCCACGTTTATTGTTTTGTAGTGTTCATGTTTATCTGTTTTTATTAAACATGAGTCAATATAACCACGCTGCGTTTTGGTCCTCTACTTCACCACAGGAAAACCCTGACATATTGCAAACGATGCCAAAGTGAGTCTCATTAATTACCCAGTGGCCACCATCTTCTCCCAAGTGGATGTGACTTTGGGGGAACGTCTAATCAGTCAAAGCAGTGCCACATACCCATACCGGGCCATCATGGAATGCTTACTCAACTACTCTGAAGACACTCTCAAGACCCAATTCAGCGCAGGGCTTTTTAGCAAGGATACTGCAGGAGGCTCTATGGAATCGACAGACCCATCCACCAGTGCAAATAAAGGACTGGAGGCACGGGCTCGCTACTGTGCAGAATCTCGAGAGTTTCATCTGCTAGGCCCTATACACTCTGACATTTTCTTTCAAGATTGTTTACTCTTAAATGCGGTTGATTTAAGACTAAAATTAACCAGGGCCAAGGATGAGTTTTGCCTAATGTCTGCAACGGACGGGGACTTTAGCTTAAAAGTGTTGGGGGCCACGCTTTTTATTAAAAAAGTGTCTATCTCCGGCAGTTCGTCTGGGTCACTCACAGGCTTTGCTAAAAGGAAATGCCCTTTACCCTCTCCAAAGAATTACCATGAAAACCTTTAGCATACCTGTGGGCAGCAGAATCTGCAGTCAAGAAAACCCATTTCTAGGCCCTTTACCGCGATACGTGGTTATAGGTTTGGTTGATCACGCCTCCAATACGGGCAGCTTAAATAAAAACCCATTTAATTTTCAACACTTCAATGCAGAGTATGTAGTTCTGTGTCAGGACGGAAGTCAGGTCCCTGCTAAGGCTTTCCAACCGCAATTTAATAACAACATATCTGTGCGAGAATTTTACAATCTATTCCTGGCTACCGGGAGGCATCTAAAAGATCTCTCTTTACCTATTGACAGAAATGATTTTGCAGAGGGTTACACAATGTATGCTTTCAATTTATCCCCTGATGATGACACCTCAAGAAATCTTTCTGTGGTGTCCCAAGGTAACCTCAGGCTGGAAATGCGTTTCCGTACACCTTTAGCCTGTACCGTTAGCATGATAGTTTATGCCTGATTCAATCTTGGAGGTGAATAGCCGAAGACAGGTTTTAGTAGATTATTATTAAGGATCGTTGAGCAAAGACATGAATACCCAAGAGTTGGAAGGGCTCATGAGCCGACTGATTGGAAAACAATTTTGCGGAGTGTTGGCTTGTGATGAATTACCTATGGAGAACTGGATGGTGCGGCCTGCCATGTTTATTGTCAATACCCATCCTAAAAACATGCCAGGTGAACATTGGCTAGCTGTGACATTAGAAGAGGAAGGAGGAAGAAAAATCTAAACTTTTTTTGATTCCTATGGCTTTCCCCCCGGTTTTTCACATTTCCCCAAATCTATTAAAGAATTTCTGACCAAAAACTGCTCAAAGATATACTACAACATCAAACAGGTGCAAGATAACCTTTCCACTACATGCATTCAACACTGTGTATTCTACCTATGCCAAAGAGCCCGGGGAGTTTCTTTTGAAGATGTTATGTCTCTTTATAAGGATGATTTAAGAAGTAATGATAAAGTTGTAGCTTGTTTTGTTAGAAAATATCAAAAGTGTTCAAACGTGTATCCGTTAACCTCTTGCCTCTACTTGGGACGCTTGCGTCCCAACTAGAGCTCTGGAAATGCAAATGCGCTACGCTAAATGCTAATAGTATTAGTTAAAACTCAAAAGTTCATTAAAATACACATGCAGGGTATCAAATTAAAGCTACACTCGTTGTGAATCCAGGCAACAAGTCAGATTTTTAAAATGCTTTTCGGCGACAGCATGAGAAGCTATTATCTGATAGCATGCACCAATACACTACAACACAAAAGCACAGCAGGGGACGTAAACAAAATAATTAGCATTTCGGCGTTACACAAACCGCACAATAAAATAGAAAACAGTCATTACCTTTCACCATCTTCTTTGTTGGCACTCCTAGATGTCCCATAAACACTATTGGGTCTTTATTTCGATTAAATCGGGCCATATAAAGCCAAGATATCGTTATATGTAGACTGTGTGATAAACGAAAAAACAGCGATTTCACAACGTAACGTCATTTTTTTAAATTCAAAAAGTAGACGATAAACTTTCACAAAACACTTCGAAATACGTTTGTAATGCTACTTTAGGTATTAGTAAACGTTAATAAGCGATAAAAATCATCCATAGGCGATGTCAAAATCATTAGCTGTCGTCTTGGAAAAAATTTCACGAGAGAGCTCTTCCGGAATGATCTGGGCGGAGACCGGAGGTAAGTGGTGCCCCTGTTTCGGTTCAACCAAGAATCAAAGAGGATTCAATTCACAAGACTCTAGACAACATGGGGATGCTGTGGGAGTTGAATGCTCGGTCTTATCTAATTCGGCTCACTGTTAACAATTGCTGGAAGTGGCGCAAGGATATTTATTTCCATTTTCTGTGATCAGGTTTTCCTGCGCTTTCCGATGTAACGCACGTTATGTAATAGCCACAGTCGTGATTTAACCAGTTTTAAAAACGTCCGAGGGTTTCCTATCCACACATACTATATTCCTGGCATGAGTAGCAGGGCGCTGAAATGTTGCGCGATTTTTAACAAAATGTTCAAAAAAGTAGAGGGTAGGAGCAACTAGTTAAGAACGTGTAATCAAGGCGTATGCTCACGCCAAATGTTTCAAGAATGCCACAAATATTAAATTGCTTATTTTTTCAAATAAAATGTATTTAATTTAATCATTCAAAAGTCATTCAAAAGTCTAACCACCCAGAGAGATCGGGATTAGGGAGGCGTTCGGGGGGGTAAATGGGTTATCGTCATTCATTTCATAAGGATGCAAGGGTTTTGGGGCATCTTTAGGGGTGCTGTATCTCGTTAAAGGTTTGTGTTTTAAAGAGTGAATCTATTGACGAATCTTATAGTTGGGTACACCCGAGAGGGGAATGTTGAGGATGGCCAGGGCCTTGAGAAACTGAAGCCAGCAACCTTGTGGGCAGATGTGGTACTTTTAAGCAAGTCAAGTATATGTGAACCCTTGACAACCGAACCCTGAAGGATAAACTCACCTTTGTCGTTCCAAGTAGCTGCCCCATTTGAGTCTTTTATCTTGTTCATAATGTAGCTAACATTTTTCCTGTTACGTGCCGGAACATGGGTTAACAAGTCATGCATAACTTTATCTTCAACAGGCATTTGATCTTCAGACGGTAAGCTCGCAGGTACAGGCATTACAGGGGTGTGGCTCTCGCTAGGCTCGTCGTCTTTTAAAGGGTCCTGTAGGGAAATAGTTAAATGGCCTGTCTCTCTCTCCCTTGCTTCACCAAGGACAAATACCTTTGCAAGAGGTTTGTGTATTTTTGGACCTTATCATAGGGGTTCAATCCTTTTTGATTCAAAATATCCTTCATGGCCGTATCCAAATCATTTTCCGCTGTTTGTCTGATATTTTCGGGACCATGCACTTGTTTTTTAAGTCTATCCAACTCTTGTTGTGGCACCAGATACATTTTATTGGCCATCACCCTATGTGTTCAACCACCACGTCGGGCGGCAATAAGGCTGGTGATGAAGGGAACGGCTATACTTAGTAAAGGTAGAATAAAACCGCCAGACTGTTGTATGATATGTCGTTTCTTTTGAAGACTGACCCTTTTATTGGCAAAGAGCTTGATCGCGGTCTTTTGTCTCTTTAATTTTTTCAATTGTGTCAGGGTGAGTGGAATGCGGCCTTTGAGAAGATTCAAAGTAATCTCACATAGGGATAATATGAGATCTGAAGAACAGTGACCCAAGATGGCCTTCCGTTCATTAGATGTACCCCCAACTAGGCTTCTCAAGAGGGGCAAGTTTCTTTTTAAACGCAGAGACATAGCGTTTACTTTTTAGGAATGTACGCAACCGGCCACTCCCACGGGAACAGACCGGTTCGTAGCCTCAGGTGTTCTGGAGTATTTGCTTTTAAATCCACGATTAAATAAGAAAATGGCGCTTTGGTAGCGTCCTCGTAGCTCTCCATAAAGTAGGATTTCCTTCCCGGGTACATCTGCTGAGCTAGAGTGTTAATTTGTAGTTTGTCTCTAGGATTTTTGAACAAAACCATGTAATTGGCATTCAAACTGATGGTGCGGCTATTTTTACCTTGGTGAAACACATTCTGCACCAAGTAAAGCACGGACAGGTTTCTATGATGAGTATATTGGGTAAACGCTCGGGCAATTTCTGGATGTTCGCTACCTGCAAATAGCATATCGTCCAAAACCAGCAGATTGTTTTTATGAGGAGGTAAAAGTTCATCATCAGACAGGGAATCAGGTATTCCTTCAACAAACTTGATTTTTATTGTCTTCAACAATTCATCATACATAGGTTGATAACAAGAATAACACCACACAACATTATCAGGCTTTTGAGATAACACATGTTCAGAATTCTCTAAAATACTTTTTACAAAACAAGTTTTACCACTATTCGAAGGCCCTGCGATTAAGGCCGAAAATGGTAGTTGCAACCGGGGGTCAAAACCTTCTACAGCAGTCATTATATCTTAAGCTTAAGACACCCTGTAGCTTGTAGCATAAGTCAGTAGCCAAAGGGACAATGTGGTCCAGTCAGGCAAAAGCAGTCTCTTGTCATAGACAACCCTGAATCTTTTAGTAAGTGGGGCCTTCCTCAGATGGAAGCCCTTTTTTATCCCTAACAATCTTTTTGTATGAGCTCCAAAATCTCCAAGTAACTATTCCTGTCATTTAGGAACCCCTCGACCAAGCGTGTGATTGATTCCAAGTTTTACACGCGGGGCATTTTCATAGTTTTGAGTCACGCCTGACACACTGCGGCCTGTAGCATAAGTCAGTAGCCATAGGGCAATGTGGTCCCGTCAGGCAAAAGCAGTCTCTTGTCATAGACAACCCTGAATCTTTTAGTGAGTGGGGCATTCCTCAGATGGAAGCCCTTTTTATCCCTAACAATCTTTTTGTAGGAGCTCAAAATCTCCAAGTCACTATTCCTGTCATTTAGGAACCCCTCGACCAAGCGTGTGATTGATTCCAAGTTTACACGCTGGGCATTTTCATAGTTTTGAGTCACGCCTTTGGCTTTCAACACCACGTGATTCTTTTGAGTCCTAAAAGCATAGCTTTTGGGACCACAGGAGGACCATTCTGTGATATGGTCACCCTCTGCGAGTTCACTCGTTAAGCCACCCAGATAGTTGCTGAGTGGGGGGCTCCAATCCCCCGGTTTGCTTACATAGACCACAGAGTCTGTGTCGTGGTAAAGAACCCGCCTCTGAAGCTGCTCCATGAGCTTGTACAGTTCAAGTCGACCATAGGCCATGGTAAATGCTGCAAGAAACACATTTACATTACCCGGGGGTAGAACCCACTTCTTGTTACGTCGCTGTTACGGATACAGTTATCCTGTGTGTGTGTTTCTTTTCTCTCCTTCTCCCCTCACAGGTGAAAACCATCACTCCCCAATCAGTCAACAATCAATCATCAATCAGAAGACACACCTCCTCCTATTTCCTACCCTATCACAGTTCCTTCCCCATGGTTTAAAAACCCCATCATTTGTTTGTTCTAGAGCAATCTCTAGCTCAATCTCTAGCTCAATCTCTCTGTAAATGCCATGTCTGTAGGTCTCTGTGTTTCACTCTCGCTTTGTGTCTTAACCTCTCTTTTGTTTAAAGCACCTCCATAGCACTTTGTCATCACCTGTGAGTATTGGTTTTGGGTTATGGTGTTTGTTTGTTTGCTGGTGGGAAAAGGGGAAACCAAGACAAGTCGCCCATGGGCATACACTACCCGTAGGTGAACTTTGTTAAATACACTAGTTAGAACTGGGCGGACCACCCACTGTATTTTTGGTTAGTTAGTTAGCTGTTGTTAAAGTAGGCTAGTCTAGCTTAGGGGTGTTTTTGAATACTTATTGTTTCTTTCCTTGGGTCCAGCTCAGCCCCTTTTCCTGCTCCCCCCATTACCGTGTGTTTATAAATAAACCTAGAGTTTGACGGTAGATTTCTGTTGTCGTGGTTATTTCGTGCACACTTTTACTTTGTCACAATAATAATTTGCATGAGTTATGTTACGGGTCTCATTACCATCCCTCCTAGACTGTCGGGCCAAAAGGGATTCGTAACATAAGTGGGGCCTCGTCCGGGATCTGTCATAACTGACACCCATGCCGCTCATGTAGATTGTTGTAGTGGTATAGTTCAGTGTTGAGCGTCATAGCTGAAGTAGCATTAGTGTTTGCTATTTTCTTTGGCACTTGTGAAGTAGTGTAACATGACTACTTTTGATTTGAGATCCTTTTTGGATAACCCTTCGTGGGAGGTTTTTGACAAATGTCGTAGAGTTGATTTAATGACCTTGGCTGACCATTATTCAGTATCGATTCCGCAGAGTTTAGTTAAGGCGGAGGTTAAACAACTAGTATTAAATGTATTGTTGGAAGAGCAGGTGCTTGTGTTACCGCTGCCTGAGTCTACTACCCCTGTAGGGGATGTTGCTGCTCCTGTGAGCCCATTGGTGTCTGATAATGAGGGCGAGGCTAAAACACCAGACACATTGTCCCGTTTTGATCCACTCTCCCCACTGTCAAATGGTGATGCCAGGAGGGATGTCCGTTTAGCACAGTTCCAACTGGAGGTGGAAGAGAGAGCCCAAATTAGACAAGAGACTCTCCAGTTGGAGATATGTAAAATAGAGGCAGAAAAAGAACGAGAACAGCGGCATTTGGAGATGTGTAAAATTGAGGCAGACAGAGAACAAAGGCAGTTGGAGTTCAAAATGCGCCAGATGGAACTGGAGGCAGAGACAGCGAGGCTAGCCTCCGGTCCTACTGTGCCTGTTTGTGAGCCGTCCTAACCTGCTGTGTCCTCAAACACGTTTGACATTAGTAGGCAGATTGCCTTAGTACCTTGCCTTAGTACCTTTGTTCAGAGAGTCAGAGGTTGACTCCTATTTTTGTGTATTTGAGCGTAGCATTGAAATGGCCTGAAGAGGTATGGTGCCTATTACTTCAGTGTAAATTAACTGGTAAAGCCCAAGAGGTTTTGTCAGCGCTACCTCTGGAGGACAGTTTGAATTATGAAGTGGTCAAAGCTACTGTTCTTCGTGCCTATGAGCTTGTGCCTGAGGCATACCGACAGAGATTTAGGTCTCATAGAAAGTCTTCTAGTAAGACTTATGTGGAATTTGCTAGAGACAAGGGAAATCTGTTTGATAAATGGCATGCTGCTAGTAAAGTAACTGATTTCAACTCTCTCCGGGAGTTAATCTTGTTGGAAGAGTTTAAAAATTGCTTACCCGAACGCATTGTAGTTTACCTAAACGAACAGAAAGTATCCTGTCTGGCAGAAGCGTCTGTGTTGGCAGACGAGTTTGTGTTGACACACGAGTGTGTTTTCGGCTCAAACTGAGAGTAGAGCCACTGAGTTTCCTACCTTTAGCCCTAGTCGGCCAGCAGTAGTATATCAAGCACGCCAGAAGAATGAGCGTCCCTGTTTCTATTGTCATAAAGTAGGACATATGATTAATGATTGCTTCCTGCTTAAACGCAAACAAGGGATGCCTCTTCGTGCCAAGCCACCAACAGGTGTAGCTCTAATTCGTACGGTTGTGAGGTCTGCAACAAAACAGGTGCCTCAGGGTAACTGTAGTTTGAAAGTCTCAGTCCCCGACCGCAGTTATGAACCATTCATTTTCGAGGGGTTTGTGTCCCTAACGAATGACGAAGCGTCTCAGCGACCGGTTAAAATCCTTAGAGATACTGGTGCGGCGCAGTCGTTTATATTGTCTGATGTGTTGCCCTTATCTGACGATACATACTGTGGTTCCAGTGTGTTAGTGCAGGGTATTGAAATGGGTTTTGTCCCAGTGCCATTGCACTTTGTGAACGTACACTCTGAGTTAATCAGTGGAATATTCAGAGTGGGGGTACGCCCTATGTTGCCAGTGAAAGGTGTGACCTTTATAATGGGTAACGATATTGCCGGAGGAAAGGTAGTACCCGTATTGGAAGTATTGGATAAAAGTGACCACTCTCTCTCTAATGAGCTGGCACAGAGTTATCCACATGTGTTCCCCGCTTGTGCTGTCACTCGTGCTCAGGCACGACAAGAGGGTGACGTGATAGATTTGTCGAACACTGTTCTGTTCAAAGAGGTTGATCAAGAAGATGGATTGTGTGATACCTCTGAGAAGCTGATCACCTCTGACAAACAGCCCAGGAAAGAATCAAAGAACGTTGAACTTATTGCTGATGCAATACAGTTACCAGTCACTCGTGAGCAGCTGATTGCTAACCAAAAGGTTGACAACAAGCTTGCTAAATGTTTTCTAGTGTTGTCTCATTGGAAGATGTGAAGAAGAAGAACGTGGCTTACTTCATTGATGGTAATCTCCTCATGCGTAAATGGAAATCCCATGTTGACGCGGATGGAGATTGGAATGCTGTTTACCAAATAGTGATTCCTACAGCCTTTCGACAAAATGTGTTATCCCTTGCTCATGATCACCAGTGGTCTGGTCATTTAGGAATCACAAAAACTTATGATCGGATCCTTCGACATTTCTTTTGGCCGGGTTTAAAACAAGATGTGGCTCAGTTCTGTCGGACCTGCCACACATGTCAGATAACAGGAAAACCAAATCAGGTTATTCCTCCCGCTCCTCTTTGTCCCATACCTGTCATAGGTGAACCATTCGAGCATGTGGTGGTTGATTGTGTCGGACCGTTACCGACGACAAAATCGGGTAACCAGTTTTTGTTAACGATAATGTGTATGGCTACAAGATACCCCGAGGCCATTCCTCTGAGAAGGATTACAGCCCCGGTAGTGAGTAAAGCCTTAATAAAATTCTTCACGACATTCGGGTTACCTAGGGTGGTACAAAGCGATCAAGGAACCAATTTCCTATCCAAGATCTTCAGGCAGGTGTTAAAATCCTTGTCAATTACGCACCGTGTGTCAAGCGCCTATCACCCAGAGTCTCAGGGTGCACTTGAAAGATGGCATCAGACACTGAAGTCTATGCTACGTAAATATTGTTTGGAATCTGAGAAAGATTGGGATGAGGGAGTTCCTCTAGTTTTGTTTGCTGCTCGTGAAACTGTGCAGGAGTCCCTAGGTTTCAGCCCGGCTGAACTGGTGTTTGGTCACACAGTGAGAGGACCAATGAAAGTCCTTAAAGAACAGTTCTTGTCCCAAGAGTTGTGTACCAGAGATGAGAATGTGTTGGACTACGTTAGTCGCTTTCGTGAGCGCCTACACCAAGCTTGTGCTCTCGCAAAGGAAGCTCTATCTTCCTCACAGAGGAGCATGAAAAGACACTATGATAAAGAGGCTGTTTCTCGTCCACTACAGCCAGGTGACCAAGTACTGGTGTTATTACCTGTTCCAGGATCTTCACTGTCAGCTCGTTTCTCGGGTCCTTATTTAATTGAAAAGAAAATAAGTGAAACTGACTATGTGCTTCAAACTCCTGATAGACAACGCCAATCTCGTGTGTGTCACATTAACCTGTTAGTCCTATAGGGGCAGTATTTCATTTTTGGATAAAAAGACGTGCCCGTTTTAAGCGCAATATTTTGTCACGAAAAGATGCTCGAATATGCTTGGAATTGATAGCTTTGGAAAGAAGACAGTCTTACGTTTCCAGAAATGCAAAGATTTTCACTGTGAGTCCCTTAGAACAAATGTTTCGGGCAAAACCAAGATGTATGACCGACCAGGAAATGCACAGGATTTCTGAGGCTACGTTTTCCATGATCGCCTTATATGGCTGTGAATGCGACAGGAATCAACGGACTCTTTCTCTTGTTTCCCCAAGGTCTCTGCAGCATTGTGACGTATTTGTAGGCATATCATTGGAAGATTGACCATAAGAGACTACATTTACCAGGTGTCCCGCTAGGTGGCTGCGTGGCAATTGGTGCGCAAAAGTCAGGTCCCGGTATTTTTCCATTCAAATCTCAGAACAAACCAGGCTACAAGGACGGTGCTTTCAACGGAGAGAAATATGACAAACCACCTTCAGGATTGATTCAAACAACGTTTTCCATGTTTCAGTCAATATTATGGAGTTAATTCGGAAAAAGTTCGACATGTAGGTGACTGAATTTTCGGTTAGTTTCGGTAGCCATATGCATAGTAACAAAAGGGAACGATGTGTCCTACACAAGAATCTTTCAGGAAAAACTGGACATCTGCTATGTAACTGAGAGTCTCCTCATTGAAACATCTGAAGTTCTTCAAAGGTAAATTATTTTATTTGATTCCTTGGCTGGTTTTTGTGAATATGTTGCGTGCTAAATGCTAATGCTAACGCTAAGCTAGCTATCACCACTCTTACACAAATTAGTGATTTTCTCTGGTTCTAAAGCATATTTTGAAAATCTGAGACGACAGGATTGTTAAGAAAAGGATAAGCTTGAGAACAGGCATATTTATTTCGTTTCATTTGCGATTTTTAAAAATCGCTAATGTTGCGTTATGCTAATGAGCTTGAGGCTGTAGTAACGATACCGCATGCGGGATGGGGCGGACTAAGAGGTTAACATGTTGAAAGCTTACCACACCCGACCCATCACACAGTTAGAGAGTTCAAAAACAGAGGAAGGTACTGCTGTCTCCTCTGCTACTACTGCTATGATAGTGGACTGTCATATTGATGATGTTGATGGCTTGGAGTTGCGCAATACTCAGCAGCAGTGTGTTAGATTGCCCAACTCAGAAATGCTGCTGTCTATCCAATCCGGTCTGGTTCATTTAACGGATGGACAGGCCAATGATATTGTGAGGCTACTACACAGTTTTCCATGTCTCTTTAATGACGTTCCTACTCGCACAAATGTGTTGGAACATGACATTAATGTTGGAAATGCTACACCTATCAAGCAACACCCATATCGTATCAACGCTTCCAAGAGGAAGATAATGAGGGATGAGGTGAGATATTTGTTGGAGAATGACCTGGCTAAGCCAAGTTCAAGCCCTTGGAGTTCTCCTTGCATTTTGGTTCCTAAACCTGATGGTACGTCCAGGTTATGTACGGATTATCGAAAGGTAAATTCTGTCACAATGCCAGATTCGTTCCCGTTACCCCGACTGGACGACTGTATCGACACTATTGGTGCTGCTAAGTATGTAACTAAGTTAGACCTCTTAAAAGGTTACTGGCAGCTTCCGTTAACTTCACGTGCTTCTGAGATTTCTGCCTTTGTGACCCCAGACAACTTCCTACAGTACTCAGTCATGGCTTTTGGGATGCGAAATGCACCAGCCACGTTCCAACGACTGGTTAACTCCGTATTAGCTGGCGTTCCTAATTGTAGTGCATACCTTGATGACCTAGTGATTTATTCATCTGAGTGGTCAGATCATGTTGACTCTCTAAGGGTGGTATGTGAACGGTTGGCAGCTGCTTCTCTAACCCTGAACTTGGCAAAGTGCGAGTTTGGGAAGGCTACTGTTACCTATCTCGGTAAAGAGGTTGGCCATGGACAGGTGCGCCCTGTTGATGCCAAGGTCTTGGCTATAACTGCATTCCCTGCACCTACCACCAGACGAGAGCTACGCCGCTTTTTAGGGATGGTTGGCTACTACCGTAGCTTCTGTAAAAATGTATCTGCGGTAGTTGCTCCATTGACCGATTTGCTTAGTCCGGCTAGATCATTTGTGTGGTCCTCTGATTGTAAGAGAGCTTTTGAATCAGCGAAAGCACTCTTATGTAGTACACCTGTACTTGCTGCTCCAGATTTTGAACGACCGTTCAAACTTGAGGTAGATGCTAGTGCCAGAGGTGCTGGTGCTGGTGCTGTTCTACTGCAGCAGGACAAGAGTGGAGTGGATCATCCCGTTTGTTATTTTTCACGTAAATTTAATAAATGTCAAACAAACTATGCGACAATAGAACAAGAAGCTCTTGCTTTGTTGTTGGCTCTGCAATACTTTGAAGTATATATCGGTTCCAGTGCCCTACCCGTGATTGTATATACTGACCATAACCCCTTAGTTTTTCTCCACCGAATGTACAACCAGAACCAGCGCCTTATGCGTTGGGCGCTGATTGTACAAAATTATAATTTGGAGATCCGCCACAAAAAGGGTTCTGATAATGTGTTGGCAGATGCTTTGTCTCGTGTGTGAAAATTATTTCTGTATGTTTTGCAAGGTTGTTGCTTTGTGATGAGTATTCATTGACATACTGTAGTCGCAGCCCCTAGGGTTGCTCTTTTAAGGGTGGGAGTGTTACGGATACAGTTATCCTGTGTGTGTTTCTTTTCTCTCCTTCTCCCCTCACAGGTGAAAACCATCACTCCCCAATCAGTCAACAATCAGAAGACACACCTCCTCCTATTTCCTACCCTATCACAGTTCCTTCCCCATGGTTTAAAAACCCCATCATTTGTTTGTTCTAGAGCAATCTCTATCTAGCTCAATCTCTAGCTCAATCTCTCTGTAAATGCCATGTCTGTAGGTCTCTGTGTTTCACTCTCGCTTTGTGTCTTAACCTCTCTTTTGTTTAACCTCTTCAGTCGACCCTCTACTTTTTTGAACATTTTGTTAAAAATGGCGCAACATTTCAGCGCCCTGCTACTCATGCCAGGAATATAGTACGTTCATATGGTTAGAATGTGTGGATAGGAAACCCTCGGACGTTTTTAAAACTGGTTAAATCACGACTGTGGCTATTACATAACGTGCGTTACATCGGAAAGCGCAGGAAAACCTGATCACAGAAAATGGAAATAAATATCCTTGCGCCACTTCCAGCAATTGTTAACAGTGAGCCGAATTAGATAAGACCGAGCATTCAACTCCCACAGCATCCCCATGTTGTCTAGAGTCTTGTGAATTGAATCATCTTTGATTCTTGGTTGAACCGAAAGAGGGGCACGACTTACCTCCGGTCTCCGCCCAAATCATTCCGGAAGAGCTCTCTCCTGAAATTTTTTCCAAGACGACAGCTAATGATTTCTACATCGCCTATGGATGATTTTTATCGCTTATTAACGTTTACTAATACCTAAAGTAGCATTACAAACGTATTTCGAAGTGTTTTGTGAAAGTTTATCGTCTACTTTTTGAATTTTAAAAAATGACGTTACGTTGTGAAATCGCTGTTTTTTTTGTTTATCACACAGTCTACATATAACGATATCTTGGCTTTATATGGCCCGATTTAAACGAAATAAAGACCCAATAGTGTTTATGGGACATCTAGGAGTGCCAACAAAGAATATGGTGAAAGGTAATGACTGTTTTCTATTTTATTGTGCGGTTTGTGTAACGCCGAAATGCTAATTATTTTGTTTACGTCCCCTGCTGTGCTTTTCTGTTGTAGTGTATTGGTGCATGCTATCAGATAATAGCTTCTCATGCTGTCGCCGAAAAGCATTTTAAAAATCTGACTTGTTGCCTGGATTCACAACGAGTGTAGCTTTAATTTGATACCCTGCATGTGTATTTTAATGAACTTTTGAGTTTTAACTAATACTATTAGCATTTAGCGTAGTGCATTTGCATTTCCAGAGCTCTAGTTGGGACGCAAGCGTCCCAAGTAGAGGCAAGAGGTTAAAGCACCTCCATAGCACTTTGTCATCACCTGTGAGTATTGTTTTTGGGTTATGGTGTTTGTTTGTTTGCTGGTGGGAAAAGGGGAAACCAAGACAAGTCGCCCATGGGCATACACTACCCGTAGGTGAACTTTGTTAAATACACTAGTTAGAACTGGGCGGACCACCCACTGTATTTTTGGTTAGTTAGTTAGCTGTTGTTAAAGTAGGCTAGTCTAGCTTAGGGGTGTTTTTGAATACTTATTGTTTCTTTCCTTGGGTCCAGCTAAGCCCCTTTTCCTGCTCCCCCCATTACCGTGTGTTTATAAATAAACCTAGAGTTTGACGGTAGATTTCTGTTGTCGTGGTTATTTCGTGCACACTTTTACTTTGTCACAATAATAATTTGCATGAGTTATGTTACGGGTCTCATTACCATCCCACCTAGACTGTCGGGCCAAAAGGGATTCGTAACAGTCGCCATTGCACCAAGGCAATGTCTTGACTCAAGAATGAAAAATGTGAAATTTCGTATTGGTCCGAAAAAACAAATTCCAAAAATTCTTCAGGGTCTTTAATAATCGACGTTGTTAGCATATTACACCTCTGCGCTAATTTGCCCCAAAGCGAATTTAAGTACAATTTCGACACATTTCGTTTGGTTTTATTGACCTCTATTCTGTCAGGGTCAAGAAGGATGCCTTCTCTGTCATGATAGTCTTGAATGTACAAGTTTTTACTCTCTTGATCTGTGACCGATGCAGGATAGCCTGAAGCCATTTGCTTACATCTCAAGAAGGTCTTGATGTACTCTTTAAAAAGAGTGTCTGATTTCTTGGAAAAGTTCCATACTTCAAAGATTTTGGCCACACAATACCCCATCTCTAAAGCCTTAGAGAATTCAACTGTGACCCACACCCCGGTCAGGGCCCTTTCTTGATCGGAGTGATCACATGGGGTTTTGTTGTGTGTTTTCACTGCAGGTGCGACAAAGGGGAAAGAAAAGTTTTCCTTGAGGGCCCCCTGTAAGGCAACACAGGTATAAACAAACCCCTAGGAGGGTAGACTGTTGCTTTGATCAGACCAAAATAGTTTTGAGGTAAGTCAAAATCACGATGAATAATTTCCGGATGCCCTATAGGATAGCATGAGGAACTCATTACATGAGGATAAAGGGATGTAAAATCTACATAGCCTATTGTCTCGTCGGGTTGCGCTACATACCTCAATGTCAAAGCATTGGTACGGCCGCCATACAAGGCCTGTGTTGGTTCCAGAGGTTCTGTGGTGTCAAAGCTGGAAAGGAAGGCTTGAACATGAGGATCAGACTTTTTGAGGGCTGTCCATTCGTGCTCCCACAAAACAACCACTTTTAGACCGTAAGTAGCCTGTAAAGAATCAACTTTGTCTTGAAACTCTTGGTACATTTCCCCAAAAGTCTTTTGGGTTAGGACACACATGTTCTGGGGCACAAAGCAAGATTTGCAACCATGGAAGAAACAACCGTTGTACTCATACACGGTCTCAACCCCGTCAATCTGGGTGTAGCCATCTACATGGTAAGAGCCAAATGCCTTCTCCCCTCGATTCAAAGCATGTTGAATAAAAATATCTTTATCCTGGGCCATATACTCTAACCATTGAATGGACCCACTAGAGTATGACTTGAATTGGCGTCGGTAGTTATCAGGCGAGGGGATAGCTATAGAGGCTGTAGGCAGATAGTGTGTACGGTAGGTTTTCATGCATGCCGATGCAATAGTTGTACAACTCCAGGGGTCAATGCCTGCATCTTTGATTACCTCTTCTCTGAATCTGAGGCATCCTTCACGAAGTATAACCACATCATTGTCACAGTATGATTCCATCTCTTTATGGAAATCAAAGGTGCCATGTCTTACTCTCTCGTACCACGTCATGAATCTCTCACGCTCTTTGGGAGACATTTGATCACACCCGTACATTTCAGGGCTGGGATATGATCTGACATAATTTAGATTCTCCTCAGATGTGAAGAAGTGGGGGAACCAGCCTTTCACAGAGTTTTCAAAACCCAAGGCCTCTGGCATTTGAGCTCATGGGTAAAAAGCTTAAGCTGTCAATATATCTCTGGTTGAAGGCGGGGTCTACAAAACACAAGATTTTACTACCTTTAGCTATGACCCTGGGTGCCACGCCTTGCTGTATCAATGGATTCAGAAGCAGGTAAGAATCGTAGGCTCTAGCATTGTGGGCTATAAAGGTAAAGTTTCGGTACTGTGGCTTTCTAAAATGTTTTAGAAAGAGTAGTGCACAATTGGATCCTTCTGCAGACCACCTTTCCCCCTTGAATGTCATGGTAGATACGAAAATAGGCAAATGATCCCCCGATTGCTGATTTGTCTCAAAATCATAGAACACATATTTCTCTGAATGTTCATCTTCAGCCAAGGGCTGAATATAACACTCGTGTGTGGCACTTCTTGAACCACTTCAGCGTTTCTGTTTTTCAAAGGCCCTTTACAGATTGGACAATGTATGATTCCACACACATGCGGTTTAGGGCTATCTATTTTAAGGTTGTAATTGCAATGACATTTTGGGCATTTCTTGTTAATGGCACAAATGCTTACAGATTTACAGGCCTTAGGGTGCCATGTTTCAATTTTGTGTTTATCGTAACAGTAGGTCGAACGACATGTGCGGTGGCAATCCTCACAGGGTGTCAAGTTTAAGGGTTGCATTGGGCACTCTGCATCCTGACATACGGAACAGTTATAACGGCACGAGTGCCCCCCTTTCGGGTGTAGCCGGTATGGCAGGATGGACACACATATGGTGCGCCTAAAAATGCTGTGATGTTGGTAACGGCGTAGTAATGTTCGTTTTGCACATAAAAGTACAGAATCTGAGGGTGTGTTTGGGGGGTGTTTTGGAACTTCAAGAGAGATGCATTAGCTCTACTGTGGTACAAAACCACAATCTTTATATTTAGAAAGTTTTCAAATTTGACCCCATCCTGTATCCCGAGACCCACCGCCGTTTGGATCTCTCTAGCCTTTTGCAATGCCGTCAGATCAGTACATCCAGGGTTAAGTAAATGCGCTAGGCCTATTACAAAACAGCTTATTATCGGGATTGTGAACGTTTATGAGGTAGGCCATTTTATTGCTTATGATTTCTGACTGCATTAGGCTCTCAAACTTCCTTCTCTGTCCCCCGCCCCCCTGGGGTTGACGTATTATTTGCACTACAAGCTCGAGTGTCCGATTGTTCAAGATCTGCTTCGCCATTGGGTAAAATAAGAGATACTGTGTTATGCAGGCTATCTCCACAAATTTCCAACTGTAAGACATCACGTGGTTCGCCATAATCTCTTGCCGTCTCTAACAGATCGTTTAGAGTGTCCATTATCATCATGTAAAATACCGCATAGTCAAGATTCTGATTCACCCATAGGAAATTGAAAAACTGTTGAATCTCTGTATTGTTGAATTTATTCCGGTACACAACCCGGACACGTCTATCAAGACCATCTCCTGCCAGATTTATTAGACAATTTTCCAATTCCCCAAAAACATCTTGTGGCGTTTCAGATTCTACGGACCTGGGCGTTACTGGTTGGTCTATCTCTGTTGGGGTGGCAGGGGCCGAAAATGTCTGACTCTCATTCAACCGATTAATTAAGGTTATGAGGGCTTCGGGAATCTGGGATAACATGTTTTCATCGGACGTCCCTGACTCGTTCATACGGTTAATAACTTCTAGGAGTTCAGGCGTTATCCGTGCTAAGAGGGTTTCAACTGTCTCCCCTTGTTGCTGTAGTTCTGCCATTTGGATAATTAAGTATGTGCGTTTTTGGGTCTTTCTGGAATGATTGGTGTTACATGTATGATTTTAGCGTCTGTATTTGCGTTTTTTAATGGGGTTGCTGTTTAACATGCGTGGAATTGTTCTATGCCAGAATAACATATCGTCTCTGTACTGTCTCTCAATTAAAACCCCCAGTCGTTTGTATAGCAAAACATTCCTCGATCTCAAAGCCCTGGAAAATAATGTGAAAAACCTTTCTTGTTCTGCTGCAGGTAATGATGCCGTAGAATTGACGGGGTCGATAAGGTTGGCCGCATCACAGAATAGCTGGTCATCAACATCTGAAATGTCATGTCAATGTTTCATCGGGAATGTTCGGTGCGCCGGAATCACCCAGCTCTAGATGTATGTGTCCGTCTGTGTCGTTTTTCGCCGGGGCGGAGTCTGAATGAAAATAATACATACAAAATTACGTTATTAAATATAAAAATATGTTAGATACATAAAATGTCAAGTACATTTCCGGTATAATAATATATATTAACAATACATAGTTAAAATACCTCTGCTTTTTTTGGCGCTTGTTCTGACGAATTGAGGATACTGAGGGCTCTAGACTTTTTCCCTCTAGCTTTCCAGATTCTGCAGGGCCTGTCTCCGGGCAGTCTGAAAAAACATTATTTGTCCTTGTTTTAACATATTCTGTCAAAAAGAGGTATAACTAATAAAAAGACGTATAACTAATAACAAAATGTATAATGGTCTCATACCGTCCCCCCCTGGAACGCCTGCTCGTGAAGCCGCAAGTTCCCTGCCCAACAGTATTTTTCGGGTGGCATTGAATCTGAGCAATGTACTTGGGCCACAGTTGTTGGGGTCTGGGGAGAATTGCATCCAAGTCACCCGTGTCCTCTGCCCATAACGAATCCTTTATCATTCTTGGCTGTATGTCGGCTGTAAATACATCAAATAGTTTTTTAAATAGTACACACTATTTTTTAATTTTTATATATACATATTATTGGTTATGTGTTTAATTATAAGGACTTACAACGAAAAAAGGCTGATGGCGACTGACTGCCTGATTTTTGCGCCTGTGAATCCCCCTCATGTTGTTCCAGATCCGGTAAACTGCGTAAAAGCTGCGTAAATGTTTGGGATCCTAACCAACGTTAGACAATATTAACAGTTATACGCTATATATACACTTTTTTTACTTATATTGGCCTTTGGCCTGAAATACCCAAATAACTAGGGTTTAATATTACAATAATATTCAAACAAATCTTAAAATATATTTTTCATTTACTCACCTCCAGAAATATCCATTAGGAGAGATTCACTTATTCAGAATATTTTTTTTTAATCTGTCAGGGCAGCTAAATATTAGGGCCTTTGGGTTTGCGCTAAAGCAGTGCTAACCGCGTTAAAAATAGATGCTCCCCGTTCTGGCCCCAATTTGCTAAAGTACTGAATGAGTTTCGAGAGATATCCTGTATGCAACCCCCCCATGTATGTTTGGTTTAGAGACCAAAAGGCTGTGAATTCATAGAGCCATTCTGTCTGCAACGGGTTTGATGGGCTCCCGGTGCGTTGATTAGATATCAGTGTTTAACCCCGGGCGGTTGGCCGATATCTTGACAGGCCATATGACGGATAGTGCAAACCTTGGTTTCAAACGATTCTCTACAGATAGAGCGCTGGGACCCCTTGTTGAACCCACACCTTATGGTTTCTGTAACGCACACACACACACACTCCTGCTGCTCCGTCACACGCACACTCATGCACGCCCCCTGATTCTCTAGGTCTTATCCTTCGCGACAGAGTTGGACGATGTTGTTAAATACCTTTTCCCATAGTTAAAGGGTGAGATACAGTTTTTTAAATTCCTTTTATTGAATTCCAAAATATTTCGTACAACCTTTAAGACATGTTTGAATTAAGTAACAAATTTGCATAATATTTAAACATGCATCACTCGTGTTTTATGTAAAAAACCTTGGAGACCGGTCGTTGTACATTATTACAAACTTTAATAAACCGTAATGTTCATAACATACCATTGTAGGAATAGACTATAAAATAATACATGTTTTTTCAGATCTTACAGTTGTCTGCGCCAGACCCTAGCGTGAGAGAAAAGAACGCTTCCCCTTAGTTAAATGGGTGCGATACATTTTCAAAACCAATGATTTAATTCTAAATATTTAACACCTACATTTTAACACACGTTATAATTCAATATTTTTTACTATTTCTTACAGATATAGGGTCCTGTTAGCCCTGACCATTATCCGTTTCCAATTCCCCATCGCAAAGTCTTTTGCCCGCTCCATCGAAGCTCTGACCGCTTTCACTCCAGGGAAAGATCCGCCTTCGACCTTGTTGGTCCTGGGTATGTCTCAACGATAACCTCGGCCATCGCCGTAATTGTTCACGATTTTCGAAAAGACTGTCCAGCTTATTCATCAGTGTTCGGAAAATGTGGTAATCGTGCCATTTAAAACTGAACATTATTTGAAAAAATTTTACATCCTTGCATGCTTTGGATGATACATATGAACTGACCGTTTTCGTAGCATTTGCACTATCAAATTGTTCACATGCTAAAATTGTCACTCTGGAGTCCGGGGTATACGCCATTGAAGCGACTCTTAGGGCCATCAGATCACTTCGTCCACAGACTTGTTCTTCCAACGCATATCCGGGCAGCCTTGAAGCACTCAGGGCGCGTTCCATTTGACACAGCGCGAGTCTTATTTTAAGCCATTCTCTCATCCTTAGCGCTGGAGAAAAACTCTCGGGTTCTGCCCGATAAAAGGGTTGGGACACGCTGTCTGTGAATATCTTAACCGTAGATTCCTCAGGGTGGAATATGTACGAAATATGTCCCTCACTTGTACACAAAAATCCTTTAAAACATTCTGAAGCCTCACGCAAAACATCCTCCAGGCTTTTGTCCTTGGATTCATGACATGAGCTGCAAAGCACTCCGAGAATTGGCCTTGTAGACATACTTTAGATGTTTAATATTCAGGTCTTTATTTTAAAAAGTCCTTGTTCTGGACATTTATAATGCATATGCCACAGCCCTATAGCCCCGGACATTCCTGCTTCATCAGATAACAGACATAAGGGAGATAAAACTGGGGGTGGGGGACATACACGGTCCAAAAGTTCAAACACTCAAACCCCCCCAGTTCAACCAGGCCCCTACACATCAATCACCATGACTACTTCAAAGCATGACATATAGATATAAAATAACACACACCCTCTAACACGTGACCACAGGAACAGGGGGGACGGGGCTGGGCCCCATATACGGACATGCACACGTCATCATGACGCAGGGTCATCAATCAATCATTTTGACGCGTGCCGTCTACTTTAATCTCTCTAACATGCACCTGTGGAAAGGTTGTTAAAACACTAACAGCTTACAGACAGGAGGCAATTAAGGTTACAGTTATGAAAACTTAGGACACTAAAGATCCTTTCTACTGACTCTGAAAACACCAAAAGAAAGATGCCCAGGGTCCCTGCTCATCAGCGTGGAGGCATGATGACTGCAGATGTGGCCATGGCAATAAATTGCAATGTCCGTACTGTGAGATGCCTAAGACAGCACTGCAGGGAGACAGGATGGACAGCTGATCATCTTCACAGTGGCAGACCACGTGTAACAACACCAGGAATGCACAATCCCTCCATCAGTGCTCAGACTGTCCGCAATAGGCTGAGACAGGCTGGACTGAGGGCTTGTAGGCCTGTTGTAAGGCAGGTCCTCACCAGACATCACCGGCAACAACGTTGCCTATGGGCACAAACCCACCGTCGCTGGGCCAGACAGGACTGGCAAAACGTGCTCTTCACTGACGAGTCGCGGTTTTGTCTCACCAGGGGTGATGGTCGGATTCGCATTTATCATCGAAGGAATGAGCGTTACACTGAGGCCTGTACTCTGGAGCGGTAGCTCAATCCCATTGAGCTCGGGCCATTCCCTCCAGAAATGTCCGGGAACTTGCAGGTGCCTTGCTGGAAGAGTGGGGTAACATCTCACAGGAAGAACTGGCAAATATGGTGCAGTCAATGAGGAGGAGATGCACTGCAGTACTTGTAAGGGATAGGCGTCCCAATAGGCATCCCACTTCCGTTGAAACTGGAGGGCGAGCAATTCAAATAAATAATAATAAATATGATAGATTTTAAACATGTATGTTCATATAAGTGTCTTATATCGGTTGAAAGCTTAAATTCTTGTTAATCTAACTGCACTGTCCGATTGACAGTAGCTATTACAGCGAAAACATGCCATGTGATTGTTTGAGGACAGCGCCCCACATCAAAATATTTTTCCACCAGCACAGGTTTCATAAATTCACAAATAGCAATTAAATGTTCACTTAATTTTTGAAGGTTTTACTCTGTTTTGTCATGCAAAGGGTCCCAGCTATAACATAGTTTTGTTAGATAAAATCTTTCTTTATATCCCAAAAAGTCAGTTTAGTTGGCACCATCCATTTGAGTAATCCACTTGTTCAACATGCAGAGAAAGGAATCCAAAAATCTACCCCTGTACTTTGTTTCAACAAGTCAAAATACATTTCTATTTACTCCTCACATACCCTAAAATGTAATCAAACTATAATATTTCTTACAGAAAGAAGCATGTTCAATAGGAAATGTAGCATGTTCAATAGGATTTTAGCAGGTGCGTCCTGTCTTCATGGTGGGCGCAAACACGAATGACTGTGTCCCTGTACTAAAACTGATATTTCTTATTTGTTTTTTAAAAGTCTGAAACCTTGAACATATGCTGACACCCTGTGGAAGCCATAGGAATTGCATCCAGGGAGCTAATATTCAGTATGACCTTACACTTGGCATTCTAATAGGATGGTCTCTCTCAACAACAAAACAATTCTGTTTGGTTTTTCTTTGGATTTTCTCCTACCATATCTATTGTGTAATATTATCTTACATTATTTTAACATTTCTACAAATTCCAAAGTGTTTTCTTTCCAATGGTACCAATTATATGCATATAAGCTTCAGGCCCTGAGCAACAGGCAGTTTACTCTGGGAACATCATTCAGGCGGAAATGGAGAAAAAAGGGGCCTAGCCCTAAGAAGTTTTAATGCAGCTGGTGGTCACACCAGATACTGACTGTTACTTTTTGACCCCCCCCCCTTTGTTCAGGGACACATTATTCCATTTATGTTAGTCACATGTCTGTGGAACTTGTTCAGTTTATGTCTCAGTTATTGAATCTTGTTATGCTCAT
This sequence comes from Oncorhynchus nerka, assembly GCF_034236695.1. Lineage (NCBI taxonomy): Eukaryota > Metazoa > Chordata > Actinopteri > Salmoniformes > Salmonidae > Oncorhynchus > Oncorhynchus nerka. The sequence continues at coordinate 64,236,128 of NC_088407.1, forward strand.
ACAAATATTTACACATGTTAAGTTTACTGAAAATTAACGCAGTTGACAGTGAGAGGACGTTTCTTTTTTTCTGAGTTTAGTATCACAGCTTTAAGAGTGCAATCAACAGATTTGGCTTGAGCCATGGCAAACCAAGAGAGTTAGTCAAAACACAGTTTGTCTACTTTAAGTAGCATGTGAATCTACACCACTATCATAAGAGATCAGCTCTCAGCTGCTAATATAGGTTATTATGGAGCCTATAGCATGTGTTAGGGTGTGTGTGGGAACAATCCCAGTGAGTAAGCTTTGTGAGGCTCTAGGCCCCCAGTGCAGAGTGACTGTGACATACACCAGGTTACCTGCCTGCCGGCTTGGGAGTCTCTGGGTGTTTGGCGTTGCTGAAGAGAGTGCACGGCACAGTCTGTTCCCTGCCAACACAGGGTGAGCCTCCCTCCCTCCCGGTACTGACAGCCATTCTGGAGGTAGCCGGGGCAAGCCCAGGCATGCAATCTGACCCTGTTGGAGATCTAGCCTCCAGAAGTGTGTGTGTGTGTGTGTGTGTGTGTGTGTGTGTGTGTGTGTGTGTGTGTGTTTAGGCGTGAGTGAGAGACAAGGTTTATCTACACACAGCACCAGTCAAACGTTTGGACACACCTACTCATTCAAGGGTTTTTCTTAATTTTTTACTATTTTCTACATTGTAGAATAATAGTGAAGACATCAAAATGATTAAATAACACATATGGAATCATGTAGTTGACAAATCAAAATATATTTTAGATTCTTCAAAGTAGCCAACCTTTGCTTTGATGACAGCTTTGCATACTCTTGGCATTCTCTCAATCAGCTTCATGAGGTAGTCACCTGGAATGCATTTCAATTAACAGATGTGCCTTGTTAAAAGTTAATTTGTGCAATGTCTTTCCTTCTTAATGCGTTTGAGCCAGTCAGTTGTGTTGCGACAAGGTAGGAGTGGTATACAGAAGATGGCCCTATTTGTTAAAAGACCAAGTCCATATTCTGGCATGAACAGCTCAAATAAGCAAAGAGAAACGACAATCCATCATTACTTTAAGACATGAAGGTCAGTCAATCTGGAAAATATCAAGAACTTTTAAAGTTTCTTCAATTGCAGTCGCAAAAATCGAATCCCATCAAATCAAATAAATGCCATTGGTCACATACACATGTTTAGCAGATGCTATTGCAGGTGTAGAAAAATGCTTGTGTTTTTAGCTCCAACAGTGCAGTAATATCTAACAAGTAATATCTAAAACACACAAATTTAAAGTAAAGGAATGGAATTGAGAATATAGAAATATTTGGACTAGGAATGTGGGAGTGGCATAGACTAAAATACAGTAGAATAGATTAGAATACAGTATATACTGTATAATGCAAAATATGTAAACAGTGACTAGTGTTCCATTATTAAAGTGGCCCGTGATCTTTTTGGCCTTCCTGTGACATCGGATGCTGTAGGTGTCCTGGAGGGCAGGTAGTTTGCCCCCGGTGATGTGTTGGGCAGACTGCACCACACTCTGGAGAATCCTGCGGTTGCGGGCGGTGAAGTTGTCATACCAGGCGGTGATACAGCCCAGCAGGCTGCTCTCAATTGTGCATCTTTAAAAGATGTGAGGGTTTTAGGTGCCAAGCCAAATTTCTTCATCCTCCTGAGGTTGAATAGGCGCTATTGCGCCTTCTTCACCACACGGTCTGTGTGGGTGAACCATTTCAGTTTGTCAGCGATGTGTACGCCGAGGACCTTGAAGCTTTCCACCTTCGCAATTGCGGTCCCATTGATGTGAATAGAGGGATGCTCCCTCTGCTGATTCATGAAGTCCATGATCTGCTCATTTGTTTTGTTGATGTTGAGTGAGAGGTTATTTTCCTGGCACCACACTCCCAGGGCCCTCACCTCCTCCCCCTGTAGGCTGTCATGTCATTGTTGGTAATCAAGCCTACTACTGTTGTGTCGTTTGCAAACTTGATGATTGAGTTGGAGGCATGCGTGGCCACGCAGTCATGGGTGAACAGGGAGTACAGGAGGGTGCTGAGCTCCTTGTAGTCCACCTGTGTTGAGGATCAGCAAAGTGGAGGTGTTGTTTCCTACCTTCACTACCTGGGGTCGGCCCGGCAGGAAGTCCAGCACCCAGTTGCACAGGGCGGGGTTCAGACCCAAGGCTCCGAGCTTAATGATGAGCGTGGAGGGTACTATTGTGTTGAATGCTGAGCTAAAGTCAACAAACAGCATTCTTACATTGGTGTTCCTCTTGTCCAGATGGGATAGGGCACTGTGCAGTGCGATGGCGATTGCATCATCTGTGGATCTATTGGGGGCGATAAGCGAATTGAAGTGGGTCTAGGGTGACAGTAAGTTAGAGGTGATATGATCCTTGACTAGTCTCTCAAAGCACTTCATGATGACAGAAGTGAGTGCTACGGGGAGATAGTCATTTAGTTCAGTTACCTTTGCTTTCTTGGGTACAGGAACAATGGTGGACATATTGAAGTATGTGGGGACAGCAGACTGGGATAGAGAGAGATTGAATATGTCCGTAAACACCCCAGCCAGCTGGTCTGCATATGCTCTGAGGACGCAGCTAGGGATACTGCCTGGGCCGACAGCCTTGCGAGGGTTAACACTTAAATGTATTACTCACATCAGGCATGGAGAATGAGAGCCCACAGTCCTTGGAAGCTGGCCCCGTCGGTGGCACTGTGTTATCCTCAAAGCGGGCAAAAATGATGTTTAGCTTATCTGGAAGCAAGATGTCGGTGTCCGCGACATGGCCGGTTTTCCCTTTGTAGTCCGTGATTGTCTGTAGATCCTGCCACATACGTCTCGTGTCTAAGCGATTAAATTGCGACTCCACTCTGTCTCTGTTCTGATGTTTTGCCTGTTTGATTGCCTTTCGGAGGGAATAACAATAAGTTTATTCCCAGTCACCTTGCCATGGTTAAATGCGATGGTTCGCGCTTTCAGTGTTGCGCGAATGCTGCCATCTATCCACTGTTTCTGGTTTGGGTATGTTTTAATAGTCACGGTGGGTACAACAACTCCTATACATTTCCTGATAAACCGTATCCGTGTATTCATCGATATTGTTTTCAGAGGCTACCCGGAACATATCCCAGTCAGCATGTTCAAAACAATCTTGGAGCATGGATTCTGATTGGTCAGACCTGCATTGTATAGTCCGTAGCACTGGGTACTTCCTGTTTGAGTTTCTGCCTATAGGAAGGGAAGTGCAAAATGGAGTCGTGATCAGATTTGCAGAAGGGAGGGCCTTGTAGGCATTTCAAAAAAATTGATTAGCAGTGGTCCAATATTTTAGTGCTACAGTGTGTTTATATAACTTTGGTAGCATTTTCCTCAGATTAGCTTTGTTAAAATCCCTGGCTACAATAAATGCAGCCTTAGGATATGTGGTTTCCAGTCCAGTGTAGTTCTTTGAGGGCCGTCATGGTATCGGCTTGAGGGTAAATATACCCGGCTTTGACTATAACCGAAGAGAATTCTCTTGGGAGGTAATATGGCCGGCACTTGATTGCGAGGTATTCTAGGTCGGGTAAACAAAAGGACTTGAGTTTCTGTACGTTATCACAATCACACCATGAGTATTTAATCATGAAACATACACCCCTGCCTTTCTTCTTCCCGGAGAGATCTTCATTCACGTCAGCACGATGAACTGAGAACCCAACTGGCTGTACGGACTCAGACAGTTTATCCCGAGAGAGCCATGTTTCCGTGAAACAGAGTATGTTACAATCTCTGTTCTCTTTCTGGATGGAGATCCTAGCCCTGTGCTCACCAACTTTATTATCCCGGGACTGATTATTAGCGAGTAATATACTCGGAAGCGATGGGTGGTGTACGTGCCTCCTGCGTCGGACTAGGAGTCCACTCCGAATACCTCTTCTCTACCGGTGGTGTTTTAGACCAGCCTCTGGAATCAGTTCAAAGAAAGTTGTATTACTGGTCGTAATGCTGAGTTACTGCTGCTCTGATATCCAAAAGTTTTTTCCGGTTGTATGTAATAACAATAATAACATTTTCTGGGCTAATAATGTCAGAAATAACACATAACAAAAACAAATGCTGCAAAGTTGCTTCGGAGCTATAAGCAGAGCTGTCGTATCTGGGCTAATAAAATGTCTTCAATTTTTCAATGGGACCTCTGGACTGAGTTACTGTAAGAAGCAGATTTATTATAGATCTGTCATTCGCATTAAAAGCAAGTCTATGAAGCAGTAGATATGTTCTATGTGCGCTATTTATAGTCTTCCTGGTCTTAAGTTTAGTTTTTGCATCTTTTACTTTCGGTTTTGTATACCAGCTTGTATACCAGCTATACACCTGAAAATACAATATGTTTGGTTATTGATACATAAACAGTGTCATGTCTACTCCCGCTCCTCCCCTCCGGGCATTCAATGTTGCTGGTTTACTAACCACCGGCCCTGGCATTCATCATTACGCGCACCTGGCAGTCATCATTACGCGCTCCTACACTATATCAACAGGCACATCTGGACTCCATCACTTCATTGATTACCTTTCCTATATCGGTCGCTCCCTTATATCCATTCCCCAGGCAGTATTGACTATGTGTTTCATGCCTGTGCTCTACTCGTGTATCTTCTACTGTGCGTTTGTTTATTAATAAACTCACAACCTTCACTTGCTTCTCAACTCCCAGTATCCACGTTACAGAATACTGCCTTATCAAATGGAAGCATCCGGACATCTCCCAGAGGGTCGACCAACAAGGATACCTTCGCAGTCTTCAACGTCTCGAACATGCCCGAGAGGCGTTGCCTTTCACTAGCGGAGGATACTCTGCCACCAGTCGACCCAGCACATCAGTCCATTCAGCAGTCCGCCCAGGTCAGCGATGCCCGATTGTCCCTCCTGGATAAATATGATGGAACTCTATCTAAATCCCGTGGCTTCCTACTCCAGTGCTCCCTCTATTTTGCGCATCTGGTGGGAGCCCCCACCATGAGAGGTCCAAGGTTGTCACAGTTATTTCTCTGCTGACTGGGCGGGCGTTGGAGATGGGCTATGGCCGCCTGGGAGAGAGGAGATGAGGATCTGGCTTCGTATGAGGGGTTCATTGTTCAATATTTTTGATCATCCACCAGAGGGCAGAGAGGGGGGTGAGTGCCTACTCCAACTACGGCAGGAAGACCAGACCGCTGCCTAATACGCGCTCACCTTCCGGACAGTAGCAGCATCCAGTGAATGGAATGAGCCGGTGCTCCATACGCTATTCCGAAGAGGACTGCACAAGCAGATCGAAACGGAACTGGCATGTTGTGATGACATCCTCTCCTTGGATGCACTCATCGCGATGGCCATCTGTTTGGATAATCTACTGGTCGGTACCCACATCGCCTCTCCCTCCCTCCGTGAACACTGTAGCAGAGCCTGAACCACTGGAGGTAGGGGTCATACGCCTCCCCGCGGCGAGCGATGCAGACGGAGACGGCTGAGGCTCTGTCTCTATTGTGGTCCAGTACATCCCAACTCGGGATCCACGAGAGCAGAGAGATGGTCAAGTGATCTTCCACCTCCTGGAGCGAGTATATATAGGTGTGAGTATATCATCTTCATCAGTTTCTGTTAAACCCTTTTTAGAGTCGATCACACTAGCTGGCTGTCCCTCATGTACTGTCTCTACAGCGCTAGTGGATTCCGTTGCCATGGGGAACTTTATTGACCAGACCCTTGCCTCCTCTCTGAACATCCCTCATACCCCCTGTCCTCTCCGTTTCCAGTTCAAGCCCTTGATAATCGGCCACTAGGATCTGAAACCATCACACACATCCCCACACCACTCAACCTCACCGTGGAGTCCATTCATCAGGGAAACCTCCCCTTCTTCATCACTAGTGCACCAGCTCACAAGATAATTCTCGGCCTCCCATGGCTCTAACGCCATAACCCCACCATCCCGTGGTCGAGGATGAGAATCACGGACTGGTCACCCGAATGCCGGAGGACCTGTATTCCTGTTCCCTCTCGTGTCATAGAGCCTGTGGTCTGGGAAGTAGATGTGGACATTCGCCAGGCTCTGGAGAGGGAACCTGCTACCTGTCCTCCTGAGTGCATCTACGTTCCCACGGGGATAAGGGAGCGACTGTTGACCTGGGCACACAGATGTTGTCGCTGGACATCCTGAGATCACTCGTACTATACGATCACTCTCCGAAAAGTATTGGTGGCCCACCTTGATGCAGGACATTACTTGCTACGTCAACTCCTGTTCTGTGTGTGTCCAAACTAAGTGTCCCCGGCATGCTCCAGCAGGGAAATTCCTTCACCTTCCAGTGCCTCATCATCCCAAGTATCATTTGTCCATTGACTTTGTTACCGATCTCCCCTCATCTGACGGTTTTGGACAGATTTTCAAAAGAGATGTTCTCTCTTTTCCAAGAGAGACCTGGTCCAATAGCAGCAGGGGAAATGTTTCAGACAAAACAACTTACATACACTAACACAACATTAAACAAAACTATAAACACACATACAGTACAACAATTACATATTACATTAAAAACACAAACATCTTGACTAAAACAGCTGGACTAAAAACAATTACACTCTTCTATGATATATACATCGATCAAGTGTTTAAACTCCACCAACGAAACTAGATCATCACATTTTAAAATGTTCAAGGAGAGAATTCCAGGACTACGGTGCTAAGTAACTAAAACTATTTCTACCATGACCTGTTCTAATTTTTTGGTACTGTCAGAAGCAAATCAGAATGGGACCGTAATTGATATTTATTTACTGACCTGACTAAAAAAGAACAGAGATAAAATGGCATTTTACCAAATATGGCCTTATAAATTAGTGTATACCAGTGTTTAAGCCTACACAAGGTCAATGACGACCAGCCAACAGCGCTGTCGAGATCACAATGATGTGTTAGACATTTCTGATTTGTAATGAACCTGAGGGCTGCATGATACGGTCTGGTTTTCCAAGATGGCATAGCAGTTCAGACGTCTTTTGTCCTCGTCTTGTCGTGGCCCATATATATATATATATTTACAACTTTTTTCACATACATTTTATTTTTATTTTGCATCAACTCATCTTCAAAACACTCTCCTGCAACCCGCCTCACCAATTTATATTTATAAAAAAGTATTATTTACCTCAAATCTGTAATCCTCCAAAAAGCTAGCCAGAAACTCCAAGAAGCTAGCCAGAAACTAGCCAGAAGCTAGCCAGGAGCTAGCCCAGAAGCTAATCCAGAAGCTAGTTCAGAAGCTAGTTCGCTTCTTTACTGGCAAATCGTTAGTATTCAGCTAACCACGGTTTGTGGTCATCAGCTATCCTTTAGCTCGAAAATCTATCGCCAGTTTTGTACGGCGCAGCGCGGCTCGGAACGGAACATACCGGACCAATTTTTCTCTCCATGTCCCTGGATTTCAACTGCTCTCTGGACATTCATACCTGGATCTCACAGCTAGCTAGCTGCTATCCGTGTGACTATCGGCTTTCGTCGATTCCGGAGCAAACATCAATTATTCCGGAGCTAGCCAGCTCCGTCAATCACTCCTGAGTTCCATCAATCACTCCTGGGCTGCAGTCAACTATCCGGACCCGTTTTACTGCCTACGCGGAGCCCCACCAGGCCTTCACAACTGGACTGCCGACGTTATCTACCCGAAGGAGTTATCCGGCTGGCTCCTCCGTCGCGACGTTACCTGAACGCACATCTGCGGCCTGCTAACCGTTAGCTGTCTTACCGGCTGCTATATGAATAGACAATCGGACAATTTATTTATTTTTATTATTATTATGTTTTCTTCTTGGGCCTCTATAACTATATCTATTGTTTTTATTTTTGTTGTTGTTGTGTGATTTGGATTAATACCCTCTACCACACGGAACCCCACTAATCTACTGACGGAACGTAAGAGGTGGCTAATAACAGACCTCCATCCTATGCTAGCTTGCTACCGATGGCCTGGCTAGCTGTCTAAATCGCCGTGACCCCCAACCAACCTCTCCACTCACTGGACCCTTTTGATCACTCGACTAAGCATGCCTCTCCTTAATGTCAATATGTCTTGTCCATTGCTGTTCTGGTTAGTGTTTATTGGCTTATTTCACTGTAGAGCCTCTAGTCCTGCTCACTATACCTTATCCAACCTATTAGTTCCACCACCCACACATGCAATGACATCTCCTGGTTTCAATGATGTTTCTAGAGACAATATCTCTCTCTTCATCACTCAATACCTAGGTTTACCTCCACTGTATTCACATCCTACCATACCTTTGTCTGTACATTATACCTTGATGCTATTTTATCGCCCCCAGAAACCTCCTTTTACTCTCTGTTCCAGACATTCTAGATGACCAATTCTTATTGCTTTTAGCCGCACCCTTATTCTACTCCTCCTATGTTCCTCTGGCGATGTAGAGGTGAATCCAGGCCCTGCAGTGCCTAGCTCCACTCCTATTCCCCAGGCGCTCTCTTTTGACGACTTCTGTAACCGTAATAGCCTTGGTTTCATGCATGTTAACATTAGAAGCCTCCTCCCTAAGTTTGTTCTATTCACTGCTTTAGCACACTCTGACAACCCGGATGTTCTAGCTGTGTCTGAATCCTGGCTTAGGAAGACCACCAAATATTCTGAAATTTTAATTCCAAACTACAACATTTTCAGACAAGATAGAACTGCCAAAGGGGGCGGTGTTGCAATCTACTGCAAAGATAGCCTGCAGAGTTCTGTCCTACTATCCAGGTCTGTACCCAAACAATTTGAACTTCTACTTTTAAAAATCCACCTCTCTAAAAACAAGTCTCTCACCGTTGCCGCCTGCTATAGACCACCCTCTGCACCCAGCTGTGCTCTGGACACCATATGTGAACTGATTGCCCCCATCTATCTTCAGAGCTCGTGCTGCTAGGCGACCTAAACTGGAACATGCTTAACACCCCAGCCATCCTACAATCTAAACTTGATGCCCTCAATCTCACACAAATCATTACATTTACATTTAAGTCATTTAGCAGACGCTCTTATCCAGAGCGACTTACAAATTGGTGCATTCACCTTATGACCTCCAGTGGAACAGTAGTGCATCTAAATCTTTTCAGGGGGAGGGGGGGTGAGAGGGATTACTTTATCCTATCCTAGGTATTCCTTAAAGAGGTGGGGTTTCAGGTGTCTCCGGAAGGTGGTGATTGACTCCGCTGTCCTGGCGTCGTGAGGGAGTTTGTTCCACCATTGGGGGGCCAGAGCAGCGAACAGTTTTGACTGGGCTGAGCGGGAACTGTACTTCCTCAGTGGTAGGGAGGCGAGCAGGCCAGAGGTGGATGAACGCAGTGCCCTTGTTTGGGTGTAGGGCCTGATCAGAGCCTGGAGGTACTGAGGTGCCGTTCCCCTCACAGCTCCGTAGGCAAGCACCATGGTCTTGTAGCGGATGCGAGCTTCAACTGGAAGCCAGTGGAGGGAGCGGAGGAGCGGGGTGACGTGAGAGAACTTGGGAAGGTTGAACACCAGACGGGCTGCGGCGTTCTGGATGAGTTGTAGGGGTTTAATGGCACAGGCAGGGAGCCCAGCCAACAGCGAGTTGCAGTAATCCAGACGGGAGATGACAAGTGCCTGGATTAGGACCTGCGCCGCTTCCTGTGTGAGGCAGGGTCGTACTCTGCGGATGTTGTAGAGCATGAACCTACAGGAACGGGCCACCGCCTTGATGTTAGTTGAGAACGACAGGGTGTTGTCCAGGATCACGCCAAGGTTCTTAGCGCTCTGGGAGGAGGACACAATGGAGTTGTCAACCGTGATGGCGAGATCATGGAACGGGCAGTCCTTCCCGGGAGGAAGAGCAGCTCCGTCTTGCCGAGGTTCAGCTTGAGGTGGTGATCCGTCATCCACACGGATATGTCTGCCAGACATGCAGAGATGCGATTCGCCACCTGGTCATCAGAAGGGGGAAAGGAGAAGATTAATTGTGTGTCGTCTGCATAGCAATGATAGGAGAGACCATGTGAGGTTATGACAGAGCCAAGTGACTTGGTGTATAGCGAGAATAGGAGAGGGCCTAGAACAGAGCCCTGGGGGACACCAGTGGTGAGAGCACGTGGTGTGGAGACGGATTCTCGCCACGCCACCTGGTAGGAGCGACCTGTCAGGTAGGGACGCAATCCAAGCGTGGGCCGCGCCGGGAGATGCCCAACTCGGAGAGGGTGGAGAGGAGGATCTGATGGTTCACAGTATCGAAGGCAGCCGATAGGTCTAGAAGGATGAGAGCAGAGGAGAGAGAGTTAGCTTTAGCAGTGCGGAGCGCCTCCGTGATACAGAGAAGAGCAGTCTCAGTTGAATGACTAGTCTTGAAACCTGACTGATTTGGATCAAGAAGGTCATTCTGAGAGAGATAGCGGGAGAGCTGGCCAAGGACGGCACGTTCAAGAGTTTTGGAGAGAAAAGAAAGAAGGGATACTGGTCTGTAGTTGTTGACATCGGAGGGATCGAGTGTAGGTTTTTTCAGAAGGGGTGCAACTCTCGCTCTCTTGAAGACGGAAGGGACGTAGCCAGCGGTCAGGGATGAGTTGATGAGCGAGGTGAGGTAAGGGAGGAGGTCTCCGGAAATGGTCTGGAGAAGAGAGGAGGGGATAGGGTCAAGCGGGCAGGTTGTAGGGCGGCCGGCCGTCACAAGACGCGAGATTTCATCTGGAGAGAGAGGGGAGAAAGAGGTCAGAGCACAGGGTAGGGCAGTGTGAGCAGAACCAGCGGTGTCGTTTGACTTAGCAAACGAGGATCGGATGTCGTCGACCTTCTTTTCAAAATGGTTGACGAAGTCATCTGCAGAGAGGGAGGAGGGGGGAGGGGAGGAGGATTCAGGAGGGAGGAGAAGGTTGCAAAGAGCTTCCTAGGGTTAGAGGCAGATGCTTGGAATTTAGTGTGGTAGAAAGTGGCTTTAGCAGCAGAGAGAGAAGAGGAAAATGTAGAGAGGAGGGAGTGAAAGGATGTCAGGTCCGCAGGGAGGCGAGTTTTCCTCCATTTCCGCTCGGCTGCCCGGAGCCCTGTTCTGTGAGCTCGCAATGAGTCGTCGAGCCACGGAGCGGGAGGGGAGGACCGAGCCGGCCTGGAGGATAGGGGACATAGAGAGTCAAAGGATGCAGAAAGGGAGGAGAGGAGGGTTGAGGAGGCAGAATCAGGAGATAGGTTGGAGAAGGTTTGAGCAGAGGGAAGAGATGATAGGATGGAAGAGGAGAGAGTAGCGGGGGAGAGAGAGCGAAGGTTGGGACGGCGCGATACCATCCGAGTAGGGGCAGTGTGGGAAGTGTTGGATGAGAGCGAGAGGGAAAAGGATACAAGGTAGTGGTCGGAGACTTGGAGGGGAGTTGCAACGAGGTTAGTGGAAGAACAGCATCTAGTAAAGATGAGGTCGAGCGTATTTCCTGCCTTGTGAGTAGGGGGAAGGTGAGAGGGTGAGGTCAAAAGAGGAGAGGAGTGGAAAGAAGGAGGCAGAGAGGAATGAGTCAAAGGTAGGCGTGGGGAGGTTAAAGTCGCCCAGAACTGTGAGAGGTGAGCCGTCCTCAGGAAAGGAGCTTATCAAGGCATCAAGCTCATTGATGAACTCTCCGAGGGAACCTGGAGGGCGATAAATGATAATGATGTTAAGCTTGAAAGGGCTGGTAACTGTGACAGCATGGAATTCAAAGGAGGCGATAGACAGATGGGTAAGGGGAGAAAGAGAGAATGACCACTTGGGAGAGATGAGGATCCCGGTGCCACCACCCCGCTGACCAGAAGCTCTCGGGGTGTGCGAGAACACGTGGGCAGACGAAGAGAGAGCAGTAGGAGTAGCAGTGTTGTCTGTGGTGATCCATGTTTCCGTCAGTGCCAAGAAGTTGAGGGACTGGAGGGAGACATAGGCGGAGATGAACTCTGCCTTGTTGGCCGCAGATCGGCAGTTCCAGAGGCTACCGGAGACCTGGAACTCCACGTGGGTCGTGCGCGCTGGGACCACCAGATTAGGTGGCGCGCCACGCGGTGTGGAGCGTTTGTATGGTCTGTGCAGAGAGGAGAGAACAGGGATAGACAGACACATAGTTGACAGGCTACACAAGAGGCTACGCTAATGCAAAGGAGATTGGAATGACAAGTGGACTACACGTCACGAGTGTTTAAGCTTACGTAGCAAGAATCTTATTGACTAAAATGATTAAAATGATACAGTACTGCTGAAGTAGGCTAGTTGGCATTGGCTGCGTTGTTGACACTACACTAATCAAGTCGTTCCGTTGAGTGTAATAGTTTCTACTGTGCTGCTATTCGGGGCTAGCTGGCTAGCTAGCAGTGTTGATTACGTTACGTTGCGTTAAAAGAACGACAATAGCTGGCTAGTTAACCTAGGAAATCGCTCTAGACTACACAATTATCTTTGATACAAAGACGGCTATGTAGCTAGCTATGTAGCTAGCTACGATCAAACAAATCAAGCCGTTGTACTGTAATGAAATGAAATGAAAAATGTGATACTACCTGTGGAGCGAAGCGAAATGCGACCGGATTGTTGAGTGCAGAAGTTCTGTTCGGTAGACGTTGGCTAGCTGTTGGCTAGCTAGCAGAGTCTCCTATGTTAAGGACGACATAAAACTACACACTCTAAACTACACAATTATCTTGGGTACGAAGACAGCAAAGACAACTATGTAGCTAGCTAACACTACACTAATCAAGTCGTTCAGTTGAGTGTAATAGTTGTGCTGCTAATCGGTAGACGGTGGACTAGCTAACGGTGGACGTTAGCTAGCTGGCTAGCTGCAGGGCAGTGTAGACTGCGTTAGGACGACGAAATACGATAATTACGCAATTATCTATGATACAAAGACGGCTGTGTAGCTAGCTAAGAAGGAATTGCTAAGATTAGACAAATCAAACCGTTGTACTATAATGAAATGTAATGAAATGTAATACTACCTGCGGACCGAGTGCAGATGCGACCGCTCGCTCCAACCCGGACCTAGCAGGTACCTCCCCAAAGCCTTAAACACGGGCACCCTCATAGATATCATCCTAACCAACTTCCCCTCTAAATACACCTCTGCTGTCTTCAACCAAGATCTCAGCGATCACTGCCTCATTGCCTGCATCCGTAATGGGTCAGCGGTCAAACGACCTCCACTTATCACTGTAAAACGCTCCCTGAAACACTTCAGCGAGCAGGCCTTTCTAATCGACCTGGCCGGGGTATCCTGGAAGGATATTGATCTCATCCCGTCAGTAGAGGATGCCTGGATATATTTTTTAAATGCCTTCCTAACCATCTTAAATAAACATGCCCCATTCAAGAAATTTAGAACCAGGAACAGAGAATTTCAATAAGCATTTTTCTACGGCTGGCCATGCTTTCCACCTGGCTACTCCTACCCCGGTCAACAGCACTGCACCCCCAACAGCAACTCGCCCAAGCCTTCCCATTTCTCCTTCTCCCAAATCCGTTCAGCTGATGTTCTGAAAGAGCTGCAAAATCTGGACCCCTACAAATCAGCCGGGCTAGACAATCTGGACCCTTTCTTTCTAAAATTATCTGCCGAAATTGTTGCCACCCCTATTACTAGCCTGTTCAACCTCTCTTTCGTGTCGTCTGAGATTCCCAAAGATTGGAAAGCAGCTGCGGTCATCCCCCTCTTCAAAGGGGGGGACACTCTTGACCCCAAACTGCTACAGACCTATATCTATCCTACCATGCCTTTCTAAGGTCTTCGAAAGCCAAGTCAACAAACAGATTACCGACCATTTCGAATCTCACCATACCTTCTCTGCTATGCAATCTGGTTTCAGAGCTGGTCATGGGTGAACCTCAGCCACGCTCAAGGTCCTAAACGATATCTTAACCGCCATCGATAAGAAACATTACTGTGCAGCCGTATTCATTGATCTGGCCAAGGCTTTCGACTCTGTCAATCACCACATCCTCATCAGCAGACTCGACAGCCTTGGTTTCTCAAATGATTGCCTCGCCTGGTTCACCAAATACTTCTCTGATAGAGTTCAGTGTGTCAAATCGGAGGGTCTGCTGTCCGGACCTCTGGCAGTCTCTATGGGGGTGCCACAGGGTTCAATTCTTGGACCGACTCTCTTCTCTGTATACATCAATGAGGTCGCTCTTGCTGGTGAGTCTCTGATCCACCTCTACGCAGACGACACCATTCTGTATACTTCCGGCCCTTCTTTGGACACTGTGTTAACAACCCTCCAGGCATGCTTCAATGCCATACAACTCTCCTTCCGTGGCCTCCAATTGCTCTTAAATACAAGTAAAACTAAATGCATGCTCTTCATCCGATCGCTACCTGCACCTACCCGCCTGTCCAACATCACTACTCTGGACGGCTCTGACTTAGAATACGTGGACAACTACAAATACTTAGGTGTCTGGTTAGACTGTAAACTCTCCTTCCAGACCCATATCAAACATCTCCAATCCAAAATTAAATCTAGAATTGGCTTCCTATTTTGCAACAAAGCATCCTTCACTCATGCTGCCAAACATACCCTTGTAAAACTGACCATCCTAACAATCCTCGACTTTGGCGATGTCATTTACAAAATAGCCTCCAATACCCTACTCAACAAATTGGATGCAGTCTATCACAGTGCAATCCGTTTTGTCACCAAAGCCCCATATACTACCCACCATTGCGACCTGTACGATCTCGTTGGCTGGCCCTCGCTTCATACTCGTCGCCAAACCCACTGGCTCCATGTCATCTACAAGACCCTGCTAGGTAAAGTCCCCCCTTATCTCAGCTCGCTGGTCACCATAGCATCTCCCACCTGTAGCACACGCTCCAGCAGGTATATCTCTCTAGTCACCCCCAAAACCAATTATTTCTTTGGCCGCTTCTCCTTCCAGTTCTCTGCTGCCAATGACTGGAACGAACTACAAAAATCTCTGAAACTGGAAACACTTATCTCCCTCACTAGCTTTAAGCACCAACTGTCAGAGCAGCTCACAGATTACTGCACCTGTACATAGCCCACCTACAATTTAGCCCCAACTTTCCCAACTGTATTTAATGAATTAATTTATTTTGCTCCTTTGCACCCCATTATTTTTATTTCTACTTTGCACATTCTTCCATTGCAAAACTACCATTCCAGTGTTTTCCTTGCTATATTGTATTTACTTTGCCACCATGGCCTTTTTTGCCTTTACCTCTCTTCTCACCTCATTTGCTCACATTGTATATAGACTTGTTTATACTGTATTATTGACTGTATGTCTGTTTTACTCCATGTGTAACTCTGTGTCGTTGTATCTGTCGAACTGCTTTGCTTTATCTTGGCCAGGTCGCAATTGTAAATGAGAACTTGTTCTCAACTTGCCTACCTGGTTAAATAAAGGTGAAATAATTGTTTTTTTTAAATACACTGAATCAAGTGCTCTCAGGGTAGTGGCTGAGGCCTGCATATATATAACATCACTAAAATATAAAACCGACAGTAATGTACATCGTACCAGCTCCTTCCTGGCCTCAAAAGAAAAACAAGCCTTACGCCGGTAATAAAATCCTATTTTCAGCTTGAGCTTCCTTATCAAGTTCTCTACATGCACAGTGAAGCTCAGCTTATCATCAACCCACACACCCAAATATTTGTACACTTTAACTTTATATTACTAATGTGATCATATACATTACGTTTTGAAATATAATTTTGGACTGAGAAGAACAGCATTGGAAGGGAAATTCAAGACTAGCCAATATGCAGTGATAATGTTTTGAGCCGATAGCCTACTGCACAAATCTAATTTCTACAGAACTGTTTTTAATAGGTTAGTAGGCTTCCGTTTTTTCTGAGCGGTAGATCCAACCTTCCGTTATAACCATGCCAATGATTGATTACATATTCTCTATGTTCAGCATAAAAAGCAAGAAATCATCTCTTATGTTCACTATGTTTCCATCTACTTTGGACACGGTGAAATTCACTCCAATAACAATATAAATACACAGCACATGCCAAGTCTCTGCTATTAATCCCAGGATCCATGGCGGGACAGGGTAGTTTAATGTGGTGGGTGGGTTTGAAATAATTTTCCCCTCTGATAATTAGTTTATCAGATCATTTACGCAGCTCAGAATCATTAGCTCCAATTGAATGACAAAAAGTAGATGAGCCACATAAAAGATAACAGCACTTTAAGCTATTCCAAACCCCATTGTAATTGTGTCTGAAGAGTACACAGTAACAAAGAAGTCCCAATGAGAATTCCCTGTATGGGCATCCTGGCTCCCCTCCTAATGCGACCTCCTGTATCTCAACGGGACTGACCTGCACGACTGCTGTTGACCATTGTTGACATGCAGTCAGAGACAGTCAGAGAACAGTCTGGGGCAACTGGAGCAACACACACGCGCACACGCACACACACACACACAAACAGACTGTGGGGCGAAGGGGGACGGGGGTAGTAAGATGACCCTGGCCAGCCCCTTGGCCTTATCTATGTTGAGTCGGGTGCTGGTAAAACCCAAGCTGAATTTAACAACTCCAGCCAAAACTCAGGCTGGGTCAGTAGATCTCAATACCGCTCAGGTTAGTTACATAGTCTACCACCCACCACTGACACTGTCTACCACCCACACCACTCACACTGACATGGTGACTGTTTGAAGGTCTGGGAATGGAAAATCAGAGGCTTAAAGGATAATCCAGTCTGAATCCAGTCTCAAGTGGTCTTATAAACTAGGTATTGAGAATGTTCTTTAACAGTGTTCCAAACTAACTTAAAGACTACATTCAAATGAAACATGGTGACATCAGTGGCATTGTTGTGAAGATTGTCAAAGTGGTGGGGATTTAGTGGAGGTAAGTGTTGGTGTGAACTACGTTGGAGGAGAGACAGGGAGGGCTGGGAACTGCCTAATGACAGGCCAGCCAGGGAGAGTATGATTCACAGTTGGGGCTATCAGATTCCCTTGGAAGTCTCTTTGTTTGATGGTAAAACAAAGCGAAATAAACACAAGCTAAACTAGCCAGGCTTTATTTACTGTGTATGATTGTGTGTGATAAGAGCGTTGTAACACCCTTAGCTGGAGCTCAGATGTAACTAATGAGGCAGAGTGAGGCCAGCCGTTCAGGTCACACACAGAGTACTAGAGTAGAGTGGGGGGGTTGACTGACTGACTCTGACTGGGGTCACCAGCAGGCTCCATGTACATACACAGCTGCACTCACACTATCATCAGGACAACCCACACATGCATGCACACACACACACTCAAACAGCATGGTCATTAGTAAGTTGTCTCAGCTGCTCTATCAACAGCCTGACTGGATATGAGAGGGAGAGAGAGAGAGAGCAGGACCACCTCTACAAGGCAGCAATCTCAACTTTTGCCAGGACCCTGAAAGATGTCACCCTCAACCGTAGCCCCAGCACCTCACACAGGAGCAACGGACACCATGCCAAGACCAGCAAGACCCCCTCCCAAAGGACCTGCACTGAGAGAACGCCCACCAAGAGGACCTACACCCAGACCACAGCATCACCAGCCACACCCCAACCAGCTAAGACCACCTCAAGCAATGACACCCCTTGCTACACCCTATATAGCCCTCCCATATCAGACCTATGCCCCTTCTGCCCACCCCATGACCCCTGCCCCTGCCCCTGCGGCAAGAACTTCAACATGAAAGCAGGACATACAGTATGCTCAGGCCGTGCCCAAGCCCCATCCTGCGACCTAAGAGCTATGTATCAGATGCTCAACATGCTCTGCTCACACCTACTGTGATGGTCCGGGCCTAAACCACACATAAACAACACTAGACACTATGGAACACAAAGCTTTTACTATTTCATCCTGGAATATACAAAGTCTGAGGTCAGGTACATAGACTTCATCAAAGAAATTGGAAATACAGACATTGTCATCCTACAAGAAACATGGTATAAAGGAGGCGGACCCACTGGTTGCCCTCTAGGTTATAGAGAGCTGGTATTCCCATCCACCAAACTGCCAGGTATGAATCAGGGAAGAGATTCAGGGGGTATGTTAAATTGGTATAGAGCAGACCTAACCCACTCTATTAAATTAGTCAAAACAGGAACGTTTTACATCTGGCTAGAAATGAATAAGGAAATTATCTCATCAGAGAAAATGTCCTCATGTGTGCTACTTATATCCCCCCAATAGAATCCCCATATTTTAACAATGATAGGCTTCTCCATCCTAGAGAGGGAGATCAACAATTTCCAGGCTCAGGGACATGTACTAGTCTGTGGCGACCTAAATGCTAGAACTGGACAAGAACCCGACACCCTCAGCACACAGGAGGACAAACACCTACCTGGAAGTGACAGCATTCCCTCCGCCATATGCCCCCCTAGACACAACTAGGACAACATAACCAACAAAAACAGGTCATGACTCCTGCAGCTCTGGGTAAGTGTGTACATAGTCAATGGTAGACTTCGAGGGGACTCCTATGGTAGGTACACCTATAGCTCATCTCTTGGCAGTAGTACTGTAGACTACTTTATCACTGACCTCAACCCAGAGTCTCTTAGAGCATTCAGTCAGTTCCACTGACACTCCTATCAGATCACAGCAAATTCACACTCTACTTGAACAGAGCTATTTTAAATTATGAGATATCAAGAAAAAATAACTGAATAATATTAAGAAATGCTATAGATGGAAGGAAAATTGTGTGGAAATCTACCATAAAACAAATAGGCAACAACAAATTCAATCCCTGTTAGATAATTTTCTGGAAACAAAAGGTTTCACTGTAATAATGAAAGTGTAAACTTGGCAAACTTGGCAACCTATGGTGGGATGGTGTCTTCGGCTTGCAAGCGTCACCCTTTTCCCTCCAAACATAACAATGGTCATTAGGCCAAACAGTTCTATTTTTGTTTCATCAGACCAGAGGACATTTCTCCAAAAAGTATGATCTTTGTCCCCAAGGGCAGTTACAAACCGTAGTTTGGCTTTTTTATGGCGGTTTTGGAGCAGTGGCTTCTTCCTTGCTGAGCGGCCTTTCAGGTTATGTCGATATAGGACTCGTTTTACTGTGGATATAGATACTTTTGTACCCGTTTCCTCCAGCATCTTCACAAGGTCCTTTGCTGTTGTTCTGGGATTTATTCGCACTTTTCGCACCACAGTACGTTAATCTCTAGGAAACAGAACACGTCTCTTCCTGAGCGGTATGACGGCTGCTTGGTCCCATGGTGTTTATACTTGCGTACTATTGTTTGTACAGATGAGCGTGGTACCTTCAGGCATTTGAAAATTGCTCCCAAGGATGAACCAGACTTGTGGAGGTCTACAATTTTTTTTCTAAGGTCTTGGCTGATTTCATTTGATTTTCCCATGATGTCAAGCAAAGAGGCACTGAGTTTGAAGGTAGGCCTTGAAATACATCCACAGGTACACCTCCAATTGACTCAAATTATGTCAATTAGCCTATCAGAAGCTTCTAAAGCCATGACATAATTTTCTGGAATTTACCAAACTTCTGACCCACTGTAATTGTGATCCAGTGAATTATAAGTGAAATAATCTGTCTGTAAACAATTGTTGGAAAAATTACTTGTGTCATGCACAAGTAGATGTCCTAACCGACTTGCCAAAACTATAGTTAGTTAACATGAAATTTGTGGAGTGGTTGAAAAACACGTTTTAATGACTCCAACCTAAGTGTATGTGTAACTTCTGACTTCTAGTGTCCTCGCCAAATTGTTGATATACAGTTGAACAGTCGGCCCCCACACCCAGCCTCACCCTACTAGAATCTGAAGTCAAATGTCTACTATTTGCTGATGATCTGGTGCTTCTGTTCCCAACTAAGGAGGGCCAACAGCAGCACCTAGATCCTCTGCACAGATTCTATGAGACCTGTGCCCTGACAGTAAATCTCAGTAAGACAAAAATAATGGTGTTCCAAAAATGGTCCAGTTGCCAGGACCCCAAATACAAATTCTATCTAGACACCGTTGCCCTAGAGCACACAAAAAACTATGCATACCTCTGCCTAAACATCAGCGCCACAGGTAAGGACAGCAACACAAGGACAGCAACACAAATAGACCCAACCAAATCATGAGAAATCAAAAAGATAATTACTTGACACATTGGAAAGAATATACAAAAAAACTGAGTAAACTATAATTATATTTGGCCCTAAACAGAGAGTACACAGTGGCAGAATACCTGACCACTGTGACTGACCCAAAATTAAGGAAATCTTTGACTATGTAGAGACTCAGTGAGCATAGCCTTGCTATTGAGAAAGTCCGCCAAAGACAGGCTGTGTGCACACGGCCCACAAAATGAGGTGGAAACTGAGCTTCACTTCCTAACCTCCTGCCAAATGTATGACCATATTAGAGACACATATTTCCCTCAGATTACACAGACCCACAAAGAATTCAAAAACAAATCAAATTTTGATAAACTCCCATATCTATTGAGTGAAATGGTGTGCAATCACAGCAGCAAGACTTGTGACCTGTTGCCACAAGAAAAGGGAAAACAGTGAAGAACAAACACCATTATAAATACAACCTATATTTATGTTTATTTATTTTCCCTTTTGTACTTCAACTATTTGTGACCGACAGGCTCAAATCGGTCTTATGTAGCAACATTTTAAATTGTGTATTTTACATTGGATAAAAGTAGAGACTCAGAGCTACAAAATTGTATATCATACACTACAGTTGAGGAACAATAGGGAAGTCATTTTTCTTTGAAAGTTCATAAACTTGTAAACTCACATTTGAGAAAATGGCCTTCGGAATATTTTGGTACGACTACTGGAGAGCCATTCTTTGTCTACACCCATTCAGCATCGTTCACACCCTCTTAAGCTTTAGCCCCACCCATCTCTTTAAGGGTTGATTAGAGCGTTCTGTACTAACAACAACAGTCAAGCACCCCTTTAAAGAACTTTACTATATACAGATTCAAAATAGCTATTGATAACAAATGTGTATTTTGTGGTTGTGACCCAGAGACACTTGACCATTTATTTTGGGACTGTTCTTATTTTGGAGTTATACGATTTTATTTTAAAAGAAACTACTATTAATGTTAATTTGAAAGACTGATATGATTTTTTATTTTGATCTAAATTATATGGACCCAATTTAACTTTCATTGTTAATTTGTTTATTTTTCATAGCAGATTCTTTATCCATAAAATGAAGTGGATGAAGAACAAACCCCTCTTCACATTGTTTAAGATATAATTGAAATATTATTTTGAAATGATCAGTAGGTGTAAAAACAAAAAGTCACACCCTGATCTGTTTCACCTGTCTTTGTGCTTGTCTCCATCCCCGTCCAGGTGTTGCTCATCTTCCCCATTATCCCCAGTGTATTTATACCTGTGTTCTCTGTTGTCTGTTACCAGTTCGTTTTGTTAGTCAAGCCTACCAGCGTTTTTTCCCCTTGCTCCCGTCTGTTTCTAGTTCCTGTTTTCTAGTTTTCCCAGTTTTGACCATTCTGCCTGCCCTGACCCTGAGCCTGCCTGCCGTTTTGTACCTTGTCACCCCACCCTGGATTATTGACCTCTGCCTTCCCTGACCCCAAGACTGCCTGCTGTTCTGTACCTTATGGACTCTGATCTGGATTATTGACCTCTGCCTGCCTGTCACGAGTTCCGCCGAAGTCGGTCCCTCTCCTTGTTCGGGCGGTGTTCGGCGGTCAACGTCACTGACCTTCTAGCCATTATTTATCCATTTTTCATTTTCCGTTGGTTTCGTCTTGTCTTCCTACACACCTGGTTTCAATCCCATCAATTACATGTTGTCTATTTAACCCTCTGTTTCCCCTCATTTCCTTGTCGGAGATTGTTTGTTGTATGTAGGTGTTTATTGTATATTCTGGTGTGCGACGGGTTTTGCACCTTCTATTTGTTATTTTGTATACTTTGGTTTTCTGAGCTTTTGGTGTTTATTAAACTCAGTTTTTACCAAGTTCATTCTCCTGCGCCTGACTTCCCTGCAACCAGCACGCACAACATTACACTGCCCTTGACCTGTTGTTTTGCCTGCCCCCTGTTCTAGTAATAAACTTTTGTTACTTCAACACTGTCTGCATCTGGGTGATTGTTACGGATACAGTAATCCTGTGTGTGTGTTTCTTTTCTCTCCTTCTCCCCTCACAGGTGAAAATCATCACTCCCCAATCAGTCAACAATCAATCATCAATCAGAAGACACGCCTCCTCCTATTTCCTACCCTATCACAGTTCCTTCCCCATGGTTTAAAACCCCCATCATTTGTTTGCTCTAGAGCAATCTCTAGCAAAATCTCTAGCTCAATCTCTAGCTCAATCTCTAGCTCAATCTCTAGCTCAATCTCTCTGTAAATGCCAGGTCTGTAGGTCTCTGTGTTTCACTCTCGCTTTGTGTCTTAACCTCTCTTTTGTTTAAGCACCTCATAGCACTTTGTCATCACCTGTGAGTATTGTTTTTGGTTATGGTGTTTGTTTGTTGCTGGTGGGAAAAGGGGAAACCAAGACAAGTCGCCCATGGGCATACACTACCCGTAGGTGAACTTTGTTAAATACACTAGTTAGAACTGGGCGGACCACCCACTGTATTTTTGGTTAGTTAGTTAGCTGTTGTTAAAGTAGGCTAGTCTAGCTTAGGGGTGTTTTTGAATACTTATTGTTTCTTTCCTTGGGTCCAGCTCAGCCCCTTTTCCTGCTCCCCCCATTACTGTGTGGTTATAAATAAACCTAGAGTTTAATGGTAGATTTCTGTTGTCGTGGTTATTTCGTTCACACTTTTACTTTGTCACAATAATAATTTGCATGAGTTATGTTACGGGTCTCATTACCATCCCCCCTAGACTGTCGGGCCAAAAGGGATTCGTAACAGTGATACAAATTGAAAATGTATCTCGATATGTAATACCCCTGTCTGTTAGGTTTATGTACTCTTGTTTGTATAGTTCTGGTTTTGTATTTATTTTGATCATAATAATAACAGTATAATTTTTTTAAAGTAGTCAGGCACAGAAGCTAACTTGCTAGCTACTTCCAGACACAAATGAGAGAACAGCTCATTGAACATTACTCACCCTAGCAGAGCTGGTTAGGCTGTTATGTTATCCAGAGTGATGCTGACTGAAACTGTGCAGTCAAATTGTCCTTTCGTAAATTCAGAGCATATCGCTCTCGGAGCGTTTAAGCGCACACTGGACGCTCTGGCAGGGAGTAGGGTTGATCCGAGCGTTCTGACCTCACAACCGCAGTCAAGGACCCAAGCTAACTGGTTAACTTGCTAGCTACTTCCAGACACATAATGAGTGAACACCCACTTTGACCAAGTAGTGACCCACGACATACGCCTAGTTTCCTGAAATGGGTCACATTTGCAGATCACTACAACACTGTATATAGACATATGACATTTGAAATGTCGTTATTCTATTGGAGCTTTTGTGAGTGTGATATTTACTGTTCATTGTTTATTGTTTATTTCACTTTAGTTTATTATCTATTTCACTTGCTTTGGCAATGTAAACATATGTTTCACATTCCAATAAAGGTCCTTATATTGAAATTGAGAGCGAGAGTGTCAATGACAAAGAGAACCCCCGGGATCCTCCATTTGGGCTGAGTGCTGAACTGGGTTGGGGCAGGTGGGAGCAGGCAGATCGACAGCCTTGAGAACAGGAACATGAAAGCAGGGGTTGATAGTGGATCAGGAGCTACAGTGAGGCAGTCAGGAGAACATAGAGCAAGTGTTTTCTCACAGTCATTTCATTAGAGTTTGTGGGTGATAGCTTTCAGCAGCATTCAAAGAAACACGGTCATAACTCAGAGGGGCACATACAACACACAACAGTACACATATAAACAGAGCCCATATACAGTGCATTCAGAAAGTATTCAGACCCCTTGACTTGTTACTTTACAGCCTTATTCTAAAATTGATGAAATAACATTTTTCCCCATCAATCTATACACAATACCTCATCATGACAAAGCGAAAACAGGTTTGTAGAAATTTTTACTCAAGTGCATCCTGTTTCCATTGATCAACCTTGAGATGTTTCTACAACTTGATAGGAGTCCACCTTTGGTAAATTCAATTGATTGGACATTATTTGGGAAGGCACACACCTGTCTATATAAGGTGTCACAGTTGTCAGAGCAAAAACCAAGCCATGAGGTTGAAGGACTTGTCCATAGAGGTCCGAGACAGGATTGTGTTGAGGCAAAGGTTCGGGGAAGGGTATCAAAACATTTCAGCAGCATTGAAGGTCCCCAAGAACACAGTGGCCTCCATCATTCTTCAATTTAAGAAGTTTGGAACCACCAAGACTCTTCCTAGAGCTGGGCGCCCAGCCAAACTGAGCAATCGGGGGAGAAGGGCCTTGGTCAGGTAGTTGACCAAGATGCCGATGGTCACAATGACAGAGCTCTAGAGTTCCTCTGTGGAGATGGGAGAACCTTGCAGAAGGACAACCATCTCTGCAGCACCACCAATCAGGCCTTTATGGTAGAGTTGCCAGACGAAATATACTCCTTAGTAAAAGGCACATAACAGCCCGCTTGGACTCTCAAGACCATGAGAAACAAGATTCTCTGGTCTGATGAAACCAAGATTGAACTCTTTGGCCTGAATGCCAAGCGTCACGTTTGAAAGACACCTGGCACCATCCCTACGTTGAAGGATGGTGGTGGCAGCATAATGCTGTGGGGATGTTTTTCAGCGGCAAGGACTGGGAGACTAGTCAGGATCAAGGGAAACATGAACAGAGCAAAGTACAGAGAGATCCTTGATGAAAACCTGCTCCAGAGCGCTCAGGACCTCAGACTGGGGCGAAGGTTCACCTTCCATATCAAACCTAAGCATACAGCCAAGACAACGCAGGAGTGGATTCGGGAGAACGGTTTGAATGTCCTTGAGGCCCCGAACGAACATCTCTGGAGAGACCTGAAAATAGCTGGTCATCAATGCTCCCCACCCAACCTGACAGAGCTTGAGAGGATCTGCAGAGAAGAATGGGAGAAACTCCCCAAATACAGGTGTGCCAAGCTTGTAGCGTCGTACCCAAGAAGACTCAAGGCTGTAATCGCTGCCAAAGTGGCTTCAACACAGTACTGAGTAAAGGTTCTGAAAACTTACTATGATAATGTGATTTTTCCGTTTGCTTTGTCATTATGGCGTATTGTTTGTAGATTGATGAGGGGAAAAACAACTGAATCCCATTTTAGAATAGGGCTGTAACGTAACAAAATGTGGAATAAGTAAATGTGTCTGAATACTTTCTGAATGCCTATCTGTATGGTGGTTTTATTGCTGGTTTGTAGCTGAGAAAGACATGGTAAGAACTTTACACTCTGACACAGAGACAGCAGGAGGAGAAGCTGCTGACAGTGTATGTGTGTGCGTGCGTAACTGGCTAGCTAGTTAGCGGTGTATGCTAGTATCGTTTCATTGCCTGTGTATGTTTGTATGTTTTTTTAAATGTATTTTTATTTCACCTTTAATTAACCAGGTAGGTCAGGTGAGAACAAGTTCTCATTTACAACTGTGACCTGGCCAAAATTGTCAATGGTGGATGTAGCTGGTGCATAGAAGTCAGGCGCAGGAGAGCAGAGATGAGTGAACACGAAGCACATTACTGAGGCAAATAGTAAGACCAGGACGCAACAGGTCACCAAAACCAAATGCCCAAAACAACTAAGACAGCACAAAGTACCACAAACAAAGTACAAAGTACCGGCTGCACAAAAACACAGGTACACATAAAACCCGGCGCTAACCAGCCGGAAGCGTGCCAACCTCAACAATAAACAATACCCTGCACAGACATGGAGGGAACAGAGGGCTAAATACACATAGTAATTATGAGGAGACGTAAAACAGGTGTGCATGAAAACCAGACAAAACAAATGGAAAATAAAAGGTGGAGTGGCGATGGCTAGAAGACCGGTGACGAACGCCGCCCGAACAAGGAGAGGGACCGACTTCGGTAGAAGTCGTGGCAAAGATAAATCAAAGCATTGCGACACAAACAACAGCACAGAGTTAAACATGGAATAAACAAACATACGGTCAATAACACAATAGAAAAAGTCTATATACAGTGTGTGCAAATGAGAAAAGATAAGGGAGGTAAGGCAATAAATAGGCCGTAGTGACGAAATAATTACAATATAGCAATTAAACACTGGAGTAATAGATGTGCAGAAGATGAACGTGCAAGTTGAGATACTGGGCTGCAAAGGAGGGAAAAAAATAACAGTATGGGGTGAGGTAGTTGGATGGGCTATTTATAGATGGGCTATGTACAGGTGCAATGATCTGTGAGCTGTTTTGACAGCTGGTTAGAGAGGGAGATATGAGTCTCCAGCTTCAGTGATTTTTGCAATTCGTTCCAGTCATTAGCAGCAGGGAACTGGAAGGAAAGGTGGCCAAAGTAGTAATTGGCTTTGGGGGTGACCAGTGAGATATACCTGCTGGAGCGTGTGCTACGGGTGGGTGCTGCTATGGTGACCAGTGAGCTGAGATAAGGCAGGGCTTTACCTAGCAAAGACTTATAGATGACCTGGAGCCAGTGGGTTTGGCGACAAATATGAAGCGAGGGCCAGCCAACGAGAGCATACAGGTCGCAATGGTGGGTAGTATATGGGGCTTTGGTGACAAAACGGATGGCACTGTGATAGACTGCATCCAATTTGCTAAGTAGAGTGTTGGAGGGCTATTTTGTAAATGACATCGCCGAAGTCGAGGATCGGTAGGATAGTCAATTTTATGAGGGTATGTTTGGCAGCATGAGTGAAGGATGCTTGGTTGCGAAATAGGAAGCCAATTCTAGATTTAATTTTGGATTGGAGATGAGTAATGTGAGTCTGGAAGGAAAGTTTAAAGTCTAACCAGACACCCAGGTATGTGGAGTTGTCCACATATTCTAAGTCAGAACCATCCAGAGTAGTGATGCTGGACAGGCGGGCAGATGCGGGCAGTGATCGGTTGAATAGCATGCGTTTAGTTTTACTAGCATTTAAGAGCAGTTGGAGGCCACGGAAGGAGAGTTGTAATGGCATTGAAGCTCGTCTGGAGGTTAGTTAACACAGTGTCCAGAGAAGGGCCAGAAGTACATAGAATGGTGTCGTCTGCGTAGAGGTGGATCAGAGAATCACCAGCAGCAAGAGCGACATCATTGATGTATAGAGAGAAAAGAGTCGCCCCGAGAATTGAACTCTGTGGCATCCCCATAGAGACTGCCAGAGGTCCGGACAACAGGGCCTCCGATTTGACACACTGAACTCTGTCTGAGAAGTAGTTGGTGAACCAGGCGAGGCAGTCATTTGAGAAACCAAGGCTGTTGAGTCTGCTGTTAAGAATGTGGTGATTGAGGTGTTGAGGTGCACCCATGACCAGCTCGGAAACCAGATTGCATAGCGGAGAAGGTACGGTGGGATTAGAAATGGTCGGTGATCTGTTTGTTAACTTGGCTTTTAAAGACCTTAGAAATGCAGGGTATAAGGATTCTGTGTTATGCAATATAGCCCGTTACCATATATGTGTTTGAATATTATCTACTGTTGGCTTGTGTGGATGTAGGTGTTATGCAACATAGCTGTGTCCGTATGGGGATTACATGATAACCAATTTGGGACAGTTCTGGGATTGGAGAAGAGGGTATTCTTATAGCATAGGGGATCCCACAAAGGTGGATAGGTTTTCCATGATATGGGGAAAACCTGGGAGCACTGTTGAACTCTGTAAAGGTGATGAAATCCTACTAACCATTAGGTCCATTAAGCTTTCTGATGCAGGAACCTATACCCTCGGTCTGGAAAGGAATGGGGCTGACACGATGGGTGTGTTCTCTGTAAAGGTGCTGCCGAGGCCACCGCGGTCCCAGACGAACCAGAGCCAGACCCAGACACACTCCTCCACCACTCCAGGCCCAACCCTGCCTCCACCTACCAAAATACCAAACCCTATCCAGGTAATTAATGTTAAGGATATCACAGATAGCGACCAATTGGGTACTGAAACTGGATATGACAGTTGGGAAAATATGTGGTTGGCATACATGCGATATACTGCCAAGACATTACAAAGGAAGGACTGTGTTATTCTGTTATGCTAGGCCTGTATTGGCTACTCATCCATTTGCCTTGGGAAAGGGGGAAGGATGGAGGTGTATTACCATGTTAAACCCAACTCCACCCTTTGTAAGACTCTGTCTCTAGTGTTCCCGGAAGTCCCTCCTCAAAAGACTCCATGGGGTGTTAAGGCGTACGGAGGTAACTACAGTTGCATCACTGGTACAGGTAGGGGTTTTGACTATGGGCGGTTGCCTGCAGCAGATTGTAGTAATAACATAACCATTAATGCCACCGGGCCAGTGAAAGGCTTGAATCAAACTAAGGGTGTTGCTGATGTATGGTGGAGGTGTGGCCCAAACAGGCATTTAACACCTGTCCTTAGAGGTAACTGGCAGGGTACGTGTGTTTTAGCCAGTCTGATAATACCACTAACCATTATTGAAGTTACAGCTAATTAGCTCCTGGGATCAACTAGAAAAGCACCTAATGATGTTCACCCGTACTCCAGATATAAGCGTAATGCACCTTGGTCTGAGGAAACAGATAATATACATTTCAACCTACTAGGTGTGCCAGTAGATGTTCCTCAGGAATTCCAGGCC
This sequence comes from Oncorhynchus nerka, assembly GCF_034236695.1. NCBI lineage: Eukaryota > Metazoa > Chordata > Actinopteri > Salmoniformes > Salmonidae > Oncorhynchus > Oncorhynchus nerka. The sequence continues at coordinate 64,264,812 of NC_088407.1, forward strand.
CTAAACAGGAATGATGGTTTATGGCATCTGCTCCCCATTATTGGCCCAGCCATTGTAGATGCTAAACAGACCTCATGGATTAATTATATAAACTATAATCAACAACGTTTTGTTAACTATACCCACTCTGCCCATACTGGTATGGCCGAGCAATTGGAGGCTACTAGCAGGACCGCCAGGCAGAATAGATTGACTTTGGATATGATCTTGGCCAGTCAGGGAGGGGTTTTCAAAATGTTTGGTGAACAATGTTGTACATTTATACCTAATAACACCAGTCCTGATGGGAGTATATCAAAAGCATTGGTTGGGTTGGACGAGCTTTCGGCAGAAATGAAGGTCATGGCTGGGGGAGTCTGGCTGGATGTCTTGGATGGGGGTGTGGCTTGGTGAGTATGCATCACTGGTGGTTACTGGATTTCTGACCCTAATTATTGTATTTTATTATTGATGTGTTGTGCTGCTTTCATCATACCTTGTTTGAAGAAGTCTGTTACAGATGTGGTACAGGCTTCAGGTATGATGCCCTTGCTTGATGCTCCTGAAGGAGATGCAGATACGGAATCTAACTTCCGAAGAAAGATGGGGCTGACTGAGGATGACCCCTGGTTTGCTGTGGGTGAGGTCGTGGAATGATAACTTCTTAAATACATAACGTGTACGATATAACTTGTCCTCTCTTATGTGAAGGTTTAGAGTCCCTGGGTGGCAAGGAGCCCACCTGGTACAGGATAGGAGTAGCTGAGAGGACCAGATGGTTTATAATAATGCTTTGCTTTGCTTTGCTTTACTCTGTTTTCCATGACCAAAGTTTTATCCTATATCTAACATGTCAATAAACAATACAGTTGTATCCTATTTTTGGTAAGTGACACCCTTGTGGGTGTCAAAAGGGGGAGACAAAAGCATATATCATTTGTTGATTTTTTTTATATTTTTCTTTGTTGATTTTCTGTTTTTCTGTAAAAAAATAAAAAAAAAAAAAAAGTATAATAAACTTTTTATTATTTTCATGAAATGCTATTAACATATTACTATGTTGGGACCGCTGAAATAAAGGATAATGAGTGACACCCTAGCGGGTGTCAAAAGGGGGAATCAAAAACTCCAGTTTATATATATATGTTAATCAACAAAGGGACGTGCATCCCTTCATATATTCACAAAAAAAAGGTTTAAAGTTCCTGGGTTCATCAGCAACCTAGTATATCAGATGGTGTGGTTACACCCCTTGTAAAAAGGGGGATTATCAGGATTCTGTGTTATGCAATATAGCCTGTTACCATATATGTGATTGAATATTATCTGCTGTTGGCTTGTGTGGATGTAGGTGTTATGCAACATAGCTGACTTGAGACATTGTTAACAGTTTCAGGGCCATGGGCCTTTCTCATGATGGAAAAATACAGAATAACATGAAGACAGGAACTGTGCAATGAGATGGGGGGGCACATTCAGAACGTAGTGTTGCAAGAACAAACGGTCTTTTGTTAGATAACAGGAACCAGGTGCCTGATAACTGTATATTCTACACAACTACAACGACTGACTGCTGAAGCGCTTAGGGGGCTGGGACCAGCCTCTGCGCCAACAATCAATGATAGGCTGGGTGAGTCTAAACCACGCCCAGTCTCTACTCTGACAGGCCGGCTCGGAAGCAGGAACTACCTCTGTCAGAGTATATTTATAATATCTTTGTCAGGAACAAGTCAGTTCTCTGTTTGCCCTGCGAGGTGGGACAGAGAGCCCGTATATACAAAAATTGCATTTACCACTTATTGCTTAGCTTATAAAAAATACATAGTATACAATCGGTGACTCAATGTCATATTTATCCTGATACCAGATTTGAATTGACACAACCCTAACAAGGGTAGGATAGCTATAGGTCTGTAGCAGTTTGGGTCTAGAGTGTCTCCCCCTTTGAAGAGGGGGATGACCGCGGTAGCTTGTGTTGTCTTTCCTGAAATTTGCCATTTGGCAGACTGCACCTACAGTAACGGTCTAATCTAGTCAGTGGGCAGACATTATTAGAGCTGGCCAGAGATGTGGTATCAACAACCCCCACTCCATAAAAGAGGGTCGCACCCCCGCCCCTCTTGACACATCAAACACCCCATCCACCCTCACACCATATCTTTGTCACACAATTAGCTGTTTAAGAGCCTGGACACTTAAAGCAAGGTGAAGGAGCTATTTTCAGAAAGTTTGGGTGAACTCTCTGGAATACTGCGACTACACCTCTGTCAAAACTGTGTGTGTGTGTGTGTGTGTGTGTGTGTGTGTGTGTGTGTGTGTGTGTGTGTCCAACAGGCTTTTATTCTTTCTTTCACTCTCTCTTTGTAAAGTGACTGCTCCAATGGAAGTTCCATGCTGCAGCTGAACATTGAACAAAGCTGACTGGTGAACGCAGCGAGTAGAAACACGCCCCTGATACCAGCTACTCAGCAAACAGTCAAGCCCGATCATTAAGCAAAGTGAAGCCACCCCTCATTGACTACCTGCACTATCATCATCAGCCTGGAAGGCTTGGCAATTATCAAGGAGGCATGCAGCGCACAGGAGCGATGAGCTGAGACCAGAGAAATAGAGGGTGGTTACATGACGCTACTCAATCTTCTGTGTGCTTATGTGTAGCCTGCACCACCTGTAACTAAACAAGGCTTAGTTGCTCAATCCAGCCGAGCAAACAACAAACACAAACAGCTGGTCCCTCATGTCCCTAATGAGAGGGGGGCTGACTGGCAGATCACACTCACCAGACAGGGCAGCAAGAGTAAGGTTACTCTCCATCACTCTCTTTGAATAAACAGCATTGAGATTGCCTGCAATGACAACAAGCTCAGTCCGATGATGCTGTGACACACCATCCTAGACCATCTTTTTGCCAGTTTTGTCTGGTCCAGCGACGGTGAACTTGTGCCCATAGGCGACATTGTTCCCGGTAATGTCTGGTGAGGACCTGATTACAACAGGCCTACAAGCCTTCAGTCCAGCCTCTCTCAGCCTATTGCGGACAGTCTGAGCACTGATGGAGGGATTGTGCGTTCCTGGTGTAACTCGGGCAGTTGTTGTTGCCATCCTGTACCTATCCTACAGGTGTGATGTTCGGATGCACCGATCCTGGTCAGGTGTCGTTACACGTGGTCTGCCACTGTGAGGACGATCAGTTGTGCGTCCTGTCTCCTTGTAGTGCTGTCTGAAGCGTCTCACAGTACGGACATTGCAATGTATTGCCCTGGCCACATCTGCAGTCCTCATGCCTCCTTGCAGCATGCCTAAGGCACATTCACGCAGATGAGCAGGGACCCTGGGCATCTTTCTTTTGGTGTTTTTCAGGGTCAGTAGAAGGTCCTCTTTAGTGTCCTAATTTTTCATAACTGTGACCTTAATTGCCTACTGTCTGTAAGCTGTTAGTGTCTTAACGACCGTTCCACAGCTGCATGTTCATTAATTGTTTATAGTTCATTAAACAAGCATGGGAAACAGTGTTTAAACCCTTTACAATGAAGATCTGTGAAGTTATTTGGATTTTTACAAATTATCTTTGAAAGACAGGGTCATGAAAAAGGGACTTTTCTTTTTTTGCAGAGTTTATTTGAGAAGGTCCAGTGACACACATTTCCTAGGTGGCAAAGGTCCGGATATTTTCCTAAGCATGGTGGTGGCAGCATCATGCTGTGGGGATGTTTTTCATTGGCACAGACTGGGAAACTGGTCAGAATTGATGGATGGTGCTAAATACAGGGAAATTCTTGAGGGAAAACTGTTTCAGTCTCCCAGAGATTTGAGACTGGGACGGAGGTTCACCTTCCAGCAGGACAATGACCCTAAGCATACTGATAAGCAACACTCAAGTGGTTTAACCTTTCTCAACAACTGTCCACTGAAAAAGCAGTGTGCGAAATTCAAAAATATTTTGGGGAAATATGTAACTTTCACACATTAACAAGTCCAATACAGCAAATGAAAGATAAACATCTTGTTAATCTTCCCATCATGTCCGATTTCAAAAATGCTTCACAGCGAAAGCACCACATATGATTATGTTAGGTCATAGCCAAGTCGAAAAAACACACAGCCATTTTTCCAGCCAAAGATAGATGACACTCATAGGACATCATGTTACACAATACATGTATGTATTGTAAAAAAATATTGTCTGTGAGTTTAATAGAACTGATATTGCAGGCAATATCCCGAGAAAAATCCAATCAGGGAGTGACTCTTATTTTGAAACCTCTGCGTTCCTATGCATCCCTATTGACCATTGAAAGGGATATCAACCAGATTCATTTTCTATGGCTTCCCTAATGTGTCTACAGTCACTAGACATAGTTTCAGACTTTTATTTTGAAAAATGAGCGTGAACGACAACATTGCGTCAGTGGTCAGGTGGTGACTCTCAGAGTAATTTGTGCATAATAGACAAACATTGTTCCTCTCGCTCCTAGTGAAAAGCCAATTGTCCCGGTTGATATATTATCGAATAGATATTTGAAAAATGCCTTGAGGATTGATTATTAAAAACGTTTGCGATGTTTCTGTCGTTATTATGGATCTAATTTGTATTTTTTTCCGCCGTTGTCGTGACCGCAATTTGGATTTCTCAACAAAACGTGAACAAGGAGAAAAGGAGGTATTTCGGCTATAAAAATAATCTTTATGGAACAAAATAAACATTTGCTGTCTAACTGGGAGTCTCGTGAGTGAAAACATCCAAAGCTCATCAAAGGTAAACGATTTAATTTGATTGCTTTTCTGATTTTTGTGACCAAGCTTCCTGCTGCTAGCTGGACATAATGCTATGCTAGGCTATCGATAAACTTGCACAAATGCTTGTCTTGCTTTGGCTGTAAAGCATAATTTTAAAATCTGAGATGACAGGGTGCTTAACAAAAGGCTAAGCTGTCACTATATTTCACTTGTGATTTCATGAATATGAATATTAATATAGTAAGATTTTGTTGTCCGTTGCATTATGCTAATTAGTGTAGTTGATGACAAGGAGGGAGGGGTAGTTCTAAGAAGTTAATGGAACCGCTATGTCAGATTTCAAAAAAACTTTACGTAAAAAGCATAATTTGAGAACGGCGCTCAGAACTCAAAACATCTAGAGGAATATCCACCATTTTGGAGTCAACAAAGTTAGAAACAACACCATAATTATTCACTTTCCTTTGATGATCTTCATCAGAAGGCACTCCCAGGAATCCCAGTTCAACAATAAATGACTGATTCTATAAAGTTCCATAAAGTCCGTCATTTATGTCCAAATAGCCACTTGTTGTTAGCGTGTTTAGCCCAGTAATCCATCTTCATGAGGCGCAGGCACTTCATCCAGACAAAAACTCGAAAAGTTCCGTTAGAGTCCTTTAGAAACATGTCAAACGATGTATGGAATCAATCTTTAGGATGTTTTTAACATAAAACATCAATAATGTTCCAACCGGAGAATTCCTTTGTCTTCAGAAAAGCACTGGAACGAGAGGTACCTCTGTTGGGAGTGCACGTCATGAGACCAAAACTCTCTGCCAGACCACTGACTCAAAGAGGTCTCATGAGCCCCTCCTTTATAGTAGAATCCTCATTCAAGTTTCTAAAGACGGTGGACGCCATAGGAAGTGCAACTTTATCCATATCTCAATGTGTATTCTGTAGGCCAAGCTTTGAAAAACTACAAACCTCAGATGTCCCACTTCCTGGTTGGATTTTTCTCAGGTTTTCACCTGCCATATGAGTTATGTTATACTCACAGACATCATTCAAACGGTTTTAGAAACTTCAGAGTGTTTTCTAATACTAATAATAATATGCATATATTAGCATCTGGGACAGAGTAGGAGGCAGTTCACTCTGGGCAGGCTATACATCCAAAAGTGAAAATGCTGCCCCCTATCCCAAAAAGGTTAAGGGGAAACATTTAAATGTCTTGGAATGGCCTTGTCAAAGCCTTGTCAATCCAATTGAGAATCTGTGGAATGACTTAAAGATTGCTGTACACCAGCGGAACCAATCCAACTTGAAGGAGCTGGAGCAGTTTTGCCTTGAAGAATGGGAAAAAATCCCAATGGCTAGATGTACCAAGCTTATAGACATACCCCAAGAGTTGCAGCCAATAGTTATGCACGCTCAAGTTCTGTTTTTGTGTCTTATTTCTTGTTTGTCTCACAATAACAAATATTTTGCATCTTCAAAGTGGTAGGCATGATGTGTAAACAAAATGATACAAACCCCCAAAAATCTATTTTAATTCAATGTTGTGAGGCAACAAAATAGGAAAAATGCAAAGGGGGTTGAGTACTTTCGCAAGCCACTGTAATTATTGCAGGGACATGTGGCATTAGGAGAGACATTATCTTTACGCAGCACCACTAGGAGTGGGGTATGCGGTGTAGATATGTCCTGCACTACCACCGGAGGTGGCTTGGGAAAGAGAGATTTTAATCTAGATACACTACAAAAATATGTGTCCTGGAACGAGTATGTGATGTGAAACTAGTGTAGTGTAAAGAGGCTCTTGCACATTGGCTGTGTGTGTGAGGGAATACCCTCCTATTAGAATGGTCTGTGACTTACTAAAAACCTTTCCCAGTCAGAGGAACAAGGAAAACTCACAGAGAGTTAACACACACCGGGTACTTTATTGTCATGCATGGGTATGGACATGGAAATAGTTTTTTTACCCACGCACTCCATAAACACATACCAAATATCCACCTCTGATCTGCACTGAAAGGCAATGGCCAATGGGAGTCCATTTATAGGGATGCAAGAGCATGCACTGGGCCTGCACTGATTGAGCATGCACTGATTAGCCAGTGCAGGACCAGCTCGATGCTCTTAGCCAATCAGAGGCTCCATGATCAGCTAATGTCCAGCATGTGGGTGACAGCTGATGGCTGAAATCAGGGCTGTGCACTAATGGATATCTCCTCATTTAAGGAGAGCCAGATTAAGCCAGACTCAGAGGAGCTGAACATAAACAATTACATACACAAAACCTGTCCTGTAGCACCCTCTGTAGGGAGAATTATCTACACTGTGTGTATGACATGATACTGTTCACACACAGGTGAACCAACACTCCATGCACACCTGTGACGTCTGCTCAGGTAGGAATGTATCTGTGAGCTAACAGAACGACTAGTACCTGTGAGGAACTAACTCATGGGGAGCTTCCTGTCTTATATAACAACCAATGTCTCATAAATCAATTAATACACAAGGCACCATTCTTTCAGCCTGTGATACAGAGTAAAGTGCACGTTATTGATGGAATTTATATGAATGACTAGAATATTCCACCCTGAAGCCACATAATCGTATGAAATTGATTAGAATTACGTATAACCATAGTCTGTACAATATGTCTATAATAGTGTCTTAAAAACAGACTGTCTGAGCAAGATTCGGTGCCGACCTTGGCTGGGGCCACAGAGTACTTCCCAGGGTCTCGGTCTCCCTATCTTGAGGGAGGATGGGGATGGGGAGTAAGTCTCACGGATTCCCCTAATCCAGTGGTGGGCCGTCAGGGCCAGCAAGGCCTTCTCTGCTGGCCTAAACATCATCAGAATATAATTTTAAAAAACATATATTTCCCCACAAATATGTATAAAATTATTCCCCAGAGTAAGAGTTATACTCTTCATTTCATAGCTTTCCTCTTGGTTGCACTGCTTCCAGCCCCAGGTTGTGATTTGGAGGGCTGGTCTTTATGTTAGATCTTTTATCCAATCATATTCAGCCATCATGAGTTGCCAGGGGTCTAAAATCTGCCCTCAGGCCTTCAGAATCAACAGTGCGGGCGCTTGTATCTTGAAGTGAATGGAAATGAAAATTTAGTGTCAACCAATCACCTTTAGAGTTGGCTATTGTAAGCCTGCTGGCTGGCTCCAGTGTTACACAGGAGCCAGCTAGCAGGGGTAGTGCGTGCACGTCTTTTGATTGGATTACCAATATTGAGAGGCAGGTCCTATGGGCAGGTCTATGCAGAACCTCAGAACTAGGAAACTGAATTTGATAAACTAATTAATTTGCGTACTGCTAAGCTCTTTTTTCAATCCACAATGGCAGAAGGAGGAGAAGATATCGATTTGGTCGAGGATATAATTTAACGTCATTCTCAAGACGAACTTTTCAAGAAAGGTTAGACATTGTAAGGAGAGGTCGCCCGACGCCAACGCTACAAAGCCTGTCACAGGTGGGAAAGGGGTTCGTTCGCCACTTTCAAAGTTCCAACTACGAGCGCTATCAATGGCTCACAGGCTCCGAGAAGCACTGCAAATTGTACTGTTGGGAATGCCTATTATTTGCAAGTGATGGATTTGGTGTTTGGAGCCACACTGGCTTTGCAAACTTGAGTTGTCTAACCAAGGCAGCAACGAGACACCAAAGTACGGCTGGGCACTTACAAGCAATGGTGCTGTTGAAAACTTTTTGGGACACCCAAGTGGATCTACAGCTCAACAAACAAGTGTGCAGGGCAACGGAGCTGCACAATGAAAAGGTGAAGAAAATTGGGAAATATTTAAAAGACTCATTGATTGTGTCATGTTTTTGGGTGACGCCTGGTTATACTGCGTTTCTGTCTAAATGTATAGTGTCTAGAGCCATGGCATCATAATGATGGTAATAAGAGGTGGATTAATTCTGGTGGGACTGTGTAGGACCTCACTGAAGGCCCAGGCCTCAAGCCCACGGCACGCCACTGCCCTAATCTTTGTTGGCTGGGTAGCAGGACATTGTGTGCTAATGTTAGTGTGAATGTGTGTGAGTATGTTTGTGTGAATGTGTGTGCGTGAGAAGCCAGTATAAAATGAATTGTTTTGTACAACAGACCAGTGCTCTCGGGAATAAAGCTTATTAACTATTTTAGCTGGGCCTCTGTCTGTTTCATTTCAATCAGTATCTTACAAATCCTGATTTAGCAGACTGAGTAGTAATAGAATTGGTTTATGAACATTGAGAACATAATTCTCGTGACAACGTACACACATAGCCAGAGCTGAAGACATCTGGTCCAGTAATGCAGGACTAGTAAAAGCCCAGTGCACTACTTTTGTCCAAAAATGTCAACTAAATGTATTTGAGTGTTTACCAGCATTTTATAACTTGAGTCTGATTAATTATCTGTACAAAACATTAATTCTGATAATACTTGTGGAATTTAAAAATACTTGCATGATATACAGTCCCAGTCAAAAGTTTGACACACCTACTCATTCAAGGGTTTTTCTTCATTTGGACTATTTTCCACATTGTAGAATAATAGTGAAGACATAAAAACTATGAAATAACACATATGTAATCATGTAGTAACCAAAAAAGTGTTAACTTGTTGGTGACAGGGGGCAGGGTCCAGATGAAATGCATGCCCAAATTCAACTGCCTGCTACTCATCCCCAGAAGATAAGATATGCATATTATTAGTAGATTTGGATATAAAACTCTCTGAAGTTTCTAAAACTGTTTGAATCATGTCTGTGAATATAACAGAACTTATGTAGGATAAACCCCGAGGACAAAAGCCCGAGGACAAACCATTCAGATTTGTTTTTGAGGTCACTCTCTTTTCAATGGGTTTTCATTGGGAATCCAGATTTCTAAGGGACCTTCTTGCAGTTCCTACCACTTCCACTGGATGTCACCAGTCTTTAGAAAGTTTTTCCTTTGTGTAATGAAGAAGTTGCCCTGTTCAAAACTAGGGTAACTTCAAGTGTACTGTTAGATAGAGGCGCGTGTCCAGAAAGGTAGCGTCAGTTTGTTTTCTTCCTGTATTGAACACAGATCATCCCGTCTTCAATTTTATTGATTATTTACTTTCAAAAATACCTAAAGTTGTATTACAAAAGTAGGTTGAAATGTTTTGGCAAAATTTACAGGTAACTTTTGAGATACTTTGTAGTCACGTTGCGCAAGTTGGAACCGGTATTTTCTGGATCAAACGCGCCAAATAAATGGACATTTTAGATATATATCGACGGAATTAATCAAACAAAAGGACCATCTCTGATGTTTATGGGACATATTGGAGTGCCAATAAAAAAAAGCTAGTCAAAGGTAAGGCATGATTTATATGTCTATTTCTGCGTTTTGTGTCGCGCCTGCAGGGTTGAAATATGTTTTCTCTCTTTGTTTACTGAGGTGCTACCCTCAGATAATAGCATCGTTTGCTTTCGCCGAAAAGCCTTTTTGAAATCTGACATGTTGGCTGGATTCACAACACGTGTATCTTTAATTTGGTATCTTACATGTGTGATTTCATGAAAGTTAGATTTTTATAGTAATTTATTTGAATTTGGCGCTCTGCATTTTCACTGGCTTTTGGCCAGGTGGGACGCTAGTGTCCCACATATCCCAGAGAGGTTAGGTAAATCAAAATATTAGTAGCCACTCTTTGCTGTGATGACAGCTTTGCACACTCTTGTGATTCTCTCAACCAGCTTCATGAGGAATGCTTTTCCAAAAGTCTTGAAGGCGTTCCCTCATATGCTGAGCACTTGTTGGCTGCTTTTCCTTCACTCTGCGGTCCAACTCATCCCAAACCATCTCAATCGGGTTGAGGTTGGGTGATAGTGGAGGCCAGGTCATCTGATGCAGCACTAAATCACTCACCTTCTTGGTCAAATAGCTCTTCCACAGCCTGGAGGTGTGTTTGGTCATTGTCCTGTTGAAAAACAAATGATAGCCTTACAAAGTGCAGATTTCCACCGGTCTAATGTTCATTGCTCGTGTTTCTTTGCCCAAGCAAGTCTCTTCTTCTTATTGGTGTTCTTTAGTGGTAGTTTCTTTGCAGCAATTTGCACATGAAGGCCTGATTCACACAGTCTCCACTGAACCATTGATTTTGAGATGTGTCTGTTACTTGAACTCTGTGAAGCATTTATTTGTGCTGCAATCGGAGGTGCAGTTTACTCTAATGAACTTATCCTCTGCAGCACAGGTAACTCTGGGTCTTCCTTTCCTGTGGTGGTCCTTATGAGAGCCAGTTTCATCATTGTGCTTGATGGTTTTTGCGACTGCCTTTGAAGAAACCTTCGAAGTTCTTGACATTTTCTGGATGTCTTAAAGTAATGATGGACTGTCGTTTCTCTTTGCTTATTTGAGCTTTTCTTGCCATAATATGGACTTTCACCAAATAGGGCTATCATCGGTATACCACCCCTACCTTGTCACAACACAACTGATTGGCTCAAACGCTTTACGAAAGAAAATAATTCCACAAATTAACTTTTGACAAACCACACATATTAATTAAAATGCATTCCAGGTGACTACCTCATGAAGCTTGAGAGATTTCCAAAAGTGTGCAAAGCTGTCATCAAGGCAAAGGGTGGCTGCTTTGAAGAATCTCAAATATAAAATATATTTTGATTTGTTAACCTGTTGCGACGAGCCATCCCGGATCCGGGATCGTGAATACAGCCTCAAGCTCATTACCATAACGCAACGTTAACTATTCATGAAAATCGCAAACAAAATGAAATCAATATGCTAGCTCTCAAGCTTAGATTTTTGTTAACAACACTGTCATCTCAGATTTTCAAAATATGCTTCTCAACCATTGCAAAACAAGCATTTGTGTAACACTATTGATAGCTAGCGTAGCATTTAGCATAGCATTTAGCGTTAGCATTCAGCAGGCAACATTTTCACAAAAACCAGAAAAACATTCAAATAAAATCATTTACCTTGGAAGAACTTCAGATGTTTTCAATGAGACTCTCAGTTAGATAGCAAATGTTCAGTTTTTACAAAAATATTATTTGTTTAGGACAAATCGCTCCGTTTTCTGCGTCACGTTTAGCTACGAAAGAAACCTGTATCCAGGATTGTGTAAATCTATCCGCAAGCTCATTAGCATAACGCAACGTTAACATTCATGAAAATCGTAAATGAAATGAAATAAATCTATTTGCTCTCAAGCTTAGCCTTTTGTTAACAACACTGTCATCTCAGATTTTCAAAAATATGCTTCTCAACCATTGCAAAACAAGCATTTGTGTAACACTATTGATAGCCTAGCATAGTATTATGCCTGACATGCCTGACATTCAGCAAGCAACATTTTCACAAAAACCAGAAAAACATTCAAATAAAATAATTTACCTTTGAAGAACTTTGAAGAACTTCAGATGTTTTCAATGAGGAGACTCTCAGTTAGATTGCAAATGTTCAGTTTTTACAAAAATATTATTTGTGTTGACAAATCGCTCCGTTTTCTCCATCACGTTTGGGTAAGAAAAAAAACGAAAATTAAGTCATTAAAACGCGAACTTTTTTCCAAATTAGCTCCATAATATCGACAGAAACATGGCAAACCGATGTTTAGAATCAATCCTCAAGGTGTTTTTCACATATCTATCGACGATAAATCCATCGTGGCAGTTGACTTTCTCTTCTGAAGAAATGGAACGCACATGGACCTAGAGATTACGCAATAATTTCGACACAGGACACCGGGCGGACCCCTGGTAAATGTAGTCTCTTATGGTCAATCTTCCAATGATATGCCTACAAATACGTCACAATGCTGCAGACATCTTGGACGAACGGCAGAGAGCTCAAGTTCATTCATGGCACATTCACAGCCATATAAGGAGACGATGGAAAACAGAGCCTCAAAAATTCTGCTCATTTCCTGTTTGAGGTTTCATCTTGGTTTCGCCTGTAGCATGAGTTCTGTGGCACTCACAGATAATATCTTTGCAGTTTTGAAAACGTCAGAGTGTTTTCTTTCCAAAGCTGCCAATTATATGCATAGTCGAGCATCTTTTCGTGACAAAATATTGCGCTTAAAACGGGCACGTTTTTTTATCCAATAATGACATAGTGCCCCCATAGGTTGAAGAGGTTAAACACTTTTTTGGTTACTACATGATTCCATATGTGTTATTTCATAGTTTTGATGTCTTCACTATTCTACAATGTAGAAAATAGTAAATATAAAGAAAAACCCTGGAATGAGTAGGTGTGTCCAAACTTTTGACTGGTACTTTATATATATTTTTTCAGGGTTTGCTACAGCACCATCAGCACCCCTACTTCCCGTGTCTATGCTTACACAGGTAAGGGCTTTGTGTGGTTGTTTGTTATCAGTAGGAATTGGGTCAACAAGAGAGAGGAAATGTTACTGGTTCCCGACGTAACTCAGAAGGTACTAGTAAGTAAAAGCTTGATGAATGGATCGGTAAAGAGTGGCTTCGTCACTAACTGTAAACAAAGAGCAGTAGGTCTATCCAACAATTACAAGCTGTGCTTCAGTACTCTTTACATATTCAACGTGGTCGGAATCTCCCACTTAGAGTCAAAAGAGATCAGAGGAATCTGAAATTTAGACCCAGTGATGTGGTTGGAAATAACAGCCTCCTACAAATTGACTGAATCACTGTGGGAGTTATAGGGCTTCCACTTTATGTAAATCAGAGGACGGTTACTGCTGTAAAACTCTAGCTGTAGGCTAGGCACCACCATCTTAGGCCTCTAAAACCCATATGAATCCACTCCCTCCCAACCACAGGCCCCTCTATGACTGATGACGGGGGGACCCTAAAATAATTGCAACAAATGACACCTGGCAGTAGCCCAGAAGACATCGGCGGGCGTCTGCCAAGTCCCAGTGCCGGGTCAGGGGGGGCCTTTCATAAACACTACAGGAATGATAGCCCCACCGAAGCCTGCGCTAAATTTAGCTCCCACACAGAAAGGTGATCGTGGGCAGAGAGACGGCTGCTGTGGCGGGGGGTGGGAGAGAATCTCCTTTTCCATTCATGTCATCATCGACAGATCCAGAACCAGGGGCAGACATGTCAATGCCAGTGCGTGAGAGAATGTTAGCATGACACTATACTACTGTGTTGTCGTGAGTTGTTCCTGACCACGTGACCTGACCAGTTTTCCATGGCTATAATCATAATCGGTCAATCATGACAGTTTCCCTGTTACTGCATTGATCACACAGTCCGATCAAACTGGCTCAGACTCCCTCCCTCATACAGCATCATTGTAACTCTGAGAACAGGATCCTAAGGGTGGGGTCAGTGTCGATTTTAGCATGTACATCTTGATGGGGCATACAATTTTTTTTGCATGCAAGCAAAACCACAACACAAAACTAGACAATGCATTAATTGCACTATAACGGTGACAAACGGTGCCCACAAACTGTTAGGGCCTACATACAGCTGTCCCAACAGCAGAGTCCCAACAGCAGTCCCAACATCTTACCACTGCTACACCTGACTGTCAGCCTTGTCTAGCAGCGAAACAGTTCATTCAGCCTCATTTACTGCCGTTTTAAAAACATAGCTGATATGGTTGACTTGTTTAAACAAATGTGGTTTCTACTGACAATTGAGATGTACAAACTATGGTATATGGGAACGACGAGCGGATATGAGGCAAACTGTAATGCCGATTAAGACATTAATGAGCGAGCTAGGATGGACATTGTCAATATAACTATTTGTTCAGCACTTTTGAAATGTAAAGGGACAGAATTCAGAACATGGGCCGTTCTTACAGTAGCTGATATGGTTGACTTGTTTAAACAAATGTGGTTTCTACTGAAAATTGAGATGTACAAACTATGGTATATGGGAACGACGAGCGGATATGAGGCAAACTGTAATGCCGATTAAGACATTAATGAGCGAGCTAGGATGGACATTGTCAATATAACTATTTGTTCAGCACTTTTGAAATGTAAAGGGACAGAATTCAGAACATGGGCCATTCTTACAGTATCGACACTGACCCCACCCTTAGGATCCTGTTCCCTGTACACCAAGTCAGAACCATAGTATAATAACGAGGTCATATAAGCAGACAATGAAAGCTCTTACAATATTCTATGATTACATTTCTCTAAAACAGGCTATAGGCTACATGTGCACCACCAAGTCAGAACAGTAGGCGAAAGAGGGGAAAAGGGACCAAATTATTAGCGTAGGGCACATTAATTACTTTCTTAGCTATGGTATACATATCTCCCTGGCATATTACATAATATATGCTGCAGCAGACAATACATCTTTGGACTCATCTTATTGTGCTCACTTCCTTCCAAACCACTCATTGTCCAATTTGCGATTTCCAACTTGTTGTGTAATGTTTATGTCCAATGTATGATGAGCACCGATACATTTTATATATAATTTATCTTCATTATTTATCTTCATATGACAAGAATTGAAAAGGATTTGCCAGTAGATTGTCGACTTGATTCATGATGATAACTGCTAGTTAAGATTTTAAAAGTATGACGTTGACATGATCAGTCCAATCAAAGCTACTGTACATATAATGTGATTTGACATTATATCTGTGGCCAATGACCTTGAGCCTTCTTGGATGGACACTTCTAATGTACCTCTATGTCAATACCCAAAGGGCTCGAATTCTCGAGGTTCTCAACTTAGACTTTGAAGTGACATAGTTTCAACATGAGTGACAGAACACTGAGCCAATCACGGCACGACGCTCCGTATTTTCTGCTAGCTTGGCCCACCACCACAGAAAGCACTGAGCTGGGCTGAGTTGGAGCTGCCTTACTCAAGAAAACAAAAACGAGACCATGTTTGTGTGGCTTTATTAACTCAATGATGTATACAGTTGAAGTCGGAAGTATACATACACCTTAGCCAAATACATTTAAACTCCATTTTTCACCATTCCTGACAAAAATCCCTATTTTATGTCAGTTGGGATCACCACTTTATTATAAGAATGTGAAATGTCAGAATAATAGTAGAGAGAAGTATTTATTTCAACTTTTATTTCTTTCATCACATTTCCAGTGGGTCAGAAGTTTACATACACACAATTAGTGTTTGGTAGCATTGCCTTTAAATTGTTTAACTTGGGTCAAATGTTTTGGGTAGACTTCCACAAGCTTCCCACAATAAGTTGGGTGAATTTTGACCCATTCCTCCTGACAGAGCTGGGGTAACTGAGTCAGGTTTGTAGGCCTCCTTGCTCGCACACACTTTTTCAGTTCTGTCCACAAATTTTCTATGGGATTGAGGTCAGGGCTTTACCTTGACTTTGGGCAATACCGTGACTTTGTTGTCCTTAAGCCATTTTGCCACAAATTTGGAAGTATGCTTAGGGTCATTGTCCATTTGGAAGACCCATTTGCGACCAAGCTTTAACTGATGTCTTGAGATGTTGCTTCAATATATCCACATAATTTTCCTTCTCATGATGCCAGCTCTTTTGTGAAGTGCACCAGTCCCTCCTGCAGCAAAGCACCCCCACAACATGATGCTGCCACCCCTGCGCTTCATGTTTGGGATGGTGTTCTTCGGATTGCAAGCCTCCCCCTTTTCCCTCCAAACATAACAATGGTCATTATGGCCAAACAGTTCTATTTTTGTTTTATCAGACCAGAGGACATTTCTCCAAAAAGTTCCATTTTTGTCCCCAAGGGCAGTTGCAAACCGTAGTCTGGGTTTTTTATGGCGGTTTTTGAGCTGTGGCTTCTTCCTTGCTGAGCGGCCTTTCAGGTTATGTCAATATAGGACTCGTTTTACTGTGGATATAGATACTTTTGTACCTGTTTTCTCCAGCTTCTTCACACGGTCCTTTGCTGTTGTTCTGGGATTGATTCGCACTCATCTCTAGGAGACAGAGAACATCTCCTTCCTGAGCGGTATGACGGCTGCGTGGTCCCATGGTGTTTATACTTGCATACTATTGTTTGTACAGATGAACGTGGTACCTTCAAGCGTTTGGAAATTGCTCCCAAGGATGAACCAGACTCGTGGAGGTCTACAATTTTTTTCTGAGGTCTTGGCTTTCTTTTGATTTTCCCATGATGTCAAGCAAAGAGGCACTGAGTTTGAAGGTAGGCTTTGAAATACATCCACAGGTACACCTCCAATTGACTCAAATTATGTCAATTTGCCTATCAGTAGCTTCTAAATCCATGACATCATTTTCTGGAATTTTCCAAGCTGTTTAAAGGCACAGTCAACTTAGTGTATGTAAACTTCTGACCCACTGAAATTGTGATACAGTTAATTATAAGTGAAATAATCTGCCTGTAAACAATTGTTGGAAAATGTACTTGTCTCATGCACAAAGTAGATCCTAACCGACTTGCCAAAACTATAGTTTTTAACAAGAAATTTGTAGAGTTGTTGAAAAATGTGTTTTAATGACTCCAACCTAGTGTATCAAAATAAAATGCATAACAGTCAAGACACCCCCAAAAAAAAAATATAGGTGCCCCACCTCCCCTGAATGATGGTGTCACGGATTCCCCCGGTACTGCTGCTCAATTCGTTCACCCGTTCACCAGCTCCAGGTCTACGTCATCGGCCTAGAGGTCTACGTCTACGTCACTGAACTGGATCATTACCATCAACCCCGAACTGTCTTGTCTCATTACGCACACCTGGTTCCCATTCCCCCTGTTTAGTATTTTTATATATCGGCACAGCCAGAAGAGGACTGGCCACCCCACATATGCTCTCTCTCTCGGAGGACCTGAGCCCTAGGACCGTGCCCCAGGACTACCTGACATGATGACTCCTTGCTGTCCCCAGTCCACCTGACTGTGCTGCTGCTCCAGTTTCAACTGTTCTGCCTTATTATTATTCGACCATGCTGGTCATTTATGAACATTTGAACATCTTGGTCATGTTCTGTTATAATCTCTACCCGGCACAGCCAGAAGAGGACTGGCCACCCCACATAGCCTGGTTCCTCTCTAGGTTTCTTCCTAGGTTTTGGCCTTTCTAGGGAGTTTTTCCTAGCCACCGTGCTTTTACACCTGCATTGTTTGCTGTTTGGGGTTTTAGGCTGGGTTTCTGTACAGCACTTTGAGATATCAGCTGATGTACGAAGGGCTATATAAATAAATTTGATTTGATTTGATATATGTGCCCTGTGTTCCATGCCCGTTGGTCATGTGAGTACATGTGCTCTGTTGTGTCGGCTTGCGTGTTACCGTGTTAGTGTGCACTTGTTTTTACGCATCTCGTCCCGTGTATTGTTATCACAGGTCTCGTCCAGTGTATTTATTAGAGGTTAACATCTCGCACTTTGTTTGGGTTTACAGCCCTGTGTTATATATATACACGTGTTTGTTTTGGGCTTCATCCCCGTCATGTTCATGACATACGCTGTTTTGTGTAGTGACATTTTTAAAACTATTTCGTATTCCTGTGGCTTTCTCCTATCATTGTACAACGTGACAGATGGGTCGCCACTGGGTGGGGTTCTGGGGTTCTGGGGTTGACTCACTCCATACTGTTGCGGTGCTGACAAAGAATCAGGGACACACTGTATTTATTGCATTAGCCGGTTGGTTCAGTGCTGGAGTGTGTTGGTAATAAGAGGGATGAAAGGGAGTGTGTGAGTGTGCGCTAATGACAGTGAAATGTGTGTGTGGTTTATTTAAGGCCTTGCTGAGGAGACTGGCTCCTTTGCTAAGGCTGGGAGTCTGAGTGGGGGAGAGAGTCTGGCCCTGGCCTCCTTGCCTGCCACTCCCACAGACAATCTGGAGCTATACCCCCACTCCCCCTCTACAAAACCCTCATCCCCTACAATGCCACACCCAAAGCCTTCCCAAGCTGCTACTGCTTTACAATGAACTGAAACACACAAAGGTATGCATGCACACACAAAAACACACCTCCCACCACACTCAAAAAGCTCAACATGTAAGTACTGAGTCCCTTGTGGGGTACAGTAAAGTCACAGTCTGAGAGGTGAGTACCTCAGATGTCCACCATTGTTTCTGTACCCAAGAAAGCGAAGGAAACTGAACTAAATTACTATCACCCCGTAGCACTCACTTCTGTCATCATCAAGTGGTTTGATAGGCTAGTTAAGGATCATATCACCTCCATCTTACCCAACACCCTAGACCCACTGCAATTTGCATACCGCCCCAAATGTTCCACAGATGATGCAATCACCATCGCACTGCACACTGCCCTATCCCATCTGGGAAAGAGGATATAAGAATGCTGTTGATTGACTACAGCTCAGCCTTCAACACCACAGTACTCTCCAAGTTCATCATTAAGCTTGGGGCCCTGGGTCTGAATTCCACCCTGTGCAACTGGGTCTTGGACTTCCTGATGGGCCGCCCCCAGGTGGTGATGGTAGGCAACAACACCTCCACTACACTGATCCTCAAAAAAGGGGCCCCACTAGGGTGCGTGCTCAGCCCCCTCCTGTACTCCCGGTTTGCCTTCTAGATGGTAGCGGGGTGAACAGACCGTTGGCTCGGGTGGCTGAGGTCCTTGATCATTTTCTTGGCCTTCCTGTGACACCGGGTACTGTAGATGTCCTGGAGAGCAGGCATTGTGCCCCTGGTGATGCGTTGGGCCAACCGCACCACCCACTGGAGAGCCCTGCGTTTGAGGATGTTTTTTAAAATGTATTTTATTTCACCTTCATTTAACCAGGTAGGCCAGTTGAGAACAAGTTCTCATTTACAACTACGACCTGGCCAAGATAAAGCAAAGCAGTGCGACAAAAACAACACAGAGTTACACATGGGATAAACAAATGTACAGTTAATAACACAATAGAAAAATCTTTATACAGTGTGTGCAAATGGAGTAAGGAGGTATGGCAATAAATAGGCCAGAGTAGTGAAGTAATTACAATTTAGCAAATTAACATAAGTGTAGATGTGCAGATGATGATGTGCAAGTAGAAATACGGGTGTGCAAAAAAGTAAATAAAACAATGTGGGGATGAGGTAGGTAGTTGAATGGGCTATTTACAGATGGGCTATGTACAGCTGCAGTGATCGGTAAACTGCTCCGATAGCTGATGCTTAAAGTTAGTGAAGGAGATATAAGTCTCCAACTTCAGGGATTTTTGCAATTCGTTCCAGTCATTGGCAGCAGAGAACTGGAAGGAAAGGAGGCCAAATCAGGTGTTGGCTTTGGGGATGACCAGTGAGATATTTCTGCTGGAGCGCGTACTACGGCTGGGTGTTGTTATGGTGACCAGTGAGCTGAGATAAGGCAGAGGTTCAGTTGCTGTGCAAGGCGGTGATACAGACCAACAGAATGCTCTCGATGGTGCATCTGTACAAGTTTGTGTGTGTGAGATCCACAGTGTCTCATTATTTCCACTGTTGAACGATAAAGGCCCCTAATACAACGACTTTGATTCCATGACACACCACAGACTAGACCAGAGAATTGTAGTACACAATGCAAAAGTATTTCATCCATCAACGCAAACTATCTATCTATATTTGATTGGCCCGGGCTCTCCTGTTTGCCTAGACAAGCACGGGTAGGTACGTACTGTAGATGAATGTTTAGGCAGACAGTAATGTGTGAGAGGGAAACAAAGGAGAATTTACCCCTCCATGTATTAATGGTTCAATAGCATCTTATAGTTTCTCAAATGATGTCCTCCTCTCTTTTATGTAATGGCAAATTCTTTAGGCCCAGGCTGGAGATAAGAAGAGATGGGTTTGCGTTGGCAAGGACAAACTGAGCTGGGTAATCACCAAGAGTGGAGAGACCCGGATGTACAGTAGAGACAGGCACTCAATACCAACCAGCTCCAATCTCCTGTCTTCATATCCTGACACCATCAGCTCATGTTTCACAGCATGATAATACACGGCCCCATGTCGCAAGGACCTGTTCACAATTCCTGGAAGCTGAAAAGGTCAGAGTTCTTCCATGGTCTGCATACTCACCAAACAATTCACCCGTTGAGCATGTTCGGAATGCTCTGGATCGACATCCACAATAGCGTGTTCCAGTTCCCGCAATTATCCAGCAACTCAAATCAAATCACATTTTATTAGTCACATGCGCCGAATACAACAGGTGTAGACCTTACAGTGAAATGCTTACTTACAAGCCCCTAACCAACAATGTAGTTTAGAAAATAAGAATAAGAAATAAAAGGAACAAGTAATTAAAGAGCAGCAGTAAAATAACCATTGTGAGACTATATGCAAGGGGTACCTGTACAGAGTTGATGTGTGGGGGCACCAGTTAGTCAAGGTAATTGAGGTAATATGTACATGTAGGTAGAGTTATTAAAGTGACTATGTATAGATAATAACAGACAGTAGTGGCGTAAAAGAGGGGGTGGGCAATGCAAATAGTCTGGGTAGCCATTTGATTAGATGTTCAGTAGTCTTATGGCTTGGGGGTAGAAGCTGTTCAGAAGCCTCTTGGACCTAGACTTGGCGCTCCGGTCCTGCTTGCAGTGCGGTAGCAGAGAAAAAGTATATGATTATTGTGGCTGGAGTCTTTTACAATTTTTAGGGCCTTCCTCTGACACCACATGGTATAGAGGTCCTGGATGGCAGGAAGCTTGGCCCCAGTGATGTACTGGGCCATAAGCACTACCCTCTGTAGTGCCTTGTGGTCGGAGGCCGAGTAGTTACCATACTAGGCAGTGATGCAACCGGTCAGGATGCTCTCAATGGTGCAGCTGTAGAACCTTCTGAGGATCTGATGACCCATGCCAAATCTTTTCAGTCTCCTGAATGGGTTTTGTTGTGCCCTCTTCACGACTGTCTTGGTGAGCTTGGACCATGTTAGTTTGTTGGTGATGTGGACACCAAGGAACTTGAAGCTCTCAACCTGCTCTACTACAGCCCCGTCGATGAGAATGGGGCTTGCTCAGTCCTCCTTTTCGTGTAGTCCACAATCATCTCCTTTGTCTTGATGATGTTGCAGGAGAGGTTGTTGTCCTAACGTCACACGGCCAGGTCTCTGACCTCCTTCCCATAGGCTGTCTTGATCATTGTCTGTGATCAGGCCTACCACTGTTGTGTCATCGGCAAACTTAATGATGGTGTTGGAGTCGTGCCTGACCGTGTAGTCATGAGTGAATAGGGAGTACAGGAGGGGACTGAGCATGCACCCCTGAGGGGACCCCGTGTTGAGTATCAGTGTGGCGGATGTGTTGTTACCTACACTAACCACCTGGGGTGGCCTGTCAGGAAGTCCAGGATCCAGTTGCAGAGGGAGGTGTTAGGTCCCAAGGTCCTTAGCTTATTGAGCTTATCAATTATGTTGTTACGTCCGTCATCGGAATGAGACCAAAGCGCAGCGTGGAAAGTGTACATCTTCTTTATTTAAAATTAACACCAAAAAAACAACAAAAGCTAAACGAACGTAAAGTTCTGCAGAGCAAAACAGCTACAGTGTAAAAACAAGATCTCACAAACTTAGGTGGAAAACAGGCTGCCTAAGTATGATTCCCAATCAGAGACAACGATAGACAGCTGCCTCTGATTGGGAACCATACCCGGCCAACAAAGAAATAGAAAACTAGAATGCCCACCCAAATCACACCCTGACCTAACCAAATAGAGAAATAAACAGGCTCTCTAAGGTCAGGGCGTGACATATGTCATACCCTGATACCGCGGCAGCTATATACACTGTGTTTGACTTAATAATGATAATACATTGTTCCTTCTTAATGGCCCACTCCTTAATTTAAATGATACCAAACTTCTGTAAGTATCATAGTGGGCCTAATGTAAAAAAATGCCTGTATGAACTGTATGAGCATGAGTCTTGTTCTGAACCACCTAAAACATGTCATAATGACTGTAAATATACTGTGTCGTCTATATGGATCTTCTGGCTATGTTCACTTTTTGATTTAGTAGATGTTAATGCTGTCATGGTGTTGGTTTTTCTCCTGCAGGAATTCTCTGACTTTTCTGGGTTATAGAAACAAATGGGCAGATCAGAACACCATTGATTAAAATACCAAACCAGATGCTCAACATGTGGGGGTGGATTTTAATAATTGACTCAGAGAAAAAAACAGATTTGTGTCATCCCTTTAGTAAATATCTTCTTCCTTTGATGCTGTCAGTTATGACCTTTTAGCTGCTACCTGTGGTTGTGGGTTTGGATTAAATCCCTTCTCTAACATAGTCCAGCATGTACAGAAATGTACTCTGACAGTAGCAATATGGATTCCACACCTTACTGCAGAGTGAAAGTAATGTGTTGAAAGAGAGGGAGACAGAGCAGTGAGATAAAGAGAGGCACAGAGAAAAAGACACAAGATGAGCAGAGTGCAGTTTGTAAGAGCCTCACCATGTAAGAGCCTCACCATTCAAAACGCTTGACTAGCTTTCCCATAATGACAGGCAATATGGGACTTAATCACGCATTAAGCCTTATTGTTGCACCTCCGGCCAACTGGTGACACAGAGCTCAGTCAATCCGGTGGTCCTGAGCCAACCCCTCAGGCACTGGCCATTCCGGCCATCGTGCATGCAATTAGCATGATGTAAGGCCATCCCATCTCTGTGAGAGAGAGAGGAGGGTGAGCGAGAGAGGCAGATACAGACAATGAGAAGGAGAGAGAGAGAGAGAGAGAGGTCAGAAAGTCAACACGTTCGTGCGACTGGGTGGCTGTCTGTGCAGCGTTCACTGAACTGGCGCTGACTAAAAGCTTGCTATGTCTGGACTGAAGCAGTTTAGTGCCATGACACATTGCTGGGGTTTTTAGGAAATGGATACAATATTGTTACCCTAATTCTTACTAAAATGTTAACAGCTAAATGTATAAATGTACTGACAAAACACTGTAAAACATATATGAGTATGTCATTTCCATAATTAATGCTCAAACACTTGTATCACTTTGTGTCACATCTGCATCAGTATATTATACATTCACATATGTCGTGACGTTGTATTAGTTAATGTGACGACATGTTGCTCATCGAATGATTACAAGTTTCTAATTGTGTGATTAACTGAATCAAGCAATTATTAACTCATTAACCTGGGGCACCATGGGGAAACTAGTTTTTATTGAGTTTCTATTTCCCAAATTAACTCAAAGAATATCAGAATATCGATTTTACAACAGCTGCTAATTAACCAGTTACCTCTTACAATCTCGTTCTGAACAATCTCGTTCTGAACGTATAACCCGGGTCTCACCAATGAGTTCGTACCACACCAATCTTAGTTGAATTTTTTTTTTCTAAAAAGCTAAAATTATG